>NC_058133.1:413859466-414215075 GCF_016433145.1 Gracilinanus agilis | reverse complement strand
TCCTCTGTCTCTCTCTTTTCCCTTCTTGAGAAAACAGGTAATTTGATATGGATTATACATGTGAAGTCACATAAACATGTTTACAAATTAGACATGTTACAAAAGAAAATAGGCAAAAAAAAACAAACAAGAAAAATAAAGTTTTAAAAAAATATGCTTCCATATGCATTCAGATTACATCAGTTCTTTCTCTGAAAGTGGATAGCATTTTTCATCAGAAGTCTTTCAGAATTTTATTAGATTATTGTATTCCTGAGAATTGTTGTCATTCGTGGTTGATCATTCTATCATTACTGCTCATTGCTGTTACTGTGTATGTTTTCCTGGTTCCATTTACTTCAGTTTTCATCATTTTCATCAGTTCATAAAAGTCTTCCCAGATTTTTCTGAAATTGTCTTGCTTGTTATTTCTTATAGGATAATATATTTTTATATATTTTTATATAAATATATTTATAAAATATAATTTTATACCACAACTTGTTCAGTCATTCTCCAATTGATAGGCGTCTCTCCAGTTTCTGAATTTGTGAATATCTATTATGTCATTTAAATATATATAATGAAATCAATATGCAACTTTCAAGGGTATCTGACTTCCCCATGATTCCTTCTAGTGCTCCTTCTTCTCCTCTGTAAGTTATTTTTAAATACTTTTAATGACCACCACCCTACCTCCTTTATGTGCAAGTCTAGACTTAGGCTCCTTTTCCTTCTCATCTCCAGCATCAGGAAGGAAAGAAGGAAGGAAGGAAGGCTGGCTTTATCACAATTATGCACATTAAATAAAGTTCCACATTGGTCATATCTAAAACTATAGTTTTTATTATGCATCTTGAATCTATCACTTCTTTCTCAAGAGGTGGATCATGTGTTAGATCATCAATCCTCTCAAATTGTGGCTGACCATTGCATGGATCAGTATCTCATTATATTATAGCATTTATAATAAATAGTAATTGTAGTTTTATATACTAGACAAGAGACAGTTGATTAAAACTATGTATTTTTTAAATGGCAAAGGTTATTCTTTTTTCAGAGTCCTGTACAATATATTTTCTTAGTACCTTTCTTTTTTAGACAATTTTAGCTGGCAATAAAAGAACCATGTAATAATTGTATGCATTACATTTCATTAGACTAAAGAGATAATCTATATGTATTCTGTGTTTTTTAACATGTGTGTTTTAAAAAGATCATGTTTTATGCAAATAATCTCTACATAGGAACACATTTTAGAAAATCAGTTATTACAGGGACAAGTTCCTATGTGAAAATGATGACATTTCAAAATACTTTATTCTGATATAATTGGAGAAAGTAGTTACAATATGAATATGGTTTAAAGGTCAAGCCACAAAAATTTTTATTTTACTTAATTGTAAAATACCTGCTATTCAGTCAGAACTTCATATAAATATATTTAGTTTCATATTTGTTCAAGTAACAGTTTTGTAATCCAATCTTTAATGGTATTTTTTAATAGGCAGAACTAATGGATAGTTCCATAATCTTATAATACAGACATAATGAATTAAAAGCTCTGACTTTTTTACCTTTAAGTTAAATATTATTTGTTTGTTTGTGTGTGTGTGTGTGTGTGTGTGTGTGTGCATTAAATTTCCAAATGCTTGTCAAATTCCCTAGCCATCATTAGGTGCCTTTTTCAATAGTACAGAGATACTAAAACCTGGATGTGCCTTATCTTAATAGAAACTGAGTGGCTGCTGCCATTTTTATCTGTGAGTAGATGAGTGATGTGGATCTTTAAGATGACTTGACTATCACTTTATTCATTTTTTTCTCCCTCAGAATGATCTGAAACTGCTTATGACATCACTAGCAGATAACAAATACATCATTCTGCAACAACTAGCCAACGTGATGGAGAAGCCAGCAGCAGAACAAATAGAGGTATTTATAGTTATCCATTTAGAGAATAAATATAAACAAAGACAGTAGAATTTATGGAATATATCAGCTCAAATAATTACCCGAAGATCAATATGTGGTCCATGGGAGAGGGGAAATAAGTCTTCTATGTCTCCAACATTCACTTCCAAGAATCAGGAAGCCTTATATTAGGATAAAGAGTTAATGGCCATCTTCCATGAAATTATTAGTTAACTAGAACTTTATAACATTTTAGGTGCTATTATGGACACTGCTTTCTTATTTTCTTAGAACTGAAGAAAGTAGTCTTATTCAGGCAAAATCACATTCTTTTGAAAGCCTGTGTTCCTGTGTGCATTCCTTAGTTATAGTGTTTAAAATATCTGTCTTATGAATGTTAAATAGATCATAAATATAAAAAAGATTAATAAGACATGTGTTGGCACCTTCAAATGTATAGGAAATGCTAGCAAAAACTAGCCCAATTGGAGCATGCATTTTAATACCAAATTATTTAAGGTAAATAACTATTCATACCACTGAAAATATCTCATTACTTTAAAGCATAAATAAGAAGTTATAACTGGATTCTTGTATGCTAGATAAGAGGCAATTGAGTAAAACTATGTATTTGTTAAATGCCAAAGGTTATTCTTTTTTTCAGAATCCTGTACTATATATTTTCCTGGTATCCTTATTTTTTGCTTTAGCTAATAGCAAAAGAACCAGGTAATAATTTTATGCATTTTATTTTATTAGACTAAGGGATTAACATATATGTATGTTTTATAACATGCATATTTTTAAAACATTATTTTTATGCAAACATTCCCAACTTAGGAACACATTTTAGAAAATCAGTTACACTCGGACAAATTCATTATGAAAACTATGACATTTCAAAATACTTTAATCTGTTTAATTGGAGAACGTAGTGTCTGCTTACCAGTTATGAAGAAGAGACTCTACTTTAGTCTAACTGTTATGATTTTCAATAAATGTTCATTCTAAACTATAATTTCAACTAGTTGTCTAAAATGTCCCCTTCCTGTTAGTCTATATTTGACCTGTGGCCTGCATTTAAAGATTAATATTACTTGAAAGGGAAAGAACTATTTTTTCTTATTTTTAAATTTATTTATTTAGAATGTTTTTCCATGGTTACATGATTCATAATCCTTCCCCTTCCCCTCCCAGAGCTGACAAGCAATTAAGGGAAAGAACTATTAAAAAGCCATGGAAATTATATGAATGTTGCAAAGAAATACTATTTGTTTGATGTAGGCAATACAACAGGCAGAAGATGGTCTGAAGGAATTAGATGCAAGTATCATTGAATTAAAAAGACGTGGTGATAAATTGCAGATTGACCAGCCCTCGGTGCAAGAACTCTCCAAACTTCAGGTAATCATTCAGTCAATGACCATTCTATCCATATTTTATGTTTCACCCCATTCTTCATGTAGCCCTCTAAATACACTATATATACTTAGTGTTTCTTGAGTTAAATTGAATAAAGTAACATCATATTAATAGAAATAAGTTTCTCTATTACCTCCTCAATTTTCTTACAAAGTACATATTCCTTTTTTTGAAAATAAAGTGCATATTACTTAGGTACTAACTGATGAACCAAATTTTCTGTAACCTCTTTTAGTGTCTCTTTAGGATTGCTCTTTCCTGTATGAACTTTTAAACCATATTTTATTTGAAATGAGTTATACTTTTCAAGGCTGCTCATCCACTTTTAGTAACTACTTTTAGTATCCATCTGTCACATCCAACTTCCATCTGTGGCTCTAAGAAGCTTCAGCAGCTACAGCAGCCACAGTCCAGTAAAACCATCTTGGCAGGTGGGCTAAACCAGACTCAGAGTAGCCAACATACCTCAAACACACTGGTGTGGTAAGGAGATGTCCACCTCAAGCATGTGAGGACTTCTCCTGGTACAATGGACAGACGAAAACAATTTGTTCCAGTGTCCATGAAGAGAGTTGAAACGGGTGCTGTGGAAAGCTTAGACCAGTGATTCCCAAAGTGGGTGCTACCGCCCCCTGTTGGGTGCTGCAGTGATCCAGGGTGGTGGTGATGGCCACAGGTGCATTTATCTTTCTTATTAATTGCTATTAAAATAAAAAAATTAATTTCCAGGGGGCTAAGTAATATTTTTTTCTGGAAAGGAGGCAGTAGGCCAAAAAATTTGGGAACCCCTGGCTTAGAGCTTGGTAAGACTTCAAAGATTTATGGTCAGGGGGCAGCTGGGTAGCTCAGTGGATTGAGAGCCAGGCCTAGAGACGGGAGGTCCTAGGTTCAAATCTGGCCTCAGACACTTACCAGCTGTATGACCCTGGGCAAGTCACTTGACTCCCATTGCCTACCCTTACCACTCTTCCACCTATAAGTCAATACACAGAAGTTAAGGGTTAAAAAAATCTTAAAAACAAACAAACAAAAAAAACCAAAAAGATTTATGGTCATCCACTGCATCTCAGACCATCACCAGTCATCTTGACTGGACTTCAATCACTCTGGAAGAAAGAGTGAGGCTGAGGACTTTGTGCAGCTCTGTCTCACTTAAATGCAATTCACACACAAGTCAAGATAACACCCCTTGATGTTTTGGTCCTCTTTCAAAATAAAGGACAAACAATGACAGTTATTTACCTCACATTCCCTGGAAAATATCTCTTATGAATGCATTCTCATACTAAAGGGTAGCTTATATAGCTAATTCTCCATCTGTATTACCTACCTCCTCCCAAAGAATTTTTAAAGAAAAAGGAACACTCATGTGCTTTGTCATGTACTCCATTTTACAAATGACTCTGATGGCTACAAATATAGATCTCTCTTTACAAGATTTAAATTACTTATAATGTATCAAATCTTGCATCAATCAGAAAACCAATGCAACCTTCAGAATGGAATTCATAAAACTCTTGATTTGATCCCCCGGGTCATTCCAAGAGGTCTGGAAACACTATGCTTCTTTTTCTAGACCTGCATTCTTAGCAGGTTAGCCAAAACCCAACACAGACATGAAAATATGAGGCTGTCACATTTGCCAATGATATGGCATACTTTATTAAACACCAAGTTGGCATGGTAGTTTTGTATTCCAAAAGTCTCCAAATGGTTACCAATAAAACCCTGAGTTATCTTTACATCTTAGTACAAGAATGTTAAGAGGATATTTAAACTCAAATAAGGTTCACAAGCTCTTGTAGGGAAATAAAATACATCCTTATTAAACAAAGAGAAGTGCCCATTTAATTGGCTTCATTGCTGCACCTAATATTTCAAAATGCCATATGTGGATGGAGTTCTGCTTACAGCTTCTTCAGTCATTATTCTAAAGACTTTAAACATGAAGGAATAAAGCCAAGTAAAATACTTGTAACTGATCGTGAGCCTTAAATTTTACCATATTAGACATTTTTGTTCTTCCAAAAACACTATTATGATACATTAATTGACTCAACATCATTTCACAAATTCTGTGGTTGAATCCTCTACTAAAATGTCATTCCAGGCCAAATAGCTATTTACTCCATTCATATGACAGAAATATTTTCTTATTACCTTAAAGTCTTTGTTCCATTTAACTAATTTGGGGGTTTTTTGAAGCCCAATAAAATAAGGTAATTGAGTCTACAAGATATTGAAGAAACTGCATACACTTTCTTTAAAGAATAGTAATAATTGTCATTCCTCTCTGTAGCTATATTGCTCTTCAGCCAAATATTTACCTTTTCCATCCTCTTTATAGTGTTCCCAGAATCATATAATGTAAGCCACATCTATATTCCCCTATTGGTATCACTGGTTAGAGTTATTATCAGACCTACATCGCCCTCCATAGGCCACATTCAAATTTATTAAGGCGTAGAAACATTAAGATCTCCTTTTTGTATGTGGTTTCAAAATAGTTTCAGATACATTAAAGACAAATCGGTTATTCTACTCAGTGCCACTCCTACTAATATAGCAGATTGAGGATAAGTAACAAAATTTAAACCAAGTGATATGTTGTTAACTTGCTATTTAGCCTGTATAATAAATGAAAATCTTTTGCTTTTTTCTGTTAGGACATGTATGATGAATTGATGATGGTCATTGCCTCCCGACGCAGTGGGCTAAACCAGAATCTAGCACTTAAGTGTCAATATGAACGAGCTCTGCAAGACCTGGCTGACCTGCTGGAAACTGGTCAAGAAAAAATGGCAGGAGACCAAAAAATGATTGTATCTTCCAAAGAGGAAGTTCAACAGCTACTTGACAAGCACAAGGTTCAAAATAAACAAATAGAGACATATATTCCTAAATGCCTTACACTTTGCTATTTATATTTTAAAACACAGTACTCGAATTTTTGAGTTCTTACTGTATTTATACTCTCTAAAGTAATCAATAAAGGTTGATAAAGCCCATTGCAATTGGAAAGAACAAAATTTGTCTCAGATGAACTGAAATGAAATCTTGGGAAAATTCTAAGTTGAGATGCATACTTTTTTTTTAGTAATTTTTCGGAGTAATTCCTTATTGGCTGTCCTGTCAGTGCATGATAGACAAAACAGAGTTCTTTAGAATCTATTTTTGTTCTATACTCTCCAAAATCTATTCCTTCCCCTGAAACTAATTACTTTTTTCTCCCAGTTCTAGAAATGTCACTTCTTGGCTTTCCAGTCCAAGGACAATGGCTTTCAATGAGCTCCCTCTTGAACCCAGGAATGTAGCCCACCTCCTCTTGTTTTTGCCTCCTCTTGGCTTGACCTTCTGGACATCTCCCTGGGAAAATATAATCCCTATTTTTCCAAATACCCATTCCATATGGTCATATAGTCAAAGAATAAGGGTAGCCAAAAAAGAGTGAGAAAAATGTCAAGGTAGTAATTCACATTTTAAAGCACCTAAGAATTACATGGATTTTGCTTATAAACTTTTATTTATTATATATGGCAGACAATAAAAATATTCTTACTATTTCTATGTTATGGAGGAAGAAACTAGTTTTTAGAATAGTACAATGCCTAGATTTATGCAGCTAATAAGCATAAGAAGGATGAGTTGTATCTAAAATACTACAATCTCTCCAGGAGATCCACTTCTTCCCATTAATCCCTGTGATTTCTTAGATGAGCATTCACTGGGTTGAGGTGAGACCAAGATCACAACTATTACTAGATGGCAAAACAAACTGGAGCATAACCCGTTCATTCATTTCAAGAACCTTCATGATAAACACTTCTAGCCTGCATGTAATCAGATAAGATCAGTACTTCTTTCATTCTAATTATACTTGGTCCAATTGACTAAAAGTTAATGAATGTTTTTTTGTGTGCTAAAATAGTTAACAGTTGCTAAACTGATTATGGTAATGGGATCTTTCATATTTTATAGAAAAATAAACTTTTCCTAATCTGAAAAATTACTATTTTCACTTTGGGATAGTGTTCAAAAGTTATTTCTGAGGGGTGATATCCTAAAAGTAAAACATATAATACCACATACCATTCTGTACATATGAAGTAATTTCTTTAAAAAGAAAAAATATATATTTGTTGCTTCTGGTGCCTTATAACCTGCCGCATTCAGGTTAAGGTAGGATCAGAGGGGGTTTTTTTTGTTTTTTTGTTGTTGTTTTTTCAAATCTAATTTTTGTGTAGGAACTGGTGTTCAAGGTGTTATGATTTACCAAAGTTTTATAATTTTACTAAGAAAGCATCTTTTCACAGAGCTCCTTTTTTTCCTCATGGCTTTAACATAATAATTAAAGATGACTGTCAGTTCAGATGTTCAGTTCAGATAAAATTTATGAGACATATTTTGACTCAAAGACTTTCTCCCCTTTAGAGCCATTCACCAACTGAATGGGCTGCCTCATAGAACAATTAGCTCCTCCTAATTGAAAGTACTCAGCCCAAGCCCAGATAACCTTGTTTTTTAAGGGATGTTGCAGAAATAATTCCAATAACAGATTTTTAGGTTTGGATTAGTTGATATCTGAAAGCTTTAGTGACCTACAAACTTAATATGGGTTAACACCATGATATGGCAGCAAAAACAACATCATCAACAGCTACTAAATATTTTCATCTTTAATGGAGAGTTAAAGTTTGCAAGAAGGAAATAACTTAGAACATGTGGAGATGAAATATTCCAGGGAAAGAGCATTTGAGCAGAGGCATAGAACAAGAATGTACTTGGTGTGGGTATCCAGAAAACAATGCAAGGTTAATTTGTTTGGAGCAAGGAGATTTGTATAAGGGAATAATGAAAGATAGACTGGATGAATAAGGTAGTGACTAGATTGCGACGACCTTGAGCACTAGGCTAAAGAATTTGGACTTTATATTATGGAAGACTATGAGCCATGAAGGTTTTCATGTAGGAAGTACTCCACAAAATGTTATCTCAATTCTAAAATATTCTGGAAGTATTGCAACAGGATTCTTGATGGCATAACTTAGAGATCTTAGAGATTGGGAGGCCAATGTGAAAACTGTTGATTTGGGGTATGTAGTACAATGATGACAGTAAGATTAGAATAGAGTTACATTGATCAAATCGAATTTTCTTTTTCTTTAAACCAATTTTGTTATTCTTTTTTGAAGCAAATTTTATTGAAAAAGTAAGATGTGAATATATTAGTGATCCTTTGTTTTCTGAAACATTTTAGGAGTATTTTCAGAGCCTTGAATCCCATATGATCTTAACTGAAACACTCTCCAGGAAGATAATCAGTTTTGCCATTCCAAAGGAAACCCAATTCCATATGGAACTAATGGCTCAGGCTTCAACTGTATTAAAGCAAGCTCACAAGAGGGGTGTGGAGCTAGAATACATTCTAGAGGTAAGAGTTTGGTTTTAATTTATTTTTCTGTTGTAAAAAAATGAAGACAAAATAAGGGTATTTATTAAGGCAAGGTTTGTGTATCCATGCAGTCTACTTGATACTTCAAAAAGGAGCATCATTGTTTTCATTTATCTTTGTTGTTGACATTTCCTCTGGGGTTCTGCCACAGATGGGCTTGTGCACAAGTTTGGTCCTTGCGTGCTCTTCATATGTGTGAGTCCTAAGAAGGTGTTACATAGTGCCTTTAATCTTATTAATATGGCAGCAGCAACCTATTAAGTATGACTGTAGAAGCACACAATGTAATTTTGAATGCTATTAACCCTACTGAGTTCTTGATGTGGAATAAAAACTAAATTGCTAGCATATTGCTATCATAGGCTGGCATCATGGTTACCATCTTTCCATTTTATTTTTCATTAGCTCCACAAAGTTGTTCCTCTTTTTTTTTAATTCCTTTTCCTTTTTGAAACTTCAGGTATTTTCAACACTCTTCCATACCCTCACAGCATCATTAGTCCATTTAGGTAGTATAGATATCATGCTTAACTTTTGCTACTTCTAACTGTTTTCTCTAGACAAACATTGGTATGACTTCAGTGTAATATACAATTCCTTGTGCTTCCAAGGAGGAAGTTTTCTAATCCACAGTGATTTATAGTGAAATGAAACATTGTTGACACTAAAAACCTGAAATTAAATGAACAAATGAGTTCTTGGCACTGAGATGTTGTTAAGCCTTCTTATAAACCTGCCTTATAGATAAGTTTCAATGATCTTTTACATTGAAACTGAAATTACATTTGATGTGAATGGAGGATTAGTATTGTGTATTCATTTTAAAACTTCATTTCAGTTTAAATAGTGATATCTCTTTTAAGAATTTATTATACCTGCCAAAAAGAATTTATTACCCCAAATATAATACATCAGTTCATAGAGTATATAAAATACAGTAGATATACTTAGCTGTATATAGTTAACTAGTATTTATTAAATGATCGTGTACCCGGCATCATAGGTTTTGTTACAGAGACAAAGATGAAAGAGTTCTTGCCCTCAAGAAGCTTAGGAAACAATATTTGCATACTGAACTAAATAAAATTTTGTACAAATAATTTTAGGACAATAGAAAGCAGTAAGTTTTGGCAGAGTCAAGAAAGACTTCGTGGAGGTCATGGCTCTTGTGCTAAGATTTGGAGGAAGCTAGGAATTCAAAGCAAAAGTGTAAAGGGAATGAATTATTGGTATGAGAGGCAGAAGGTGGAATGGCTTCTATAAGGAACAGCAAACAGGGCAATTTGAGGTCAGGATAAATTTGAAATCAGCCTAAGACATTAGGCTGAGTCTAGAGTGTAAAGAGCTTAAAATGCCCCCCAAAACAATTTTATTTTATTTTAGAGGCAATTGGGAGTCCTGGAATTTTTTGTGGTTGTTTTTTACATGGTCAGACTTGTCCTTTAGAAATATGAATTTGAAATTTTGGTGGATGATAGATTGGATAATGAAAAGAATTGAAACAGGAAAAACAATTAGGAGACTATTAAAATAATCCAGGTAAGAAGTAATGAAGGCCTGGATTGGGGGAGATTAAGGGAAGACTATGTGAGTAGGAAAATGGGATGTGTCAGAAATGTTGGAAAGGCAGAGTTGAAAAGACTTGGTAAGTGATTGGATATGGGGGAAAGGGTGAGAGAAATTGAAGTACTGGGGATAATTCCAAAGTTGCAAAATGTTCTTTGTGGCTAGAAGATTGGTGGTACAATTGACAGTATTAGAAAAGGAGAACAGTGGGTTTGGGAGAAAAGATAATGAGTACAGTTTCGGATAAATATATGACATCCACTTCAAAATGCCTGTGAGGCACTGGGTTATAAGAAACTACAAATGAATTCTCAGCTTGTGGACATGGAGCTAGAAGGTTCTTTATAGATCCATAAAGTGTTTGCACAGAGATAACAGTTGAATCTATGGATGTTGATGAAATCAGAGAGAAAGAAATAAGATCCATGACAGAGTCTTTGTGTTTGTTTGTTTGTTTGTTTTTTAAACCCTTAACTTCTGTGTATTGGCTCCTTGGTGGAAATGTGGTAAGGGTGGGCAGTGGGGGTCAAGTGACTTGCCCAGGATCACACAGCTGGGAAGTGTCTGAGGCCGAATTTGAACCTAGGACCTCCTATCTCTAGGCCTGACTCTCAATCCATTGAGCTACCCAGCTGCCCCATGACAAGAGTCTTATCAACAAGTAAAGGATGAGACATAAATGATGATCCATCAAATAAGACTGAGTAGGAGCAGCCAGACAGATAGGAAGAGAACTAAGAAAAAGCAATGTTTGGAATCATAGTAGTCTAAATATGTACCACTTACTGAACAGTCCAAATGGGAGCTCTTTGTAGGAGTTTTAAAATTTTAAAATGAGGTGACCTGAACAGTTTATCTTTACCCTCTCCATTTTAATTCCTACATATGGCAGCAAAGTCCTCTCCAAATGTTTGGCAAATAAGCATTTATAACACGGAGAGAAAAAGACAAAAACCCACACACTAAGCTTACATTTCCAAATAATATTTGTTAAAGAATCATATTTATAGCCCAGTGTAACTGGGATAGATTATCTGAAGATTAATTTTGAGTGTATTCCCATAGAAATAAGAACTTGATCTTTGTGTCTTTGGCTATGCTTCTGAGAATCTCTCTTCACAAGTGGTCATGAGCTCATAATAAGAACAAAGATGCCAAATTTATTTATGGTCTGAATTTCTGACTTCTTTCTTAGTTTTCCTGTTTCTATCTCCAGACTTTAAAGCATTTAGTAGACTCAGTGAACAGATTAATGTTCAAACAGGATTTTTGTTTCAATATTTCATATATTGCATCTATAACATCTTCCATCAGTTGTCCAGAAGAATAGAGCCTAACATATCAACATTTTACATTCTATCACATTTTATAAGTACTTTGCTTTCCTCTATAGTGACTTACAAAGTGACAAACAAATCAAAAATTGCTTTTAAGTTTGCTATTATGATAATTTCTGAAGTTCATGGCATTTTCATGGAAATTAGGAAAATAAAAGAAAAATATCTTTTACAAATAAGTTCTTAACAGCACTTGCTGTCATACATGTAATCCATGTATATTATAAATGTGTTTAGACTTGGTCCCATCTGGAGGATGACTATCAAGAACTCACCAGACAGTTAGAAGCAGTTGAAAGTAGTATCCCAAGTGTTGGTTTGGTAGAAGAAAGTGAAGAAAGACTAAGTGACCGGATAACACTCTACCAGGTTAGTTATCATTGAACATTTTTTTTAATTTTATAATTAGTTCAATATCCACTAGACATTTTTAAGAATCATAGAATCAAAATAAAATTGAGATAAGTTTGATCATGTACTTTTATTTGTATTAAATTATACTTCCCTAAAAGCAATGAAACTTTATATTGATGTTAAATTGAATATTTGAAATATATGCATTATATATTTAGTGTATATATGCATGTTTATGTATATGTGTTTATGTGTATCAAGTTAAAATGTTTATTATTCAACATAAAGATGAACTTTTAGTTTTTTAATACTATATCTATTTTCTGAATTTTTTCTTCAATGAATATTTGCTCCACTTCATATTGGCACCTAATCATTAGCTAAATAAGTTTGTTTGAATTTGAAAAATGCCTAATTTACCAAATAAATGTTTGTTGAATCAAGCTGAAAACTAAGGAGATTAGAACCCTTAGATTTTAATGTCAAGTTAAAGTTTTTATTGTGGTTGTTAACAGAATTTAGTGTCAATAATAGATATTTTTCAGCACTGAAGAAGGTATAGAATTCAAGAAGGGAAAAAAAAGAGCAGTAAAATTCCTGACCCAATGTTTTCTATAATTTTAGCGGCTGAAATCAAGCTTGTCTGAATACCAGCCAAAATTGTACCAGGTACTGGATGATGGGAAAAGGCTGCTAATTTCCATTAGCTGTTCAGTTTTAGAAAGCCAGCTAAATCAGCTTGGAGAACATTGGCTAAATGATACCAGCAAGGTTACTAAAGAACTGCACAGATTGGAGACAATATTGAAACACTGGACAAGGTAATAATATATACATATAAATTCCATAAGATCAAAGGCTATTGAAACTTCACATCACCCCAGTGTGTAGCAGATTATTCTATAAACAGCAGGTATATAATAACTTGTGTAGTAAGTATAATTTGATCTCTAGGGCTATGTTGGTACAAAACTTATGGAAGACATATATGGTCCTTGACCTAAAGGAATGAACTATTAACTAAAATTGAGGCATTCGTTAATGCACATTTAATAGAAGTGATAAACCAACTAGTGTTGAGTTAATATCTTCTTCTACCTGTTTCCTTTAATAAAAGAGTACTTTCTATAAAACTTCAAAAGAAGAAATGAAAGGAAATTTTATGGATTAGCAAAGTATCTTTAAGCAGAGAGAATAGCTTTAAGGAGGGAATAAGGGTTATGCAGAATGATTTTGTATAAATTAACATTTTTTTCTTTGTATTCCATCTTGTGAGAGGCAGTTTAGTTTGTGAAAAGCAGCATGGTACAGGAGAAATAATACTGATTTTGGACTCAGAAGACCTAAAAATCACTTTGTAACCTCAGTAAGTTCCTTAGCTCTGATACTCCTCAGTTCTTTATCTAAAAATTGAGGGGATTGGACTAGATGACATCTGAGGTCCTTTCTAATTCTGGATCTGTAATCCCTTGCTAGATAGATGACTGATGTTGGAGTTAGAAAGCCCTGGAACTGCCTCTGACTCATACTGGCTATGTGACAATGAAAAGTCACTTAAGCTTTCGGTATCCTTGGCAACTCACTTAGATTCTAAGTTACAGATGAATCATAGCATTTCAGAATTGAAAGACATATCTGGGGCCAACCAATTCAATTGATGTATACCTTGCTCCAAAAAAAATCTCTGCAACATAATCAACAACTGGTTTTTAAAAAATATAGAATCAAACCTAAATTTGCCTTTTCATCTTTCTCCTATTGCTTCCCCTTTATAATCTATAATAGCGGAGAAAAGTTTCCATACTTATAATTTCCTACAACAGTGAAATCACTTGTCTATCAAACTCTTCTTCCTCCTTATCCTCCCCCCAAATCCAGACAAACTCAGATTGTATTACAAACTATCATCTTTTCATTTTATGTCAGTAAAATGGCATCTCTCTGTTGAAGAGAAAGAAAAAAAATTCTCTCTCTCTTATAGGAAAGGAAATTCAAATATAATGAACCTTTGTATTTTGTGACTTGCCCAAAGTAACAGAGGTATAGAAAAATTTAAATCAAAAGCAACCTTAGTAATCATCCAGGCTGATCCTCTATTTTTATATGTGAAGAAACTAAGTTAGAATGAATGACTTGTCCAAGATCACACTGACCACAAATAGCAAAGAATGGATATCATTATTCTCATCCCTGTACTTTTTCATTAATTCTCTGCTGTCTTCTCTTTTAAAACTTCTAATATGGGTTATGAAGAAAAATAGTGCTAGGAATCAAAAGAAAAGCAAGAATCATAATTATTCATAATAATGACAATGATTCTTGGCTGTTAGTGAATTACATTAATTTTATTAGTAAATAGAAATTTATTATAATTTATAACGATATATTATTATTCATCAATATGTTTATGAGCTAAAATTTTTATAAAGGCCTTCTGATTCTGTATCATGATCTTTCCCTACCACCTTTTCAATGGACATTTATATATTTTGCTGTCATTAACTTTCTTACAGATATCAGAGTGAATCTGCTGAGCTCATTCATTGGTTGCAGTCTGCAAAGGACAGGGTAGAATTTTGGAATCAGCAATCCGTAACAGTTCCACAAGAACTAGAAATGGTTCGGGATCACCTAAATTCTTTTCTGGTAAGACATTTTAAAAATCTGAGCCATTTAGTCAGATATGGTCCTTGTCATGTCCATATAATCCCATCAAACCATGTTAAAAACTACTATTAACTGGCCCTAAAGTTAAGCAAGCAGTTGCTTTATTATCTTGTGGAATGCCTGGAGTCATTAGTCAGCATAAATGGCCTTAACTTTTTATTCTCAAATATTTCCCTTCTAATACTATTCCAGAATAATAACCTTGTAAAATACGTGGCGTTCAGTGCTTGTTTTGACAGCCTCTGCAATGTCTAAAACAGCATCAATGCCATATGGAGGTCTAAAAACCAATTATTGTATCTAATGGCAGACACGTCTTAAATAGAGCACTTCTATTTGTGCAAATAACACATGTGCAACTAACACATTTGTTCTATCGATTATTGCTTCACTTAGGAATTTTCTAAAGAAGTTGAAGCAAAATCCTCTCAGAAATCCTCAGTTCTTAGCACAGGAAACCAGCTCCTTCGATTGAAGAAAGTGGACACGGCAGCCCTTCGTTCTGGGCTATCTCAGATTGAAAGCCAGTGGACAGAACTGCTGGCACACATTCCAGTAGTACAAGAAAAGTTGCATCAGGTATGTGATGAAAATACTCATAAGCTACTTTAATCTTCAAAGACCAAATAAAATATTTCCCCAAAAGTGTGGGCAGGTGGAAATATTGATTAAAGCATGGATTCATGCACTATTCTTTATCTTACCTTCAAATAAACCTTATTTTATTCCACTAATCCCTATTCTTACTTGGAAAAATGACTCCATGGGGGTGACAGATAGTTAGCACTGTAGACAGAGCATCAGATTTGGAGTTGGGAGGACCTACGTTCAAATGTGCCCTCACACGCTTCCTAGATGGTTGACCCTGGGCAAGTCACTTTACCTGAATTGCCTAGACCTTGCCACTCTTTTGTCTTAGATTTGATACTACAACAGAAGCTAAGAGTTATTTTTTAATGATTCCATCAATTAGTAATATCTTAAATACAGTTTAGCATAACAATGGCATTTTAAGATCTGATTGAATTCTAAAAAATAATAGAATTACTTTCAAAGTACCAAAAATCAAATGACTTGTGTATTTTTTAATTTTGTTCTAGTATTTTTTTGTTTGTACTGGCCTGAGATATATCAAAAGATTTTATGAGATTATTAGTAAAAGATATATCATCTTTTAAACTTTCTGTAGTTTTTAATACCTCTCAAATAAAAAAAATTTAAAGGAAAAATGAGGAGTTATTTACCTCATGCTGATGTTAGGATTACTTGAATGTTTATGAAGTACTTAAATTTTGGATGCCTATTGAGCATCAATTGTTCATTATTTTAATGATATTTAATTTGTAACCAATAATTGGAATTAAGATTTAGGAACTTTCTGAAGATCCATTTTAATATATAAATCAAAATTAACATTGCAAGTTAACAGGAATTGATTTGAATTCTAAAACTTTTATCTTGTTCTTAATTATACTTGAACAGCTACAAATGGATAAATTACCTTCTCGTCATGCTATTACTGAAGTCATGAGCTGGATTTCTCTTATGGAAAGTGTTATTCAGGAAGATGAAGAGAAAATTAAAAATGCTGTAGGACACAAAGCAATAAATGAATACCTACAGAAATATAAGGTAATTTAAAAAAATTTACCTTTGTATCAGATAATTGTAGGTTTAATTTTATGATTTTTGGATTTGGGGGGCAGATCTCAATGTATAATTAAATTATCATAGTACATATGTTAATGAGCTACACAAACATGCATATATTGCACCTACACACAGACATGTATATGTAATCACATGCTTACACATATGCATATACACACGTGAACACTGTAGTTGTGTGTATATACATATATATACACTCTGAGGTCACATGCATGAACATGTAGTGTATTTATTTGCATGTTTTAAATATTCATAGATATACATGTATACACGTATCCTTGTGTGTATGTAGTTTTATTTTATATTCTGGTCCAAATATTCTGAGTAATAAACAAACTTTTAACACCCCAGGAAAATGGTAAAAAAATAATTTGCAATGCAGAAAAAAGGCATCAATTGTGATAGTTATATGGAGATTATTTACTATGAACTCTTAAGAATGGCTTTTTAGCAATTATTTTAAAATAAAACAGAATGCTAAAATACATTTAACCTGAACATGGAAAGCATGTCTTTTTCTAATCCCCCATTTTATACTTTAAAATGAAAAACAGAAAACAAAAGAAATATCAGTCTACAAATTATTCAAATAAGGATTCAGCGTTTTTTATAACATTTGGACTAATAGTAGCAACAATACTACTTTGCAGCACTTACAATGTAACAACTATTACTATGAGAAGAATATATTTTAGATGTGTCTTTATTTCACATATGCTTTTTGTTTTCTTCTTTTAGGGTTTTAAGATTGACATAAATTGTAAACAGTTGACAGTTGATTTTGTGAATCAGTCAGTGCTACAAATCACTAGTCAGGATGTGGAAACTAAACGAAGTGATAAGACAGATTTTGCTGAACAGCTTGGAGCAATGAATAGACACTGGCAAATTTTACAGAGTTTAGTAACTGAAAAGGTAAGCAAAGTCACCTATTGTCATATGTCTTTTCTCAAAAACAGTGGCAGTATTACAAGTTTTTCCAAGAATAATAATTTAGTGAGTGGGGTATTTATTCTAATAACCACTGCATATATGGCAAAAATATCCCCTCTATTCATCCTTTTCCATTTGGACTATTAAAAAAAACAAACTAAGATTTATCAATTGAAATAAATATCTTAGATTAAATCCATATATGAACTGATAAGACCACAAAGATTAAGAAGAACATACGCTTTTTTTTTTACATGTATAACCTGTGGAAATGACTTTCTATGTTTTTCTAAAATAATTAGTTGCAAAGGTAATGATGCCACAAAAGGAAGAAGTCAACTTGTATGAGTGGGTCTAATTAAAACTAACGGGAAGACTAGGTCCAAATATTTTTGTTTATGTATCTTAATGAATTTTGTCTTACAAGATGGATACATTTAGTTAAATAATACCTACCTAAACATAAGCATTATTTTATACTTTACACAATTTAATTGTCTTGTCTTGGGGAATATGTTAAATTGTCAGGACCCAGTTTTGATGAAAAAATTAATTACTCTCTGAAAAATTCAGTTCTGAAATATCTTATAATTTCATGTTCTAAATATTTTGGTGTTCTTTTCTTTCCCTTTGATGCAGATCCAGATGCTGGAAGGTTTATTGGAATCTTGGACAGAATTTGAAAGTAATGTGCAATGTCTGAAAGTCTGGTTTGAGACTCAAGAAAAGAGACTTAAACAACAGCATAGAATTGGAGACCAGGCTTTAGTTCAGAATGCAATGAAAGACTGTCAGGTAATCTAAGCATTTACCACATATGTGCTCCATCACAAAATCAGGAATAAGTCTGAGAAAACATATTGCAGAATAATATAACAAAAAGACTCAAAAAGACTTTTCTGTTGAAAGCTTGAAAATTAGTCATATTATTGCCTGTCAACCAGTTTTCCCAATTATAAAAGTTTTTAAATCATTATATACTTTAATAAATTAGAAATACTACATCCCTCCCATCCTATACTCAATTAAAAAACTTCACATTACTATTATCTTTTATACATAAAGTAAAATGACAATAAACAACAATAAATATAGTTTTATTTTTTTTAAACCCTTACCTTCCGTCTTGGAGTCAATACTGTGTATTGGCTCCAAGGCAGAAGAGTGGTAAGTGTAGGCAATGGGGGTCAAGTGACTTGCCCAGGGTCACACAGCTGGGAAGTGTCTGAGGTCAAATTTGAACCTAGGACCTCCCATCTCTAGGCCAGACTCTCAATCCACTGAGCTACCCAGCTGCCCCTATATAATTATATTTTAGAAAAGACAGCCTCCACAACACTTTGAAAAATCAGTAAAATTAGCATTAGCTATAAAAAATTCAAAGGCAAAGGTTTCCCAAGGAAAATGTATAGTTTATGTATTCCAGATGGTATCCAGAACTTCCCTTCCACTACTTTTATTCTTATGAGGGAATATATAAAGCAAAAATAATAATAATAACCAGGGCAATAAGCTGAGATTTATTGATTAAAATAAATATCTTAGCTCGAATCCCAGATCTTTACTAAGATAGTAAAGATTGGGAAGAACATGTGCATTATTTTCTACATGTACAACCCATGAAAATGGCTTTCCATTTTTTGCCAAAATAGGTGGATGCAAAGGTAAGGGTGCTCCAAAAAGAAAATGAAAGTACATAAAACCACGAAGAGAAAAAAGACAGGCTAATATTCAAGTATTTCATGGAGATCCTTAAAATTAAAAGTACATTGTCTAAAGAATGGGCATGTAGAAAAACTAAAGACTATAACAGGAATGACCATGTAAATGGGAAAAGAGAAAGTACTCTGAAATAATTTTTTCTCATTTATCATTGATCAATAACATGACTATCTTAAATAGAACTATGTATTTGAACTGTACAAGTAAATTGATATTCCAAAATATGATTTAGAACTTGGAGAGTCAAATTCCTTTGTAGTATTCAAACTTAATATCCCTATTGTATTATATACCTAATAAGATGATAATTCTCTGATGTAATATTACCAAAAAATTCAAAATTCAAATTGCTATAATTCTATCATTTTCTTACTTTTGCTTTCTTGCGTCTTTTTTAACTTTTTCATTTACCATGATTGTTCTTTTATGTTTTTCTTTTTTCCTTCTCTTTTATTTCTATTCTGTAAGACACAACAGAACCCTTGCCAAATAGTATTTAAATAATCTTTAAACATTTCAATCAAACTTAATGGCTGTGTCAACAGTTGATAATTTTAAATGTGGTTATTTAAGCCAGAAATATTTCTTTTAAATATGTGACAGAAAGAAAGTAGTCTACATAATTAATTTAAGATATCATATCACTCATCACATCATGGTGTAACTGGAAAGCTTGATTTGATAATACCTGAACTCTTTATATGATTTGTTATTTCTATTGAGACATTTTTTCTAGGTAGCGTATATGATTAAATATACTGAAGTTAATTGTGTCAATTTCACATTCTTTTTTAAAAATAAAGTCATTTCCTTAATATTTCCCACACATAAAAATGTGACAACTCTATTTGTTTAAACCAGGATAGAAGGGGCAGCTGGGTAGCTCAGTGGATTGAGAGTCAGGCCTAGAGTCGGGAGGTCCTAGGTTCAAATCTGGCCTCAGACACTTCCCCAGGTGTGAGACCCTGGGAAGTCACTTGACCCCCATTGCCCACCCTTACCACTCTTCCACCAAGGAGCCAATACACAGAAGTTAAGGGTTTAAAAAAAATAAACCAGGATAGAAGTTGGAGTGGAGTTATTCACAAATTAGGATTAACTCCTCTTTCATTTTTCAAAATAAGAATTAATTTAATTAACTGGTTGAAAGTAAAAGTATATTGTTTTTCATTTCAACTATCACCTATTTGTGGTTATATTTATTAATGGCTGTATTAATTGACTATTATAATCAAATATATTTGACCATGAATTTTAATGACTTAAACTGTGTCTGGGGAATTTTAGTAGTATGTTTCTAAGCAATTCTGAGAATAAATAACATTATTCACTTAACATTACATCATTTAATGAATAAAATTAAATTTTCAATACATGATTTATATCCATTGTTATCAATATGATTGAATAATGTTTCAGGCAAAACATGGTTAGTAGAGGTTGGGGATGGACATCTTTAATATATTTTGAGTTGAAAAAAGGAACTGATTATTAGAGAACATAAACTGGAATGATTTTGGTTTGTCTGCATTTCACATACTTTTCTAAGCATTATCCATTTGTATTTTCATTTGATTTATAATAATAGATAGCATTCATGCAGCACTTTAAGGATATGTTAAATGTTATTTCATTTGATCCTCACAACAATCTTTTAAGATAGGTGTTATACATGTTTTAGAGTTGAAGATACTGAGACCAAGAAAATTTAAGTGATTTGTCTTGTGTCACACAGGATTTGATTCCAAGTATCCAATTAATGAAATTAGTACATTGTACATTGATAAAAATTTAAAATTTTACTTTTAAAAAATATTACTTCATCATACTTTTATTGTCCCATATCAGTTATATTTGTATATATCCAACTTTTTGGTAGCATAGTGAATAGAGGGATGAACTTGTAGGTGGCTTAGTGGTCAGAGCACTGTGGCTAGAATCAGGAAGATCTGAGTTCAAAAACCAATTTAGACACTTAACTGTATGTGACCCTGAGAAAGTCACTTAAACTCTGTTTCCCTTAATCTATTAAGAAAGGAAATAGCAAATCGCTTCACAGTCTTTGCTGTGAAAACCCCATGGACAGTATTAGCTTGCTATGGGTCCACAGGGTCACAAGGAGTTGGACACAACAAAACAACTGAACAACACCACTTGAATTGAAACCCAGACCCATCTTACATAAGGGTTCCTAATATACTGTAACTAAGCACTCTGTTAGAGCTATGAAAGTCCGCTGTAGTATTGTTCAAAAAAATTATATATTATATTGTAACCAAGCACTCTTCAAGAGCTATGAAAGTTCACCATACTATTGTTCAAAAATTATACACTATAATGTTATTCCTACTTTATTTGGAATTTGGATTTCAATACAAATTATAACTGAAGAAAGTTATATATGGTATTACTATTGTATACTAAAGGTAGGGTCAATAAAATGTTGATGTTTAATGGGATAAGGGTCTGATGGATATTGAGAGTACATATTCTGCACCTTATCCCATTGCCTGGTCTGGTCCCTATTGACTCTTGTAACAGTATTTTATTGGTCATTATGGTTTGAATCGATCAGATTGATTTTATATCATCTTTTAATTGATCTTATTTTCAGTTAATTGATTTTGTTCTTTAACTGCCTAAGTCATGTGTCTTTGTTTCTGAACTTAGTTCAGAAAATCATCTGCCTGTAGTTAATTATATTGAAAAATTCAGTTTCCTCTTAATTGTTCTATTTTTGCCTCAGGGAAATCTCTTATCCTTGAGGAATGTGGATGGACACCAAGGAATCTGGTCTAATATCTTTACAGAACCCAGCTATCTTTCAAGGATGTCTTTGCTATCCAAAGAAATCTAGTCAATTATTGCTAAACTTGCATGTGGACTCAACAATGAACATTTCTTAGTTATAGGCAGGAAGGAGAGGGTTGTTGCTAGTCCCTCATTCCCTATTACCAACCAATCATATTGTTTCTCATGACTGTAAAAAAAAAAACATACAAAAAAAGCACATTGGTTTTGTCATTCATTATGTCAAGTTGTTGTAACCAGTCATAAATTGATCCCCACCTACAAAGTCCTTTTCTTTATTCTATACATCCCAAAAGTATAAAAGAGAACTGTTCCCCTCTTTCAAAGTCTTAACTTTGTTAAAAGCTGAAATCCTATTTATTGGTAAATTCACACTTTAGTAATTAATCAATCATTCTAAGAACTTTGTTCCTCAGTTTACTATATTTTGATTGAAACAATTTTCACATACTAAACTAACCTCTAACATACACTAACATATTAGTGTATAATCTTAAACTACTATACACTTATTCATTCCTTCACTCATTAATTATTTATTAAATTTTAACTACATGCCAAATACTGTGCTAGGCACTAGGAATGCAAAAATAGAAATAAAAGTCTCTACTCTCAGGGAACTTACATTCTATTGAGGAAACAACACGTTTACATATATCTACATCCAAAATTCATACAAGCTAAGTACAGAGTAATTGAAGAAGGAAAAAGTAGTAGCTTTTTTGATTAGTGAAAGGGTTTTAGAGAGCTCCATAAGTAATCATTTTTACTGCTCTATTTCCTAAGGTTATATTGTGCCCAATGTAAAATTCCAAAAATTAATCATTTTTTTTTAATTTTTAGGATCTGGAAGACTTAATTAAAGCAAAAGAAAAAGAAATAGAAAAGATAGAACAGAATGGACTTTCTTTGATTAAGGACAAGAAGGATGTGTCTGGTGTCATCATGAATAATCTGCAAGAACTTAACCATTCCTGGGCAAATTTAGACCACATGGTAATAATGTGTAAAAAACAAAATAATAAAGGTTATGTAAGACTTTAGAGCATATTTTTCCTCCAGATACTTAATGATCTTGAGATGGCTATCTTTAACCTAGACAGTACTGGAAAAATAGTAATAGATTCTCATTTTCTAGAAGTTCTGTGCTACCAGTCTTCTGTCATGTCCTGGGGGCATATTACGATTAATTAAATCATAGTTTATGTTTTTTGTTTCAATCCCCTTAATTAGGTTAAAAAATTTTAGTCCCTTGAAGAGATTCAGAAAATTAGTTGCTGAATAAAACATACTTTTGTTGAGTTAATTCTGCAGGATGCCTGATTCTTATCAGCTCCAATTTCAGAGTATGGCATTTTTAAAACCTTTCCCTAAACTCTGGTGGGTCCACCTGACTTGACAGCCAAAGAGTCCTATGCACTGCCCATACAAATTACATATGGCTGCAAAAGTTATACTAGCATAAGCCACATTTATCCATAAAATTCCTCTTCTCTTAACAAGCCTCGACTCCAAATACTCTCCAGAATAATGGGCTATAAATAATAGTACATGTTCATATAGTAAATATATTCATAGTTACTTCATTAACTCAGTGGCTTATGAAAGTTAAATCCTCAAAAGATTACAAAAGAGCATCTTAAAATCTCTGCTTTGCATCTTCCTGTTTTTAATGTGTATATTGCATCACTTTCATTAGATAGTCTTCAATATCTCATGGGCTATTGCATAGGGTTTTGGTTTGGGTTGGAGGAGGAGGGTTGCATTTATTTTGTGGAATTTCCATGTATTATTCTCACACACATATACTTTTTAAAGGTTGGACAACTCAAAATATTACTACAGTCAATGTTTGATCAGTGGAATGTGTACAAAGTGGCTTATGAGGAAATTAACAGTTACCTGATGGAAGCCAGGTATTCTCTGTCTCGTTTCCGATTGCTGACTGGTTCTCTGGAGGCTGTGAAAGTGCAAGTAGAGAATCTACAGGTGAGGAGCAAATGTTAAATATTTCATTGCAGTGACTTTAAACTTTTGGAAAAAAGAAAACTGAGACGTTTGTGAAAGTTTTAAAATCTTTAAATCTTTTTTAATTTAACTTTTATTTCTGAACCAAATTTCTTTGTGGATGTCATCTTTTTTTTGGTAAACCCCTAAGTATTCCAAGACAGATGAGTGGTAAGGACTAGGCAATTGGGATTAAGTGACTTGCTCAGGTTCACATAGCTAGAAAGTATCTAAAGCCATATTTGAGCCCAGGACCTCCTGTGTCCAGGTCTGTTTCTCAATCTACTGAGCCACCTTGGATGACATTTTTTAAAATCAGGTTATCCTATAATGAAGTGGTACTATTTTATAAATATTCTAATTTCTAACTATTCTAAAGTAAATAACCACTGAGTATTCACAAGGTTGTGACAGCACTATTTCAAAATTTGCTTTTATACCTATTACTAGGTGGCTTAATGGAAAGAGTACTGGATTTGAATTCAGCAAGACCTGAATTCAAATCCTTCCTCACATGGTTACAAGATATATGACTGAACAAGTTCCTTAAACTCTCTGAACCTCAATTTCCTCATCTGTAAAATGAGTGAATTGGATTTGATGACCTCTGAGGTCTCTTCTCAAATCTATGTTCCTGATGACCCCAGAATCCCTTCATTTTTTACCTCTAAGGTCTTTTCCAGCTCTAAATTTATGCTCCTTTGGTCTGCTTTCCACCACTGGCATCTTCCTCTCAAGCTTCCTCTTTCTTTTCTATTCTCGTTAGTCTCCACAAGTTAAAGGATTAAAAAATAAAGCCAACCGCAATGAAAAGAAGAGCTATTAACTAGCTTTTAATGTGTTTTTCTTTGCTTTCCACAAAAATCTAATAGCTTAGTTCAATATGTGCTCTTTTCCTTATTGCTCTGTTCTTTGTTGTATCCATTATCAATAACAACATCTAAAATGACATTCCTACCATACTTTTAGATGAGGATAGCCTGCCAAGCCATATTTACCTCCACTAAACTGCTGCCTCAGACTCCTCGACACTGTCCACCATTCTACTTCAGGCACTCTCCTCCATCTGCTCCTATCTGTAATTGGAAGAATAGGTACTATGTGTATTAAGGGTTAGGTAAGGGCACTTAAGGGCTAATAAGCACAGAATGTACCCTTCCCCACTTCTAATCTATTCTGGCAACCGAAAATAAATTCAAATATCTCTGATCCAATGTCTAATTCTTCTGAAGGGAATTTACTTTTTCTAACTAGCAGTCAGTTCCCCAAATGCATCATACAGTGGAATATGCCAGGCAAGTCCTTATTAGTCAGAACTGATTATGCTGATGATAATGCAATTACTAATAATAACTTTGGGAGATTTAAAATAATTTCATAATTCAAAACATTAAAATGTTCTTTTGAACATCTAGTGTGGGACTGGCAGTTTTATTGATATTGCCTTAATCATTATATGACAGGGTACCCTCTTTTTGGATTAAAATAGCAAAAACAATAGTAGACAAATCAGAAACAGTATCAAAATGATATTGGATTTTACCAGTTCATTTATGAATGTATTTCTGCATTTACATGTTGCCTGGAGTTCATTCTGTAGGTTCAGCATGATAGGACCATTTCATTATTTACACTCCAACAATCCCCCATTTCCCATTGTCCTAATGCCTGAGGAATCCATATTTTATGGTTTTTCAGTTCATAGCTCTGTCATAATGTTCAATCCTACCCCATTGGCTGGGACCTACCCAATAGGTAGGTCTTGTAAAAAATATAGGTGAAGACTGCTTCCCTGGGCAAGATTTCTCAGCTTCATATTTGCATCTTGCAGTCAGTATTCCTTCAGAGGTTTAACCATAGAATCATATCATTTTAGATCAAGAAGGAACCTTGGAAATCATCTATTTCCATTTCTTTTATAAGTGAAATAGTACCAGAGTCCCAGTGCTAATTAATGATAAAAATAGGAATAGTCTTATGTCCAGTTCTATACTCTTTCAAGACATGATTCTCCATATTCATCTCAACTTCCTGGATTCCTTCAGTTCCAAGTGAAATCATATTTTTTACAAAAAGTCTTTCCTAATCTCTCTTAATTCTAGTGCTTTCTTTCAATTGATTTTTTCCCAATTTATTACGTATCCTTATCTTTTTATCTCTCTCTCCCTCTCTCTACTCCATCTATCTATCCATCTATCTATCTTTCTAATCTTGTTATTCTATAGTTGTTTACATGTTGTCTCCACCAATTAGACCCTAAGCTTCTTGAGAGCAAGGAATAGCTTTTGCCTTTTTAGTATGCTAAGCTCTTAACACAGTGCCTGGTACATAGAAGGTACTAAATAAACTAATATTTATTGAATGACCAACTAGTTCTAAGGTGACATCTATAAAACAAAAATTAGAATTGACAGGGAAGTTATCTATATAAAATTTTCTCTACACTGTCAAATTAGAGTAGCTAGCTAACTAGCTACTCTTATGTGCTCTTTTTAGACTTACCCACTAACCCTTATAATCCTCAGTGCTAATATGAAGTTGTAAGAAAAGTTACTAAAAAAACATAAAAATTTACTGTAAAGTTACTCATTTCATCTTCTTTCAAAAGAACCTAGTAAACGCCTATTTTAATTTTAAGTTTTTGTACTAATATGTACAAACTAAAATTTAGATACTATCATGCTGTTTGTCTCTTCTCTTTTCATGAATAGAGTCTACAGGATGAGTTAGAAAAGCAGGAGAGCAGCTTGCAGAAATTTGGCTCTGTAACAAACCAACTATTAAAAGAATGTCATCCACCCGTGACAGAAACACTTACCAATACATTGAAAGAAGTGAATATGAGGTATGGGATAGCCTAATTCTAGTGGTTTTTTTAAAGATCTCATTCTCAATCCTATCAACTGTATAATTGAAAGTCTTTAAATTTTTTATATTGAGTTTAGTAAGGTTTGTTCACATATGGTCATTCATTCTATTTGTTTTGAAGTTCAAAAATAATGTTTTGCAAGAGGAAAATGCATTAATTGCTTTGGAATTGCTGCCTACATAAATGGAATTGTCGCTTATTCAAAATATTTTCATCTCTAATTCTTTACCTTCAAAATAAATTTGTAGGCCACTGATGAAACTCTATCTTTTTTATTTAAAAAAATGGATGATTATACATTATTTCCATTTGCACAATGTAAAAATATCTTAATCATACTTAACAAGCCATTCAATAGACAATAACAGCCCATTTTGTGCTGGACTTTGGGGCTACAAAGATAAAAACAAAACAGTGGGAAAGATCAAGTAATCTACAAAAATAAAATGGGGAAACATCAAGGAATCTACATTAACCAATGTGTATGTGTGCTTTTTGTCTTCAGGTGGAATAATTTGTTAGAAGAGATTGCTGAACAGTTACACTCCAGTAAAGCTTTATTTCAACTGTGGCAGAGATACAAAGATTATTCCAAACAGTGTGCTTCAACAATCCAGCAGCAAGAGGATCAAACTAATGAGCTATTAAAGGCAGCAAATAATAAAGATATTGTTGATGATGAAGTTGCAGCCTGGATTCAAGATTGCAATGTATGTTTACAAATAGTGTATTTCTCCACCTTTCCTTTCATCAAAATTCAAGCTTGCTTAACTTCAAAAATTTTAGTTACTATTAGGTACTGAGGCAACTTAAGGTTGCCTCAGAATATAAAATAAGGTAACTTTATTTTTAATCAAGGTAAAAGTACCAAAGAAGTCCTCACCTTTCTGAGAAAAGACAAGTGTTTGAATGAGATATCAGTTTGCCTTAGGAGAAGTGTGTCATAGTGTCTATACCTTCACTGCTTTAAAATGTAGCCTGATTTTCATGTAAATTTTCTTTCCTTTTTTCTTTCTTCTTGGTTTGCCCTTGCTTGGCACGCACTTTATAATTCCTCTTTAAAGTTCAAGAGAGATCTTGAATATTTAAAACAATACTACTTCAATTAGTTCCTGTAATGCTCATATCACAGTTAAAGTAAGCAATTTCATTTTATTCCACATGTAAACCCCATGAGGGTTTGGGTATGTGTGGTAGAAGTCTTAATCCACATTTGTCTATCTGGTGAAACCAATAGATTCTTCTGCAGAAAATCATTTTTGGATGTAAAAAATAAAGTACACATCATTACAAAGGAAACCAATTATATTGAATTGGTTCACACAATTCATACATATCACACACACACACACACACACACAGAATGTATTATTCACTGCTCTACTCTATCATACCTGAGTATTAGTAAGGACATTTAGATTAGCTGAATAAGTACATGTGTATACAAAATCTATCCTGCAAGAAAGAAGTGAACTTACTGCCTACATGGTCCTAATAAGAAGGTGAAGACATGCCCAAGAAGAGTGGTCTCATGGTAGATATTTCATTTCTCCCACCCCTTTAGGACCTTCTAAAAGGCCAAAGGAATGTTCAGGATTCCTTGTTTGTGCTGCATGAGCTGGGAGAGCAACTTAAACAACAAGTGGATACTTCTGCAGCATCAGCCATTCAGTCTGACCAGCATGCTCTGAGTCAACACTTGTCTGCCCTGGAACAGGCTCTTAGCAGACAGCAGAAATTATTACAGGTAAAAAAAAAATCTGTTCAGTGGATGTGAGAACCTCAGCCTTTATGTCTTTGAGTTTGAATATGGAAATATTTATAAATAGAAGACTGATTAATCATCTAGACCAATGGGTCGGCAACCTTTATGGCCATGAAAGCCATAAACACCTGCAGAAGAAGGAGGATGGAGGCGGAAGGTGCTGGAATATGGGGCGGGGGCTGAAGGGCTCCCTGGGGCACATCCTGGGGCTCTGCCCAGACTGGCCTATGGGGAGGTGGAGCCAGATATGGCTTAAGAGCCATATGTTGCCGACCCCTGATCTAGACAATACTAAATCTACCTCAACTGTCTCCCAAATAAATAATAATAGATGATCAAATCCTTAAAAGATCAGTAGGGCTTTTAGAATGTTCTTATATAAATAGAAATCTGGCTTTGCCCATTGTAGTTTACATTCCTTCCTATTGCATCAGTTAGTCAAGCAAGCAAATATTTATTAAGCATTTATGCTTTGTAGCTCTAGAGATACAGGATGAAAATGAAATGTCCCCTGTTCTCAAGGAGCATACGTTTTTAACAGATGACATACAACATGTACATATACAGACATATACAAAATGCATACAGACCAATGCAATGTACCTTAGAGTACTTTTTTTTTATTTGGGTGGATGAGGGAGGAATTGGGGACAAGGAAGGACCAGCAAAAGCATCCTTTAGGAGGAGGCACAGGAACTGAGTCTTGAAGAAAATCAGAGATTCTTAGAGATTGTGGTAGAGATAGGAATATTGATTCCATGCATAGGAGAGAGAGTGCAAAGGACAAAAAGGACGAAATATTATATACATATATGTGTGTGTGTATATATATATATGTGTGTGTCAGAAGCATCAAATAAGACAGTATAGCTAGACCATGTAAAGAAGGAAATAATGTATATAAAAAGAATGAAAGCAACATAGAGGCAATCTGTATGCAAAGCTTTAAATCTAAACATGGTTCCTCATTAATAATATGGAGTTGCTGGCATTAATTGAGTAGAGATAGCTGGATCTGACTTACCATTTAAAAAATCAATTTAGTGCCTCTAGAAGTTGGGGAGATAGGTTGTTATGAGGAGAGATCAAAGAGACCAGTTAGGAAGATAGGGAAATAGTTCAATTATGAGAGGAGATGAGATAGGTGAAAGATATAGTGATAGAAAGAATTGGCAACTGACTAGAAATGTGAACTGGGTCAGAGTGAAATGTTGGAGTATAATGGTTGTGAACCTGGGTGACTGAAAAGATGGTAGTATATTACACAAAAATATTTATGTTTGGAAATAGTATAAAGCAAATTATGAAAAGAAATAAATCTATATTCTAGAATAAGCAATAAAAAGTATACTCAACCTGAAAAATCACTGTTAGAGTATTTTTCAGAAAAGATTTTGTACAATGAGAAAATGAAATAAATACAGCAATTGCTTAAGCAAATCAAAAAACTGTCTAAATATACTTTTTTCTAAAATTCAGAATGTTAATTTTTTTTGCAAAAGGCTGGAGTTCTTGACTATGAAACATTTTCCAAGAGTTTAGAAGGTCTGGAGGGCTGGATTTTAGAAGCTGAAGAAGTACTAAAAGGACAGGACCCCAACCATTCATCTGACCTTTCAACAATTCAGGACAGAATGGAAGAACTGAAAGTAAGTATTAGAAAAGTTATCCCTATTCCATATCATCAGACAACAAATGATATTATCATGAGTAAACGAATGAAAAAGCATTTGTTAAGTACTTACTATATGTTAAGCACTAATTTTGATCTACCTTACTCAAAGGCTAGACCTTTATCTGTTTTGACAAGCTGCCTCACTACCTAAAATACAATTAATTCAGTTTTTCTAAGAATAGAGAGAAGACAAGAAAGTTCTTTCTTTTTTATTTGTAATTCTTTTGGAGGTTACAGAGAATGCCAATCAAAAAATGTGGAAAAGGCTGATGAGGAATGAACTGGAAGGTGATTGAGGAAATAAGGTTGAGTTGGTACAGAATTCTAATATATAAGTTCTCTATAATATAAATATCAGAAATTCTCCATCACGTAAATCTCTGTACTCCAGCCAATCCAGTCAAAGCCAATGCTGAGAAAGAGCAACACTCTAAAAGATAAACAAGTTTCATCTCTCCTTTAGTCCTTGGGAAAAGAAAGAGCAATAAAACCAATTAAACTAATTAAAATTAATTAGGATGTGCCATTTATTCTGCTGGTCAATGGAGCTTTTTCTTATTTAGCAAAGATATATTAGAATAATGAAATCAAGATTACAATACATATGTTATCCAAACATGCAAAAAAATCTTTATCATTAGTGCCATTTTCATCCTTAACCTGACGCTTAGGAGAATATTTGTAAAATCACCAAGTCAATAAATCTTTAGTGTCATCTCTTCCCTTATTTGCCAGAAATTTCTGTTTCTCCATGTGATCTAAATTTGACAAAAGAATTGAACAGGTAAGAAATAAAGAGAATAGATATAGGTAATAATGACCTAACTGGATGCTTAGGCTGCTAGTAGTATTTCAGCTTCACTATCCATGTCTAAGTAGGTTGTTTTCCTGTTTTTTTTTTCCTTTTTTCAGGGCCAGATGCTAAAATTCAGCAGCATGGCTCCAGATTTGGATCGTCTTAATGAGCTGGGATATAGATTACCACTAAATGATAAGGAAATAAAAAGGATACAGAATTTGAATAGGCACTGGTCTTTAATCTCCTCTCAGACCACAGAAAGATTCAGGTACAAAATCTTAGAAATTTGAAGTCAAGTAAAGTTTGCATTTATAGTTTTTTTTAATTCTACAGATTTGTCAAATTTCTGTCTTTTACATTATACTATCATAATTTGAAAACAGTTCAAGAAATCCAATTGAGTAAGAAATAGATTCACTTCTACATGTATTAAAGATTGCTTTCCTTTTAAAAATTAAAATTATTTTAAAATAATTAAATGAAATTTTAGTGTATTCATTTATTTTTCTAACAATTGATGACTTAGACTACAGATATAGTATGTAGTGTAAAATATATCTCTATGGCAATATAGATATGATGATGGTGGTAGTATTTGTAATGCCGATGGGGAAAAAAAACCAAATGACTTTATTTCTGTAATTTGGAGGCATTTTCTGATTTGTTCTTTTTTCATTCTTCTCTTTTGTTCTTTCAGCAAGTTACAGTCATTCCTTTTGCAACATCAAACCTTCTTGGAAAAATGTGAAACGTGGATGGAATTCCTGGTTCAGACAGAACAGAAGTTGGCAGTAGAGATTTCAGGCAATTATCAACGTCTTTTAGAGCAACAAAGGGCACATGAGGTAGGTAATGATATTAGAATTTTGGAAGATATGAATGTTGAGCTCTTTGCAAAGGCCTTGAGGATGCCATTATTGAAAATCTAAGAATCATTGTTTACATTAGCATTGCATCTCCTTTTCCTAAGCTTTTTATTTTTATAGTTTAATGAAATACATACTAGATCCTGCCTCATCAGATGGCTGCACACATAGTTTGTAAAATATATGATATTTCCAAGCCCTATGACATTCATTGGTGTGTATACTCTGATATAAATTGTGATCTTTAATGTAAGTAGTCTGTGGTTTGGTCTTACCACTACTGCTATTACTACTACTACAAACAGCAATAATAATGATAATAATAATAATAATAATAACTAGTATTATTATCAGTATGTCAACCTTTTGGATATAAATATGCCCAAGCTTAATTAGTCTAGTCTAATTTTCAGAAAAGAGTATGCCACCAGACCTATAGCTGGACCTAATCCTCTTGGTCAGAAATGCCAGAGCTTAGACCCAATATGCATAGACTTCTGAAAAACAAGTTGAGTTTTGGGGGCAAAACTTTAGTGGAAGATAATATATAGTAGCAATCGAAATTGTGGACATGTAATAATTCCTATATCTAGTCTTATACCTGAGGCAACTTGATGACATAGTGGGAAAAATACTGTGTCTAGAGTCAGGAAGATCTGAGTTCATATCTTAATTCATATACTTGCTAATTATGAGACCCTGGACTAATCATTAAGCTCTTTTGCCTCAGTTTCCTCAGTTACAAATGAAAATAATAATAGCATCCATCTCACACTGGTTAATGAGGATCAAATGAGGTAATACTGTAAAAAAATATCTATCACAGTGCCTGGAATATAGAAAGTGCCATATAAATGCTTATTCTCTTTTCTTTCCCTTATTTATAGCATATAATCGCATTTGTGAATTCTATTTCTTTATACACTTTATTAAAGCCAGTAATCTAAAGCAAATACAATATTAAAGCTAGAAGTAACATTATTGATAATTGTTAGCTCCTTTATTTTATAGCTGAAGAAAGAGAAACACAAATGAGGTAAAAAGTTATGCCTTAATTTAAATCCATAATGAATTAGTGAGAGAGCATTATTATTCTTCAAAGATGTATATATATATTTACATATAAGTCAAGTTATTGTTGTTATTATCGTATTGATGTCTTCTATTCTGTAGAATCATTAGAAAATCTAACCTTTTTATACGGAGCATAAATAAATACAAAAACTAGAGAAAATGTTACAATTTTGATTGCTATTAAAACAAAGAGCTTTGTTTTCAACTTTATAATAATCATTAGCTTAAACAAAAGCTTCCATTTCTCAATTATATTTATCTCCAGTGATTTTTTTAAAAAATAGCTTTAATTTTTTGCCAGCCTCAGAATCATATTTTTTAACGCAGAAATAATTCTCATGACTTTCCTCATCTAAAAACTTAGCATTTCCAAATTTACATGTTACTAATTGTCTTCTAATATACTTTATCAGTTATCATTAATTTTTTAAAAATGTGTTTGCCTTAGAAGCTAGCAATAAAAGGAAAGAGTGAATGTCTAGGAAATTAGGGTGGAATTGAGTTTTTAATACAAATAATTGAGTTGGAAGCCTCTGAAGCATATTATTGCCATTATTTTCACTTTTGTGTACTTATTTTTGTGACAGTTGTTTCAAGCAGAGATGTTCAGTCGTCAACAGATTTTGCATTCAATCATTGTTGATGGGCAGCACCTTCTAGAACAAGGTCAAGTGGATGACAGGTAGGATTTTGAATACTTGTGAGGAAAGTTGCCAATGAAATTCTTTAGTAGTGAGTAGCCAATATATTTAAAACATTATAACTTCTTACTAGGTCTTCCTGTCCTCAATCTCTTAGCCATCATTCTGAAGTTTACAGTACTGCCAGAATATTTTTTTTTCTTATACGTAGAAAATGTAACTCATCTCCTCAGAAATCTTCAATGGCTCCCAGTTTATCTAAAATTAACTTCAAATTGCTTTGTCTAGCATTCTAGGCCTTATAATCTCATTCTATTTTAAGTTCCCAGTCTTGCCTTTTATTTTCATCCTCGACTCACACTACCTTCTACTGTCTAAATGCTATGCCTTAGCTGTTCTTTCTGTCTGGACCTGCCTTCTGACCCATCTACCCCCATTCCCAGACTTCTCCAATATTCTTCCATTTAACCTGTTGAATTCCTGTCTAGAGAAGCAATTTGGTATAGTGAATTATTTGTGTTCAAAAGTATTTGGTGCTGATCCTGCCACTTCCTGCCTGTGTGACCCTGATAAAATTGCTCAAACTCTTCAAAACCTCAGTTTCCTCATTTGTTCAATGAGAACTTATCTGTTTCCCTCCAACTTCAAATTTATAATCTCTTCAAGACTTTCTATACCCATTAACATTGGGATCTATACAACATCCACTGTAGCTTCTAGCCTGGACAAAATATGGAAGCTCAAATCCAGAAAATAAACAAAAATTATGTTACTTATCATTTAAGATTTAATTTAAATATGACCTTCTTCATAAAATATTCCCTGATACCCTTGGTATCTAAAGACTTCTCAACAATGCATTTATCCCATAATCATTTACTGAGTGCCCACTGTATACCAGAAAGTATGCTAGACACTAGTCATTTAATGTGTCTAAAACAAAGCTTTTCATCTTACAACTCTTAAGACATTCACTGTGGTTTGTACCAATAGCTTTGCAGTGAATTCAGCACCAGAACTAGATTCAGAAAGACAAGTTTAAGATCTGGCCTCAGACATTTACCAGCTGTGTGATGCTGGACAAGTCATTTAACCTCTACCAGCCTCATTTTCCTCAGCTATAAAGTAAGGATAGTGATCACATTTATCTCCCAGGGTTGTTGTGAGGATCAACTGAGATGATATTTGTAAATACTTAGCCCAATTCCTGGCACATAATAGGCATTTAATATTTCCTCTCTCTCTCTATCCCTCCCTTCCTTCCTTCCTTCTCCTCTCTTCTCTCTGTCCTCCTCCTCTCTTTTTTTCCTTTCTTCTTTTTTCCCTTCTTTCCTTCCCTCTTTTCTTTACATCTTTTTTTCTATCTCTTCTTTACCTTCCTTTCTTCCTTCCTCCATCATTCCATCTTTTACTTCCCCTTCCGTCCTCCCTTCTTTTCTTTTTTCTTCCCTCTCTGATTTCCTTTCCCTTTGTTCCTTTCTCCCACCTTTTTCTTCCTTTTCTTCTTCCCCATCCCTCCTTTTCCTTCCTTTCTTCCTTCTTTCTTCCTTCTTTCTTTCCTTCCTCCCTTCCTTCCATAAATTCTTGACCTTAGATTTATTCTTTATTCTTCTGTATTTTCTTTTCCATACTTCATCAGCTGACAGTTCTTTTTCATTATACCTCCTTTTCTTACATGCATTCATAAGCTTTTCACTAGTCAATATAATCACTATCCTAAATCAGAACCTCATTTTTTTCATAGACTCTTATTACAGTATCCTCCTAAATGGTTTCCATCTTTAGTCTCTCCCTCTTTTCTATCTCCAACATAATTTCAAAGATAATCTTCCTAAAGCAAAGAGCTGACTATTGCTAAAACAAACAAAAACCTTTTAGGGAGTCCCATTTGCCTCTAGGATAAAAGATGAATTCCTCAGCCTGCCACTTAGAATTTTTCACCATCTGCTTCAATCTACCTTCTCAGGCTGCTTTTATATATTATATTTTATCCTCATGCCACACGGACCTAATCATGTTCTCTGAACTCATCATTCTATTGCCTCCCTCCATACCTTAGTACAGCCTATCCCTCATACCTTCAGTGTGCTCTTTCTTGGAGTCTTCTTCCTCTTAGAGTCTTTTGCTGCTTCCTACTTGTGTACTGAGTACTCTGAGAAGCCTTTACTTGTCCCACATTGTTTTTTCCCCAGAATGACCTTTCAGTTATTTAACCACGGGCTTAATGTAACCACCCTGGAGAATATTAAGCTCCTTGTGATAAAACGTGTCTGTGTCTGAGGATCAATTTGAACTCAGTTCTTCTGACTCCAAACTAAGCATTCTATCTACTGTGGCACCTACCAGCCCATTTAAAAACAAGTTTGCAAATTATTACATGTCCTTAAGCAACTTGATTTAGTGAAGAGATAGAAGGATTTTTAAATATTATCTGTGTTAATACAAATAGAAGTTTCTGAAATACTTTACATTTTAGAAAATAGTGTTCTTTTAAGTATAAACATTGATCTCTGAAATCATATTTGCTTTATTGATTTTTATAAAACAAGTCTCTTCTCTCTAGAGGATACAAAGGTAAACTCATATCTGCCCAGATAAGTAAGATATGAACTGGTTCACTTACCTGTATTTTCAAATAATATTATTTTTCAGAATGTTATTAAAATTACCCACAGGATTATAGAATAGAGATGAACATGACCTTGGAGACTTTTGTGGCAATAGTTCATGGTTTTCTGCTGTAGCTTTTATTGATATACACAAATACATATTTCTATTATAGGAATTAATATAACTTTTGTTAAAATCTAAACATTTATATCAAATATTTTGATAACAAATGATAGGTTTTTGTGGAATGTTTCTATATTTGGGGGAAAATAGTTGAACATTATAATAGTGTTGAGAAAATAGTAATTAAGCAAAACAGAAACACAATAATTTTTAATGAGAGGGCTTTTGTTTTTCTCTTTTTTAAGATTATTGTGAAAGCTAGTAGTTAAGGGGGAAATTTGTTGTTGTTCATTAATTTCAGTGGTGTCTGATTGTGACCCCAGTTGAGATTTTCTTGTTTAAGATACTGAAGTGATTTACCATTTCCTTCACTAGCTCAGTTTTTACACATGAGGAAACTTTGGTAAGCAAAGTTAAGTAACTTTCCCAGGGTCACACAGCTAATAAATATCATAGGTTAGATTTGAACTTAGGTCTTCCTGACTCCAGGGCCCATACTCTATCCACTCTGTCACTTACCTGCTCTGAGGGAGAAGTTAGGTTTAAATAAAGAAGAATGAGGAGTTAAATGTTTTTGAAGATTCCAAGGATGGAATTTGGACTTTGGGACTTTTTTAAACCAAGTTTTCATTAGCTGTAATAGTTACTTCTAATTTCATTCAGATTTTAAGGCTTTCATTTTCTTTGGCAAGGTTATATCACCAGGTATAGTCTTATTATGAGTAGTTATGATTAGGCCATATCTTTTTAAATATAATGAAAAGGAGAAAGAAAAACAAAGAGGTAGAGAATAATTTTGGACAAACTTTGAAGAAAAGACGGGAAGGAAAAGAAGTTTTAAAATGAGTATTAAAATATAAAAAATGAATTGAAATTAATGAACTGATTATACAGTTTAGATAAAGATGAAAATTGAATGCATAGCATATATTGATTCTATTCCTGAATGTGGTTGGGGAGGAATATTATGGTAATAAGAAACATTGATTTATTGAAAGCTTATAAAGATCTAAAATATGTATTTATTTTGGTCCTCTTCATAATATCCCTGTAAAGTAAATGCTATTATTATTCTCGTTTTACTGATGAGAAAACTGAGATTGAAAGGTTAAATTAGTTGCATAGGGGCCACTCAGCTGGGAAGAAATAGTATCTGACTATCCATTAAAAAACTTGTAAGTTTTTATAAGATAATACATTATCATACATTATAATTCAGACAGTTCTTCTACAGTTTTTTTTATCACATATAAACTATGGTATTTTTGGTATATAGGGAGGAGGATTCCCTTTCTTTAAAAAAAAGATCATCAGCTAAATGAAATAATTATTATTGTATATTAATTTGAAGGATACATCAAAGGCTATCTAGAACTGATGCATGAATGCTCTCTAGAGAGATCAGCAGATAATTGTCAATATGAAGGAACATAGGAAGGTTATTTTCCTGGGTTTAACTAAGAAAGTTTCAGGGGGAGATATACATGAGGAAGTTACTTTAATTAAGGTTCTTCTGCCTGAAGAAGAGAAAATAGAAGGAAAACTTGACATTATTTTTGGGTGTTATCGAGTGCTATCGAGCACAAAGTGGTAATAAAATGTTTTTCTTTTTCACTGGTTCTGAAATATAGAGTGGGAGATTTCAGTTAGGTAAGGGAAAAAAATTGAAGAAGTTAGGTTGTCTTACATTGAGAATGTTGCCCAAAAGTGGTTATGGACTGTCACTCTGATTTTTTAAAAGTAATTTCATTCATTTAAAAAAGTGTAAGAATAATCCTTCCGAACCTATCCATACCAGATCTCAAACTTTATTATAAAGAAGTAATCATCAAAACAATCTGGTAGGGGCAGCTGGGTAGCTCAGTGGAGTGAGAGTCAGGCCTAGAGACAGGAGGTCCTAGGTTCAAACCTGGCCTCAGCCACTTCCCAGCTGTGTGACCCTGGGCAAGTCACTTGACCCCCATTGCCCACCCTTACCAATCTTCCATCTATAAGACAATACACCGAAGTACAAGGGTTTAAAAAAAAAACAATCTGGTACTGACTAAGGAAGAGAATAGTGGATCTGTGGTATAGATGACGTACACAATAGACAGTAATAAAATACTTTAGTAAACTAGTGTTAGATAAATCCAAAGTTCCCAGTTTTGGGGACAAGAACTAACTATTTAAGAAAAACTGCTAAGAAATTTGGAAAATAGTATGACAGATATTATACTAGGAATATAACTAGATATAGATGAACACCTCACACTGTATAACAAGATTAGTCAAAATGGGTACATGATTTATACATAAAGAGTGCTATCATAAGCTAATAGGGAAATATAGACTGGTTTACCTGTCAGATCTATGAATAAGGGATGAGTTTATGACCAAATAAGAGATAGAAAACATTATGAGATATAAAATGGATAACTTAGTATATTAAATTTAAAAAGTTTTACAAAAAAATGAATGCAACCCAAAATAGAAAGGAAGTAGAAAGGTGGGGCGAAGGGGAAACTTTATAGCAAATTACTCTGAAAGCTTCATTTCTCCAATATATAGAAAACTGACTGAAATTTACAAAATTACAAATCATTCTCCAATTGATAAATGGTCAAAAGACATAAACAAGCAATTCTCAGACAAAGAAATCAAACTCTATCTATGGTCATATAAAAAATGTTCTGAATCTCTACTGATTAGCAAAATGCAAATTAAAGCAACTCTGAGGTATCTCATCACAAGTATCAGGTTGGCTAATATGACACAAATGATAAATGATGGAGGGGATGTGGAAATTTTAGAACACTAATGCACTGTTGGTTGAGGTATGCACTAATTCAACCAATCTAGAGACTAATTTGGAACAATTCCCAAAGAACTATAAAATTATGCATGTGTTTCGATCCAGCAATAACACTATTATATCTGTATCTCAAAGAGAATGTGGTAATATGTTTTGCATGGTCACACATGTATAGCCTAGATTAAATTGTTTACCATCTCAGGAAGAGGGAGAGGGAAGGGAGTGAGGAAAAGAATTTGGAATTCATAATTTTGTAACACAACTGTCAAAAATTGTAATTCTATGTAATTGGAAAAAATTTAAAATATGTAAAAATTTAAATAAAAAAGGATCCTGCCAGATGTAAAGAGATGGTTTAGAAGGCCACTCATGATATCTTTAAATTCATTGCACCTGCAAACTCTTGTGTGATTAGAGAAATACATATGTGTTGGCCATGGTTTTTCACAATGGCTAATCTGGCTATTCTCTCAACAGGGATGAGTTCAACCTGAAACTTACACTTCTTAGTAACCAATGGCAGGGAGTCATTCGAAGGGCTCAGCAAAGAAGGGGGATCATCGATAGTCAGATTCGCCAGTGGCAACGCTATCGAGAGATGGCAGAAAAGCTTCGTAAATGGTTGGTTGAAGTGTCCTATCAGCCTGTGAGTGGACTGGGAAGTGTCCCTATACCATTGCAACAAGTTAGGACACTATTTGATGAAGTACAGGTAAATGCAAATTTTTTTTCTTATCCTCTGTATTCTTCCTCTGCTTTCACCTTGCTTTTCTAGTATTTATTCCAAAAATGGCTTTGAAATTAGGAAGATTATAGTTTTTCCATTGTCCAATATGATAATAAAATCATACAATTTCTAAAATTTTTATAGCATTTTAGTTGTCCAGCTTTTTGGAACTTTTCTCATTCCTTCTTTAGTATCATCACATACATATGTCTACAATCCCTCCTATTTGATTGAAAGCAAATTAGATAACAATAATTATCTGCTTTCCAAAAAATAGTTTAATCTAATTGAAATGTTTTCTTAAAGTCTCATAATAATAATAGTGGTCAACTTAGATAGCAACCTTTTCCAAAGACTACTTTCATATTCCAAGGATTTTCTACACAATTCACAGAGTGATATTACCAGATTATAAATGAAGAAAGAAATTCAAGATGGCCATATTTTCCACCTAAAGTGGAAATGTTTTATTTTAAATATTACAGAAGAGGTAAAAGTTGTCAAAGCCTTTGACATCTCTCAGTTTTCTTCCTATCCTGACTTCTTTGCTTTCATCCAACTAAGAAGGGATTTCTGTTCACCATCAACAACAAAAGTGTTTTAAATATCTATTATTTACAATGTCCTATATATGATCCTGGGAGAAATAAGATAATTATAACATATTACCTATACTCAAGTAGTTTAAATCATGTTGGTCATATTTCTGTTCCTGTAAATTCCAGAGTCCTACATATAAGAATCCTGTTTCATATTGTGATTATTGTAGCCTCTCTAAAAAGGGGGGGGAGACATTAAAAATCTGTTCTTTTCAGCTCAAAGAAAAAGTCCTCCTTCGGCAACAAGGGAGCTACATTCTGACTGTGGAAGCTGGGAAACAGCTGCTTCTCTCTGCTGACAGTGGCGCGGAGGCGGCCCTGCAAGCTGAACTCATGGAAATCCAGGAAAGATGGAAATCAGCCAGCATCTGCCTTGAAGAACAGAAGAAAAAACTTGGCTTCCTACTGAAAGTAAGTGTAGATGCTCATCTAGAGAAGAAGAAAGAGTTTGACTTCTGAATTTTAAAGCCTTTATAAATGTTGTGTCACTTTGCCCATTATTATAATAAATACAGCAATTAGAGAGAAAGCTTACTCTTAGTGAACAGAGACCTAAATTTGGAATTAGGAAGAACTAGTTTCAAGTCTTGCCTCTGACTCCATACTGCCTGTGTGGTGCTGGCCAAGTCACTTACCTTCTGAGTAAGCCCAGGAAACACTCTAAGCTTAATTTTAAAGCAGGTTCTGATCAAGAGCAGAATAATTTCCTCACTGGTAGTTCCTTATGCCAGAGAAATCATGGACCAATAAAAAATCTTCTCTGAAAAAGAAAATCTGAAGCCCATTACATAATGCCTCATAGCATTTCTATCATGTAGACCCCATTTATTCTCTATGTGTCTTATGCACCCTCAGCACAGTGCCTGGTACATAGAAGGCATTTAATAAATGTTAATTAATTGATATTCAGATAGACAGATAGACAGACAGATAGATAGATAGATAGATAGATAGATAGATAGATAGATAGATAGATAGATAGATAGATAGATATAGATTATATATAGATATTGCCTTCCCCATTAAACTCTTTGAGAGCAGGTATTATTTTTGTAGCTAGCTGGTACAGTGGATAGAGCACCAGACCTAGAATCAGGAAGATTGGAGTTCAAATCCAACCTCAGACACTTATTAGCTGTGTGACCCTAAGGAAGTCTTTTAACTATTCCAGTTTCCTCATCTATCAAATGAGCTGGAGAAGGAAATGAAAAACCACTCCAGGATCTTTGCCAAGAAAACCCCAAATGGGATCACAAAGATTTGAACACAATTGAAAAAATGGAACAAAAATAAATTTTGCTTTTTTGTGTATATTTAACATAGTGACCTCTACCTGGTAAAAACTTTATGTTTGTTAACTGATTGATTTAGGGCTTTGACAGGGGTCTTTCCCTATATGTATATATAGGGAAATATATCTCTCCATCCTTATCTTTACCTAATGGCTTCCCTGATTTCCTATGGAACTCAGCTCAAATACCACCTCTGTAGAAGGGTTTTCCATATTCTTCCTTCTCAGTCTCTTCTCTTTGAGACCATCTTCTACTTATAGTATATATATGTCTTGTATATACATTTTTATTTGCATATTCCCTCCTCCTTAGAATGTGAACTTCCTGAGGACCAAGCCAGTGTTAAAGTGAAGGTAGTGTTATGAAGAGGAGTATAGATGACATTAACATTTATTAAGTGCTAGGCACTGTGCTAAAGGAATAGAATATATATAATATATAGAGAATATAAAATATATAAATATAAAATATATCTTATATATTTTAAATTATATTTTAACTTATTAACTTATCATTTTTATGTTTCTATGCTATATTTATATATAAATAAATTAATTAGTTAGAATTTATATTTTAAATTATAAAATAAAAATATAATACAAAATATTAAAATATAATATATAAAATATATTATATGAGAGAATATTTTTAAAAGTCTCTCCTTAAAAAGCTCATTGTATAATAGACAAGACAACATGCAAATAACAATAGACAAAGAAAATATAGACAGGATAAATTTGAAATCATCTAGACGAGAGGATATTAGAATAAAAAAAAGATCAGGAAAGGCTTTAAGGCAAAAGGTAGATTTTTATCTGAGATTTGAAGAAAGTGAAAGAAATCGGAAGGTAATAGGAATAAGGGTATTCCAGACTCACAGTCTAGCCAGTAAAAACCAATGAGATTGGCCAATGAGTGTCTCTGGCAAGAAACAGCCAAAGGACATTGTCACCAGATCTCAGAGTTAAATGGATAGAAATATGCTAATAGTATAAGAAAACTAAAAAACAGAAATGAGCCAGGTTAGAAAAAGCTTTAGAAAACAGACAGTTTATATTTGATCCTACTATTAATACAGATCTGTGAGGCTTAATTATTTAGTGCAGTGACATGGTCAGGATGATTAGTTTGACATCTGAGTGGAAGATAGTAAGAAGAGATTTAAGACAAGATTAGACAGCCTACTTGAATGGTGAGGACTTATTGCAGGTTGGTGGCAGGGTCTGAGGAAAGAGAGGCATACTCTATAGATTTCATTGTTATTGTGTTTTTACCTTATTATGTAATCTCAAGTGTCTAGCACTCTGGTACATAATGTTTACTAAATGTTTGTTAACTGGCTGACATGTCATCTACATCATGCATTAGTGAAAACTATTTTCCTAGAATAAAGCAATAAAGAAAGTTCTGCATAGAAAAGCCATGGATTTATCACCATTCAGATTCCCACTGTCTTATCAAAATGCTTTGCTTTTTTGCTTCTAGAGTAAATCAGATTACATAAATTGTAGAGTGTTCCATTTTTTGTCTGATAGGTAAATTCATGTACGTATATCTTACCTATTACATATTAGTATAGAGAAATATAAAACTGGATCAAGAAAAATACTTAGTATATGTGTGTAAATATTTGTATATGTAACACACATATAATTATAGGATTATAGTTATCAGTTATCTGGTGTTTAAGTGGGAATTGACTCTTCTTTCACACATTTGCTTTCATTAGTATTGCATTTCCTAGGATAGTTTTTACTTTAGTATACTACTTAATCTATGATCAGATAGTTACACATAGTCTTAAGATCTGTTATCAAGTCTAAACATTTTGAAGACATTACTCACCCCATTTGTTTTCCTTATGCTGCTCCTCCATTTATTGATTTATATGACATATCTACTTAGCTGGAGGACTTTAGCCAATGGTAAGAATTTATTTAAAGTTTGTATGGTGCAGAAATTTTTGGTTGCAAAAAGACCACAAAAGACCTTTGGAAAGTGGAATCCTTATTCCACTCTTGTGAGAGCATATTTGATTTTGTATAACAGTTGATCATTTATTATGGTTGTTATTATTATTACTATTATTAGGCTAAGATGATATTTGTAAAGCCAAATTTTAATGCTATCTTCCATATCATAGACATTAAAAAACCCAACATATTTTAGCTTTTGGTTGTTACTGTCTCCAAGCAAATGTGAATAAAATTAGTGCAGTGAATATGCAGTGCAGAAAATGGACTCATTATAATTCAATTCACTGTAGATTAAAAAACTGAACTACATATTCACCTCTCTAAATCTCTCTTCCTATTAAGTGGAGTAAAAAGCCAATACACTAATACTAAGCAAAAATTATTTACTTTTAGAAGATTTCAGTTTACATAAGCTGTATTGATTTATTTGAAAATTTTATTAAAAATACCTAATATAAGCATATAAATTCATGATCAGAAAGGGCATTATTTTTGTTATTGTTATTTCCCACCTCCTTTGAACATGCTGCGTTGATTTATCATCTATTACCTGGAATCAAGCTCAAAGTTATTTGGAAAAAGAGGATTTTTTTTTTGTAAAATGGGAAGAAATATGGGGAAAAGGTACTATACAATGAGGGGAAATGGACAATGCCACTGCTAAAAAAACCAATGTTATCAGGTTCAGGAGCTGAGCACAGAACTGTGACTGTACTCTATACCATTTTGTGTTCTGGTGTGGCTTATATCCTTTATAGTGCTCTCCTTTGAAATCTTAATGTTACATTTTAACATACAGGGAAAACTTTAGAGAAATTTTTTTCCAAACTAGTTTCTGAAAGATTTATTAGACTACTTTCTTTTAATCCTCCTCAAACCTATGTTTCTGAGAGATTCATGCAGTTTTTTTCTTCTTTTTACATAGGACTGGGAAAAATGTGAAAAAGGAATAGCTGATTCTCTGGAGAAATTAAGAGCCTTCAGAAAAAAACTTGCCCAACCATTGCCGGATCACCATGATGAGCTGCATGCAGAACAAATGCGTTGCAAGGTAACCTTTGAGTTTTCACATCTACAGTAATAATAAAATTGAAAGCAGAATCGGTATCTCATATTTGTGGATTGCTTTTGGATTGATGAGTCACACTGCCTCACAAGGCAGTGCAAGTATTACTCTTTTCATTTTACATTATTTTTACATTATTTTCATTTTACAAATAAGGAAACTAAGACCGGGAGAATTTAAATAATTTGTTCAGGGTCCCCCACTAGTATGTACCAGAATTTGAATTCCAGCCCAGTTCTCTTGACTCCCATTCAAGGATTGTTTTCTCTACTCACATCTCTTTGCATATTTTTTTTCAAAACAAAGTTATGCCTTCTTTCTTTGCCACTTCCCTCCTCCTACACTATATAAGAAAAAATATGGAACACTTCACCAAATTGCTTATCAAACTTGGATAGGGGCCATCCTAATTTTCTTGTATTTTTCCAGTTGTGGTATTGGTGTTGCCAAAGTGAGCACCTTGCTTCTAATAAATATAAATCCCTACGTTTATCCACAAGTATAAACATGTTGCTGTTGCATTACACAAAGGCGAATTGTTTTAGGGAGAATCATTTATATCTGGTTTATAGCAACTAATGAAATTATGCCCCTCTTGAACTTGTAAAACTACGTAAATGAATCTTAAACATTTGTATAGACATATGCATAAGAGAACAAGCACATAAAATGAAATCAAATACTTCTTATTATAAGGAAATGTTAATTTAAGGAAATGTATCTTCTCCTCTGCCTTAATCATTAGCAAACTGGAAGATAGCCAAACCAAAAAATTGTACAGACAATTACCTTCTGAGGATCACACCCTGCCTCCTGGGTCCTATTATATGGTTTGTGGGAACTTAGTAGTTGATTCCATATATATTACGTATGTCAAGAGCTCTTGAAGTGAGATGGGGTTTTCAAGTTTCTAGGACTAAAGTCATTAACAGATTACAAATTGAGCACCTTAAATTGTACTTGGAAATGAATCAGAACTAATACTGACTCCTCCCTAAACAATTAGCTCCTAAAATTAACATCATTGAGAGACCATTATTATATTAGGAGACAGACATTCTAGTAGGAAAGAGGAAAACTTTCATTTATTAAGTGCCTACTATAAGCCAGTCATACATACACACATCATTTCATTTGATCTTCATAGCAATTCTATGAAGGTGACACTATTATTATCCACATTTTATAGTTGAGGAAACTGAGGCAGATCAAGATTAAATGACTTGCCCAGCGTCATACAACTAGTAAATATCTGAGTCTGGATTTGAACTCTGGGCTTCCAGGCTTCAGGTGCAATATTCTATCATCTGTGCCCACTTAATGCTTATAATAAAATGTAACAACTCTTGGAGATCTTTCTAATTCAACTTCATTTTTTGGCAGTTGAGAGAACTGAATAATAGGGTAGTAAAATGACTTGTCCAAGGTTGCACAACTAATCATTAGGAAAGACAGAATTATAAAAACAAAAGTTGGAGAAAAAAACTATGATTATGAAAGTTGTGTGTATGAGTCAGCTGTAACAAGTCCTAATGTAATGCCTTACTTGTTGCAGGTGTTCAGTAAATGTTTGTGAAATCAAATCTAGTTTCCCAGCTTCCCTCCTCTCACCCACAAACAGCAAAAAAACAGGGATAAGGTACATATGGATGATTTATAGAGTCTTTTAAAATTCAAAACATTATTATTATTCAAGCAACAGGTGACCCATTAAATAGAGAACTGGTCAGCAACTGCTGCTTCAGAGGCTTCTTCCCCAGCTGTGTGACCATGAGAAATTTACTAACTTTTTAACTTCAGTTTTTTCATCTTTGAAATACAATATGGCACAGATCTCTGTAAGGTGTTTTAAGGATCAAATGAGATAGCATATTTAAAAAGAATTGCAAAACTTAAACATCTGTATAAATATTGTTGTTCTTGGACTTATAGTGAACTTAGAAGCATAAGATAGCTAATAGTTTGGACAGACATCTGTTTCTGATGCAAAAAAATTGTTTAAATATTTTAATGAAAAGCATTTTATGTAAACTACTTTATAAATATATATCTAAGCTATTATTTCTCATGGAAACATTTTTAAATCTTACATAAATAGTTCTAAGATATTACAATTCAAAAATCTGAACAAAGAATTAGAATTCTAACATACTCTGTAGTATTGAACAATAAACTTTTGGAAACCTTTTTAGGAGAGCTTAATAGAAATACGTTCACCACAGTCTATAGATTAAGTGATTATCCCGAGTTCCTCCTACTGATTATTTAGAAAAATTAAATAAAAACTATTCTATCTTGTAAGAATTCACATTTGATCTGTGAGGTCCCATTGTATATGAAAGTAATGCTCCAGAGGTGTGAAATAAAAAGATTTATTAACAGTATCACATGAGGTTAACAGAATAAATCATCTTCCTACCAAGTTGGCATACCTAGAATCTGTCACTGACTTCCTTTATAAAGTAGTTCATCTTCATCACTTAGAACAATTGAAAACCATATATTAGATATTAATAAGAATTCCTTTAGTATAAGAAAGCTTAAAGCTACTTAAGGAAATTATATGCTCTTCTTTAAATGCAAAACTGATAACCATCTTTGGAATACTGGTGACCTAAAAAAGAAGAGGGGCTTCAGGTGTTTTGGGAAGATGTTAAAAAAAATCAGGGTAAAAGTAATATACTCCATTTTGATGATTCTTTGATACTCCAGGCTTTGAATTAAAGACAAAGGAGAGATATTTTGACTAGTTTATTTTCAAGATTAAATTAGGTTTCTCTATTTTATTAAGGATAATATTGGAACTTGGAGAATTTGGTGTCTGAGGCAACTATTATTTCCTTGGGTCATGATTATCAGAGAACTGTCACTTGTTATAAACAAAATTAATAGTATTATTTCTATTCAGCTGAAAGGAATTTCTTCCTTACCCCCCAAACCCTCACCAATGTTCTTCAGTCTTCCCTCTCTACTGCCCCCTACAATCCCAATTCTCTACTACCTTAACAACCAACTAAAGGATTGATATTGGCTAAAGTGTTATATATCCACATTACCTATAATTTTAGATCCAGCTATACATTCCTGGATTTTCTGCTTTGTTCCAGTTGTGCAGACCTTTTTGTACAGAACCAGAAGGCTATATAAAGTACATTGCTTATATGATCAATTAGTTGTAATCTTAAGGTTATTAGAGCAAAAAAACTATGCAAAGTGGAAAAGGAAAAAAACCTATAAAAACATTCCAAAAACAATATCAAAGCACTGGAACATTATTATTGGGACAGTGTCAAAACCTACATTAGAAAACAAAAGTTTTCTAAGTAGCTTAAATAATTAAATTTGCAATAATATTAGGTTCTCCATCATATATTAAAATAGCAAGATATTATTTATTTACATATTTACAAATATAATAATAGCTGCTAGCACTTACGGAGCATTTTAAATTTGCTAAGTACGTTACATACGTTATCTTGTTTGATCTTCATAGTGAGATTATTATACCCATTTAAAGGATGAGGAAGTTGAGGCAGGTAGAGGTTAGGTAACTTGCTTCAGGATAACACACTAAGTAACTGAAGCAGAATTTGAACTCATGCTTTCCTGACCTAAAGTACATCACTCTATCTACTGCAACACCTTTAAGTATATATTTTATGTTTTCATAGTATAATGGGAAACTATTTCATTGTGTGCATATTTTGAATATGTGTGACATGAAAAATATTAAAGATGTAAAGGTGAATTTAGGAATGAATCTTTCAAAAAGCATCAGCATTATCCAGTTTAAGTGAAGAGTTAGAATTAAATGGTATCATGTAAAGAGAGATGGGAGGAATCATTACAAAATTCAGAGTAGAAAAATTTCCTCCAAAACTTTGCATTTTTCCATTAGAATCTGCAAAACTGCCAAATGACCTGCGTTATTGTGGTTCCGTTGTCTCAGCCATGTCCAACTCCGTGTGGAGTTTTCTTCCCAAAGATACTGGAGTTGTTTGCCATTTTCTTCTCCAGCTCATTTGACTGTTTAGGAAACTGAGGCAAACAAGGTGAAGTGACTTGCTCAGGGTCACATAGCTAGTAAATGTCTAAGGCAAGATTTGAACTGATGAAGATGAGTCTTCGTGACTCCAAGCCCAGTAATGTATCCACCACCCAGATGTCCATGTAGTAGTTTAATAAAGAAGTGGACTAAAATTAGGTGTCATTGTTTCAAATAGTATGGAAATAGAGCAAGTTTGAGTAGAAGAAAGAAACCCAAATTTAAATAGACATTTATCATAAATATACTCTCCCAAAATGAATATGTAACAATACGATCAAAGTGAAAATACCATTTATGTAACTCATTAGAGTTTTACAAAGGCTTTCTTGTTGGGAAAACATAAATATCCACACTTGTTTATTTCCATGCAGGAGTTAGAAAATGCTGTTGGAGGTTGGACAGATGACTTAGCACATCTGGCACTCCTGAAAGATACTCTCTCAGCATACATCAGTGCTGATGACATCTCTATCCTTAATGAACGCATAGAGTTGCTCCAAAGGCAGTGGGAAGAACTCTGTCATCAGGTAAGGCACATGCTTTTACTTAGTTGTTTTCATTGATGTCCTCTATCTTTTTATGCTAGTCATTCATTTCTCCTTCTAAACCTTACTTGTGGCAAAGAAAAGCAATTAAGCAAAGCCATTCATTACCTTGCCCATATTCAGTAGTGCACACAATAGTCTAAGTAGTCCCCTTTCCTTGAGGGAAGAATCCTGTTTTATTATTTCATCTAGAGGATTTCAGTTGGCTTTTCAGTAACGTAAGAATTCAGCTTTTTAATAATCATTGACTACATAGTTTTAGTCATCATTTCGAGGATAATTATCTTGGTTCTGCTTATTTTACTCTAGATAAAAAATTTTCCCATGTTTCTATGAATCCTCCAAGATTTATCATTTCTCACTGCCCAATAACATACCATTCACATTTATTTATGGTGTTTTAAGTTTGCAAAGGACTTTACTTAATACTGTTGAGTTATTAATTGCTTAAATTGCTTAAATGTGGGTACTATTATTATCCCCGTTTTATAGCTGAGGCTGAGAGAGCTTAGCTGACTTGCTGGGTCACACAGCCTGCAGTGTCTGAGACAACATTCATGCTCATATCCTTGGGACAACAAGTTCAGCTTTCTCTTTACTATGTCACCCAGCCCTCTACTCATATACTATAATTTCTTCAATTATTCCCACTACAAGAACAAATATTTTGTTTGCAGTTTTTTGCTATGACAGAGTGTTTTTATGAATAGTTTGGAATATGTTGGTCCTTTATTTCTGCTTTTGACCTCCTTGCGGCATATGTTTGCTAGTAGGATATCTGAGTCATAACTTTAGACCTTTTCTTACTTGGTTCCAAATTCATATCCAGACATTTCACATTATTTCTTTTTTAAAAAGTATTACCCATCTTGAAAAGAGCTTCACATAGGAAATGGAGGGGTTTAGTTTTCTTTTTCCTATAGTAAGTCAGGTTTTCCTTGATAATCTTGAGCAAGGAAGAGGCATTGTCTTGTGTTTTAGGAATATCCATTTTTAAAAACATTTTCCTTATGTCTTAGAATTGAACCTAAGTATCCATTCCAAGGTAGAAGAATGGTAAGGGCCAGGCAGTTCGGGTTGTTCAGGGTAACAAACCTAGGAAGTGTCTGTAGTAATATTAGAACCCAGTACTCCCCCCATCTCTACACCTGACTCTCTATCCACTCTCCATCCATCTAGCTGCCCTTGGGAATATCATTTTGTTAGCTGTGTAGAAAATGGATTGGATAGGAGAGAAAATAATTCATTGATTCATTAGTATTTATTAAATGCCATGCCCTTTGCTAACTACTAAGACAGGAAAATAAAATCTCTATCCTCAAGCATTCTAATATGAATATATATACAATATTCATAAAGTAGTCAACAATAATTCAAGGTAGTTAACCCACTAGTAATTGAGGAGTGGTCAGAAAAGGCTTCACATACAAGATGGTGCTTGAGCTGAATCTTGAAGGAAATCAGGAATTTCCAGAGGCACTGCAAATATATTCCAGGCATGGAAGGCACACAATATAAAGTCATAGTAAGAGGAGATCAAGATGGGATAAAAGAAACCCACATGAAAGTATAATGGCAAAGTCTAGAGAGTCAAACACACTGCTAGTTGAGGAATGAAACATAACCAGCCAGAGCCCATTTCCAAACTGGAGACCCAGGAATGAATTCACCAATGGCAGAAAGGCAATAATTAGTTAAAACGAAAAGAAAAAAAAGTGAGAATCTTCCAGGCTGTTAAAAGATTTATATGTTAAAAAGAAGAGTTTATATTTCATCTTAGAGGCAATAAGTAACCATTTGAATTCACTATGCAAAAAACATAATCAAACGTGGGCTTTAGAAAATCACTTTGGCAGCCATGAAGGCCACTGGAATAGAAGAGAGTCTTGAAGCAGGAAACCAATTAGAAGGCTATTACAATGGCATTTGGAAGAGATGACAAGGTCCTAAACTAGAGGAGTAGTTATAGGAGTAAAGAAGAGGGGACACTAAAGGAGATGTTGGAGATTTAAAACAATAAAGTTTGACAAATGGCTTAATATGTGGGGTAAGTAATAGAGAAGTTTGGAAGACTGCCTGACATATAGTAAATAAATGTTTAATAAATGCTAGTGAAGAGAAGACTCCCTTCTCACTACAATTAGACTCCCCATCACATAAATGGAAACTTTTTCTTTAAAGTTAATGTCTTAACTGCTTTCTAAAGACCTATTCTCAGTGACTTGACTTTTCTGCCTATTTTGACATTGTTGACCGCTCTTCTACTCTTTACTCCCTTGAATTCCTTGTATACATTGGACCTAATCGAGGTCCTCATCATCTCTTGTCTATAATTCTACCATACCCTCACTGCTTTCCCTCTTCTAGTTTCTCCCTACTCCAGTTTATTCTCCACAGGTACAAGAGTGATTTTCCTAAATTGAAGATCTGACAATATTTCTCTGTCTCCCTTTTTCTCTGTCTCTCTGTCTTTCTCCTTTCTCTTTGTCTCTTTGTTTCTATCTCTGTGTCACTGTTCAAATCTTGTTGCAGATACTTAACAGCTAGGTAACTTGGGGCCAGTCCATTACTACCTCTGGGTCACAGTTTTCACATGTGTAAAATGAGAAATTTGGTCTCAATGATCTTACAATAAAATTCTGGCTTTAAATCTATGTTTCCCTGATCCCTTGATCACCTCCCACTTTCCCAGTCTTTTTATTATACTAGCCCCCTCCTCATATTCTATAATCCAGTCATACTAACTTAAGTCATGGCCACACATTATATTTCATCTCCTGTCTCCTTGTCTCTGCACTACATGTCCCTCTTCTCTGGAATGCACTCTTTGCTTGCATGTCTTGGAAGTCTTATTTCCTTTGTGATTCAACTCAAATGCTACCTTTTACATGAAGCCTTCTCTGATTTCTCTCCACACACACCCTTTACATTTGTCTTGTGAATTCACTAGCATTTATTAAACATTTATTTACTATATGCCAGGCAATACTAGGTACAAAGAAAAGCAAACAGATGTTCCTTATTCTTGAGCAACCCACAATTTAATGGCCGAGACAACATGGGAGCATCTATGTATAAATAAGTATTCTACAAGATAAATTGGGCATGACCAATAAATGGAAGGGACTAGATAGGGGGATTGGGAGAAGGCTTCCTATAAAATGGTTGAATTTTAGTTGTGACTTCAGGAAAGCCAGGGAGGAACAAAAATATTTGTAGCAAAGAATTGGACACAAGTTGTGGTATAGAATTGTAATGGAATATGAAATGATGAACAGAACAATTATTAAAAAAACAATTATTAAAAAAAAAACCAAAAACCTGGAAAGACTTACAAAGTGAAATGAGCAAAATCAGAAGAATGTTGTACATAGTAACTACAATAATGTACAACGATCAACAGTGAATGACTTAAATTTTATAAGCAATGCAAGAATCCAGGACAACTCCAAGGGGCTCAAGACAAGAAAGACTATCAATCACTGTAAAAGAACTAATAAAGTATGCGTGCAGATTGAAACACATAATTTTTCACTTTATTTCCTTCGTGAATTTTTTATTGTATAATTGGCACGTGCCTTCACAATAGGATGAACATTGAAATGTGCATGATAGCACACATACACTTGGGGAGAAAGGTAAGAGAAAGAGAGGGGAAAGAACATGGATTGAAAATTTTCAGAAAACAATTATTAAAACTGTATCTATGTAATCTGAAAAAGAAAAATATAATTAAAAATTAAAAGCAATGAAAAAAGAGAAAGCCAAGTAAGGCAAGAAATGGAAATGGAGATGAACAGTTCTAGGCATGGGAGGCAGCCTGTGAAAATACCTACCAGTGGGAGATGGAATGTTGAACAAGGAATAGTGCAAGTTCTCCCCCAAAATACCTTATAATCATTTTATACATCATACGAACACACTTTTATATATGTTCATACTGTCTCCCTCATTAAAGCACAGTACCTGGAACGTAGTAAGCACTTCATGCATGCATGCCCATCAGATTGATTAATAAAGTTTCATGTTCTCAGGGCATGCCAGAGATGACTTATTGGCATCATTTTCATTAGATTGTCCCAATTTTGAAAAACTCATGCTAAAAGTATCATTATCATTCTATTGAATGATATAAAACAACTTCTAGGACAGACTCATTTTTAGTAGTTGATATCAAGAAAAAACATTCAGAGATAACATATTTGTAGGTTGTTGTATATTTTTTCCCCAATAGTTTAGGCATCTATATGCTACAGGGTATAGAGAACTAGATCTTGAGTCAGGAAGACCAAAGTTCAAATGTGGCCTGAGCTTCATTAGCTGTGATTCTGGCCAAGTCACTTCTATCTGCTTCAGTCTCCTGTAAATCTGTAAAATGGGGATAATAATGAACCTACTTCTGAAGGTTGTTGAAAGGATAAAAATAATATTTTGTAGTATTTTGTACAACTTGAAGCACTATATATGTGCTAGATATTATTAAATATCCCATTCACATTCATGCCTCTGGACCTTTATGCCATTTGCCAAGCTCCCCCCATATATATCCGTGAATTACTTTCTAAACTTTGTTAGTCCTACTATTCCTACAAGTGCCAGCTACTATTTGATATCTTCTTCAAATCCACAAACTCCAGTTTTATCATAGAATTTCTTCATTGCAAATGCCATCCAATCTAATTATGAACTGACTGCTATTGTGAGATCTTATAGTCTCTACTCACTGTCTGGCACTTAGCCATTACTACCTTGCAATATTATTTACCTTTTAATTCCTTCTTGTGTTTCTCATTTGACTATATATCCCTTGGAGGACAGAAGACAGGCTTTTTATTCCCTTTATTTTTTCAGAGTCTAGTGAAATGCCACTAAATGCTATATAGTCACTCAACAAATGCTTAGTAAATGTTTGTTTTTATTGTTGTTGATGATGATGAAGATGATGGTAAGAGTCTCTGACCTAAAAGCAATCATTCAACTTCAACTTCTATATATTTCTGATCATTCTTTCTGAAAAAGAATACTATTCCAGATCTAGTCTAGAGTTAACAAGGCCATTCTTATAAATATAAAAAAATATGCTACTCGGAATAACGGTGTTATTTTGGAAATGTTAATGTTAACTGTTAGATGGTATATGTTAAACTTATTTATCATACATAAATATCTAGGCACCAATCTGTTTGCAGATGAATTTAGAATTCTCCTTCAGGGATGGGTGACTACATGTCATGATCTGGAGAAGAGGCTGGTTGATTAGTTACTAGAGTTACTAGCTTATGGGAACAGACTAGGATTTATTAGGGAAGAGATGGCCTGAAATAGATGGTTTTGTTTGGTGTGTGTGTTTAAATATATATCTTTACAAATTGTAGAGTCTTATAGAACAAAATGAAAATCAACCTTTGTCTCCTTATCTTTTTACCAACTCTAAGTTAGACAGAATGGTTCTTTAATATGTGTTCTTTTCATAGATAATAGTTCAACTTGTAACTGAGCAAGAATATTATGTTTTTCTTACTAGTTCTTGAACTAGGTGTTTCCGGTAAGCAGCCATAAAGTTTAAAACCACAAAAGGAAATGGGCTGGTATCCGTGTTTCATTTTAAAAATCAAATGTAAATAGCTGGAAAATGGCATTACACCTCTGTTGAAGGGGACTTGCTGTTTTTATATTCCAACTAATTTAGTTGATGGAAATTCAGGAGTATTTAGAACTGCAGATGATAATGAGGAAGTAAACTACTGTAAGTATATATTCTACCAGAGTTAATGTATATGATTATCTATTTTTAGACCTGACAAAGCAGTTTGTTGTACTGCATATAACTATAGCTTATTTGTTTGTATATGTAGTTATAACTTGAAGGGTTTTGTGCATTTCACATGGAAAGATAGAAGGATCATTACTGAATTGGCTTAATATTTTTTCTCAAATGTTTATTATATAACTCATATTTGAAGCAGAAAAATATGTGTTTCCGGTGTCAGTGCGGTTCAGACAGTAAGCTGCAACCTAACTCTTATCTTCTTTGGTACAATGTCAATTACAAAAAAGCCCCTCTTAAATCCTAAATTAAATGTAAAGGCAAGTATGAAAACCATCATACATTCAACTAAAACATAATTTATTTGGGCTATAAGCAGCCTCCAAAAATTATATAATAATTTTCAAACATTCTTTATGAATTAAAAAGTAATGTGTCATTGACATCATTTTAAAGAATCTATAATTTATTCATTGTAATTATTTTAGCCTCCCATGAGCCTTCCAGCACTTAGAGCAATGATTCTGAACCCTTTTGGTGTCCTGGATCCCTTTTTCAGTCTGTTGAAGCTCATCAGCTTAATGATTTTTAAAGGGAACCAGTTATATTCCATAAAGTTATAAAAAAGTTTTTAAAGCAAATTCATAAACTCCAGGTTAAGAATCCTTGATTTACTACAAAATATGAAAATATCTTTCTATGCCAGTGGATAGCCTTTCTCATCATGAGCCTCTTGGAGTTGTCCTGGATCCTTGTATTGCTGTTAATAATTGTCACAGCCAATCTTTGAACATTATTACTATTATTGTGTATAACATTCATTCTCCTGGTTCTGCTTGCTTCACTTTGAACCACTTCATCTAAATCTTTCCTGTTTTATTTTTTTGTGGTCATCTGGTTCATCATTTCTTATGGTAAAATAATATTTTAAGTATATAGGTATAGATAGGTAGATAGATAGATATAGATAATATCATATCATATCACTTATTTAGCCATTCCCCAATTAATGGACATCCCTTCAGTTTCCAGTTCTTTGTCATCACAAAAAGAACTGCTATAAATATTTTGGTATAAGTCCTTTTCTCCTATCTTTGATCTCTTTGAGAAACACACCTACTACTATTGCTGGGTCAAAGGGTATGCAGAGTTTTATGGCACTTTGGTCAGGGTTCCAAATCACACCCCAGAATGGTTGTATCAGTTCACAGCTTTGCTAACAGTGTATCAGTGTCCCAATTTTTCTAAGACCCCTCCAAAATTGATCATGTCCCTTTTTTGTCATATTAGCCAGTCTGATAGGTACTTAAGAGTTGTTTTAATTTACATTTCCCTAATTAGTAGTGATTTGGAACATTTTTTATGACTAAAGATCATTTAATTTCTTCATCTTACAATTCCCCATTCTATCCTTTGACCATTTGTCAATTGGGAGATCCTTTGAATCTTCTTATAGTCAGCCTAATGGCTCTGACTTTGTGAAATCTTATTTGAATCCTGACTATATATTTCCTAGATTTGTTCATTTGCAAATTTTATGTGAATATAATCTTTGCCTTTACTCTAGTCATTGATAAAATTGTTGAGCATCACTGAGCTAAGCCCAGAACCTTGGAGTACTTTACTAAAGATTTTCTGTCCAGTTGACCTTTTAATAAATAAAAAATTAATCTTGGAGACTTTATGCTAAATTTGTAAGTATTCATTAGTAAAGAGAAAGAAGGTATTATCAGCCTAACTACCTAAATTGTCCAGCTCAGTTGCTGTTTCATCAGGTCTTAGGTTCTCAAGTGGCCCTGATTCATATCACAAAAGAGCTAACCACATGGCTGGGCCAGACAAATTAAGGCCGGTCAAATTCAGGAAGGAACCAGGTCAAAGAGAACCAGTTCTTGCTTCTCCTGGCTCTTATATCTTGCCCATGACATTAAATCTGCTAGGTTTTTGATTGGACAGTCTGGGTCATATGTTCTGAAGTCCAGGCATGTAATCCTGCCATGCAAGGGGGGCTTCCATCTGCCTCTTCCAGAGTCAGAAACTGTACCGTCACCCTGCCTGCATCCTACCTTAATGCACATGTGCCAGCTATGAGTTATATTTTATGTTATTTCATACAACCTTTAACCATAAATGGCTAGTCTTTGAATCTACTCTGAGACTAGACTTGAATTGTTTTAATTATTTTATATATTATACTATATCTTTCCATATTTTCCACAAAAATAATTCTATGTATTCTTTGTACATTCAAGTTATTGAATTCAATTAAAATAAATGCACATTTATTAAGACCTTTCTTAATTTGGAGATGGATGACCTGTGCACAATGAGTAGGGTCTGCCAATTCTTACCTCTGTGAACTTGAAAAAGACATTTAACCTATCTGTGTCTCATTTTTCTCAAGTAAAATGAGGCTGTTGTAATAAAAGACCTCTAAGGTTCCTTCAAGCTCTAAATCATTGATTAGTCTCTATTAGGCCCTGGAGCTACAAAAAAAAAGGAAAGGAAAGGAAAAGGAAAAGGAAAAAAAGAAATATAATCTGGATCTATTTCTAGGGAACATACCTTTTATGTAGATAAGAAAGTTTAAAGGTAATTTAGGGAGGAAAGTCAAGATAAACTAGAAAAGATCAGGAAAGACTTTGCAAAAAGGTGCTACTTGAGCTGAACCTCAAAAGCAGATTCTAGTTGATGGATATGGAAAGAATATATTCTGGGCATATGAGGGTCAGTCTGTATGAAGGCAGAAGCAAGTAAACAAATACTAACTTTAGGGAATACCTGTTCATACAGTTTGACTGAAAAATGGACTATTTCGATGATAGCAATATGAAATGTCCTGAAAATTTTAAAAAACACAGAGAATTTTAAGTATCAGTGGGAAAGCATTTTATCCAAGAAGTAATAAAGAGCAACTGAAGGTTTTAGAGCAGAGCTGTGACATGGTCAGAACTGTGACCTAGATAATTTTATTAACTGTGCAGAGAATAAATTAAAAAATGGTAGAAACTGGAGTCAGAGGAACCAATTAGGAATTTTTACCAAAAGTCAGAGTGAAACGTAATAAATAGTGGAGAAAAGGGGAAGAGAAGTGAAAGATGACATAAGATTAAAAAAAATGGACATGTCTTTGCAAGTGCTTGTCTTTGAATGCTGAGACAGAGGAAAAAAGCAGGATGATGTTGAAGTTACCATCCTACATGACTGAAGGGATGACATTGCGGGGGGGGGGGGGGGGAGGGGAGGCCTTGGCTCTTGTTAGAAGTAAGGAAGCTACAAGGGCTAGTGGGTTTGGCAGGAGAGATATTTCCTTTTGAACCTGTTGAGTAAGGTGTCTATTATAGGACATCTTCTGGAGCTGTCCAGCAGTGCAGTTGGTGACAAATGACTGGAATGCAAGAGAAGAAATGTAGATTTGGTAGTCAGTCAGCATAATGGTGATAATTAAATCCATGAGAAGTGATGAGTTCTTTGAGAAACAGTGGGAAATGTTTATTAACCCAGAAAGATGACTGAGGATAAGATTCTATAACTAATCTTTTAGGAAATCTACATAATGGGAATCGTTTCTATTTTATATTGAATTGTCTGTTTTGGCCTTTTTAACTATAAAGAAAGGATTCTGTGAAAATGGGCTGGAAGACCATAAAACTTACTTATTTATACTCTGGTTAATGGTCAAATATCTGAGTTAAATAAGGAGAGTTATAAACTGGGGAGAGGACTGTGAACTTTAAAAAATATATTTTGATAAATGTATTTCCATATGTTTTCTTTTGGAATTTGATGTATTTTATTTTGTGCATTTAAAAACGTTATCTTGAGAAGGCTTCATCAGACTAACAAAAGTGTCCCTGAAACTGCTCCAGAGTCAATAGGCATTAACTCCAAGCAAAAGTATGAAGTATTCAAAGTTCATTCTTAGCACCCCTGCATGGCCTTTGTGCCTTTGTCTTTTTTTAGTATTCCTTTGCCCCTACTACCAAGTTTTTTGATGCTTTTCTAAGCTTTCCCCTTTTACTGAGGGAACTAATTTAAAAAAAAAACAATTTACATTACAGTAGTGACTTAATGACTCACCCTTTTCAGAAGCATTTACATTTTGAAAGGAGGGAAGCACACTTAAGCCCAAAGAATCTGTCACCTCTGACAAGTGATTGTGGAGGTATTTTGACCTAGAGGGTTTCCCAGCTACATATAAAGCCTTAAGTAATTACAAAGCTACATACTTCCTTTAAGTAAGCACATCTAGGAATATTCAAAATATTCATCAATATTCAGGTTCCATATCTATAGTAACATCAACCAGCTCTCAGTTTCAAATGGAACTTTCCCAAGCAAATTCACAGAATGAATTATTTGTCATCCTGTTGTGTGATTTTTACCTCCTAAGCATCTATTTTTTTCATATTTTATGAAGGAAATCTATCAATGGTTTAACATTTTACCCTGTCTACAAGTGTTTAAATTTTAAAGGAAGACTTTGAAAGAGAAAAGTGTTTTTTTCCTAATACAAAGGATTAAATAAAGTTAATATTTTATAGATATGCTATGGACTAGAGCTCTTAAGGAACTGTTTGAAGGAAATCTTTGAGTGGATTGCTGGAAAAAGTCAGCAATAGAGTCAAAAGATCATGAGACGGGGTTAGGGTGCCCCCCTGGGCAGCCCAGGAAAAAAAGAAAGCCAGAATTGGCTCCTGAGATGTGATGTGTGAGAATTAGTGAGCAGAGAAAAAGTTTGGTAAACTGAGGCAAGGGTGGATTTCACTGACTTCTCATCCATGTTTATTTCTAGCTGAACTTCCCTGTGAGCAATGGCAGCCACAGAATAGCAAGCTAAATGAAGCAGTATATATGTATCTCTCTCCTATTTTTCCATCTTGTCCCCCTACCACTTTTGATTTAATAAAATTACTAATTTATGTCAAGCCTCATAATTTCCCTCTTACAGAACTTACTATATTCTTAGGGAATGATAAGAGAGAAACAGAAATGCAAACACAACTATGGTACAAGGGAAAGCCAGATAAGTACAAAGGAGAAAATCTTGACATGTGCTGTGAGTTGAGTAGGGAAAAATCATATTCACCTTTGGATAGAAAGAGAAAATATATAGGAAAATAGAAAGACTTCAAAATGGTGATGTCACTTGAATCAATTCTTGAAGAAAGCAGAAGAATGGCAGGGGTATGGAGAGGGAATGTATTTGAAGTATATATTTTCAAAGGATAAAATAAGCAAAATCATAAAGAAAGAAGAAGGGATAATGAGAATTGGTGAGAGCAAGTAGCTAACATTTATGTAGTGTTTTAAGCTATACAAAGTGCTTTCCAAATATCTCATTTGATCCCTATATAACAACCATGAGAGGTAGCTACTATTATTTTCACCATGTTATAGATATGGAAACTGAAACAAAGCTTGAGTGAATTTGCTCAAGATCAGCAAGAACCTCAATATGAATTTGAACTCCTCTCTTCCTGATTACAGATCCAGTGCTTTCTCTACTGTAGTACCTACCTTCCAACTAGAAGTTGGCATGAGCATAGAGTATCTGAGTAGGAGATAAGGTTGCAAAAATAAATTAGAAATATATTTTGATATGCCAGCATCAGATATTTAACTTTATTAGCTTGACAGTAGAGAAACACTGACAATTTGGGGATAGCACAATGACTCATTCATTGTGGTACATTGAAAAGATAATCAATAATGACATAAAGGATGATTGGAACATGAATAGTCTAGAGGTAAGAACACTAGTTATAAAGTTATTGTAGTAGTCTATAGGATAAGTAATGAAGTCCTAATAGTAGAATTTATGGCAGTAGCTCAAAATTAGTAAAATAGATATTCATATATATAGTGGTTTTCTAGAAGACATGTAAATTGCCATGAAGGAAACCCTATATCTTTTTTTTTTAGACAAGTACTATGTAACAAAGTATAGTGCTTGTTTCTTTCTCCTAAATGGAGCCTCTTGGATATTCTTAGTCTTTGATATTCTTAAGATATTCATTAACAAAATGGAAATAGCACATGATTTGGGGTCAGATTTAGATTCCAGTATCAGATCTTCCATTTTTCTTCCACATCATCTTGAGCAACTTGTTTAACCTGTTTTCTCATATGTAAAATTAAGAGATTGTATTAGATGACCTCTGAGAATAATTATTCTTAAGTTTATGGTCCTGATATTGTGAAAAGAATGGGGGCCATAGAATTATTGGCTTTTTGTATTGAAAAATAACTCAAAGATTATTTAGACCTTCCTTTTCATTTTGTTATTGAGGAAATTGAGACCTAGAAAGGTAAAATGATTTGATAAAGATTGCACAAGAAGTTGAGTGGCACAGACAATACTAAAACCCATACCTTAACTATTAGTATAAAATTCTTACAACTCACTTTATCCCATGTTAAATACTTCATTGGGTATCTTAGATTCTGTTCTTCAAGACTTATATGAACTGTTTAAATTCCTCTTAATGAATCCATCATAATTTCAATATTTATTAATATTCTCTCTCTTTCTCTCTCACTCCCTCTCTCCCATTTTCCTTTTCTATATTCCCTTTTCCAACATTGTCAGGTATCTTTGCGTCGGCAACAGGTAAATGAGAGATTGAATGAATGGGCTATCTTCAGTGAAAAGAACAAGGAGCTTTGTGAATGGTTAACTCAAATGGAAAGCAAAGTTTCTCAAAATGGAGATATCCTCATTGAAGAAATGATAGAGAAGCTTAAGAAGGTATGAAATGTCCAGCTTTAGGATTTTATTTTACCTATGCACATTTTAGTCTACATGAATTCTTAGTTTACATGTAATTTTCTAACAAAAGAACTCTCTCATTTGATTAATATGGAGACTGGTTCTAAACATTCAATATTAGAGTCATCCCAGATGCTTGTAGTGATTTTTTTTTTACCCAGAATTCATTTTCATCATGTCCATGATATTTGGTATGCTTTTCAACTACTTAGATCACTACCCAAACACCCCCTCTACTATTGCTTAATGTTTTTCCATTTAATTCTATATATCCTTCCTCCAGGGAGTCTCTACTGAATACACTGAATACCTTCCTCTATTTTAGGATACTAGTGCAACATGTGGGTTGCCCATTTAATAAGTTTAATTTTATTTGTGTAATAAAATTAACACCTTCACTCTCACTTAATAATTATTTAATAAATGAAACAAATGAAAAATAAAATGATATTATAATCACCATTTAAACTTTTGGACAGTGATTTCTCTAAGATGCAGCCTCAGTATCCTCTATTGTGACTTTTTATAATAATTCTCACAAATTATTCCATTATATTAAATGATACATAAGCACATTTAAATGAATAAAAACACAAAACAAAACAGCTTTTTTTGGTATTATATCACTCTACCCACAGAAGCATATAATTGTACTTGCAAATAAGGTAGATTTTTAGAGATAAGAATGATCTTCCATACAATTATTCCCAAGTACACACTAATAAATTGATTTTTTTTCCCTTATAGTGCATTGGTGTATACATTAAAATAAGCCCCCCTGACCTTCATGACTGTTATTTCTTACTCAGGATTATCAGGAGGAAATTGCAGTTGCTGAAGAGAACAAAATCCAACTACAGCAAATGGGAGAACGACTTGCAAAAGCTAGCCATGAAAGCAAAGCATCAGAGATCGAGTACAAGCTAGGAAAAGTCAATGACAGGTGGCAACACCTCTTGGATCTGATTGCAGCCAGGTAAAAAGGACGCTCTTATTGCCTTCATTAGAGTTTATGTGCACAGAATCTAAAAAAAAGTTTTCTCAGAATACAACACATAAATTCTTTTCTATACTTCCACATTCCATTCTGTTTCTCTAAAATATTTCTCAAAAATTAATTAGCTTAAGTCAATAAACCTAGTGATAATTACATTAAATCAGGGAGTTGTCGATCAACCTCCCTAAAATACATATCTGAATGATTTACTTGTTTACTTCTAGGCCAGAAGAGCTATACCTAAAAACCTCTTTAAGAATATAGGAATTGAGGGGAATATGGAAATATATATTGTATGAAAACACTGATATAACCTATATCAAACCACCTCAGGGAAGAGAGAGGGAGAGAGGGAGGGAAAGAACATGAATTGGAAAATGTCAGAAAATATAAACTTTCTACATAATTTAAAAAATTTTAGCTTAATTTGTATAACTATTAAGCTAAATTTATTTTTATTATTATTATTAAAATATTATTTATATTCAATGGACAGCTATTTGGCTCAGTGGATAGAAACAAGGCTTAGAGTTAGGAGGCCCTGAGTTCAAATTTGGTCTCATTGACTTTCTGATTGTGCCTCTAGGTAAATTCATTTAATCCCCATAGCCTAGCCCTTACCACTCTTCTTTAGAACCAATACACAGTATTGATTCTAAGATGGAAGGTAAGCATCTAAGAAAAGAAAAAGTGATGAGCCCCAGCCTCACTCTGTCCCCCACTTAAAAAAAAATCAAAAAGGCTCCTTCTAGAAGTATTGGCATCTGATATGATTTTAAGTAGCTATAAAAAACAATCATAAGTATGATAATTACAATAATACTAATGATAAGGGATTGCCTGAAGGCAACTGCTAGGCAGATATTGATGTGGATTGAATGTTATTAATTTAACAAGGGAGGAGGGATTTCAAATGGCAATAAATCCTATCTCTGTTATTCCCAGCTGTGCCAGAACTGCCCCAAACCCTATTTCTTCTCTGAACTCCATTATTTGTTCATGTTTTTTTGCTACAATCTTTGTGGAAGCGAAGACTTTCTGACAGAGAGGAGACAAGCATTTCATAGCTTATTACAAAATTATTGAGTTCATGGCATTCAAGAGGTCTAATTTACAAAAGAGTTGTATCACAAGATACCCAACTCTGGAGGTAGTTAAGTACATGAGGAGGATTTTCTTGGTTTCACTTAGTAAGAAGGCAAAAAAAAAAAAAAAGCAGTTAATGTATGTCAACATTTGAGGATTTTTGTTTGTTTTAACACCCTTATAATTCAAAATTATTTTAGGAACTCCTTGAAAAGGGAAGTCAGTGATTTGGTTTCATTTTAATGAATGCGATTTGTTACTTTGCTTACCTTGATTATATATAACCTCAATTGAGGCTAGAAATTTTACTACTATTTTAGCTTTATTTAATTTCTATTCAAATCAAAACAAATTTTTTACAGAAGGTCAAATTGAAGACATTCTACTATAATACTCCTACCTACTAGAGGAGCTGAGATATATGCATGCTTTCTTTGAAATATTTTTCCTAAATCTATAGAAGAAAGATATTTCAAAATAACCCATTAAAGCTAGAAAAAATATCTTAATACCATTACCTGAGATGTTTTGAGAGACATGATGCATGAAGGCTAGTTTAAGCATTTTGAAAATTAACTTAAAATATCCTACAAATATTAATATCCTACAACTAATAATTAGTATTATTAGTAATAATTATTAATACCATTAATGTGATAATTAATATTACTATTTTAGAATATACTATAAGTATTAATTATCAAATAAAAATTAGGTTTATTGTTTTCATTTCAAAAGAATTTTTATATGTTATATTGATTTTCCTAAGCTTTAGGTTTAAAGATTTCAAATATTTCACATATTTTTTCTTTTTTTTATATATTTTTTTATAATTCACATATTTTTAAAAAGTGAAATTAAATTACCAATTATGAATAAATCATGTTTATGAAGCATCCACCATGTCCTCTCAAACTTGCTAAGATATTTTTGATCACAAATAATTATTTATTTTTGAAATGTTATATGAGTACCAAGCTTACTTCCCAAAAGTTTGGGTACTATATGTAACAACATTTATATCTCCCATCCCCTTCACATATACTTTGTTGTTTTTTTTAAATTTTATTTAATTGATAGTTAATTAAGAAAATTTTCCTTGGTTACGTGATTCATGTTCTTTCTCTTCCCTCCTCTCACCCCCCCTCCCATTTGCTAAGATATTTTTGTATGTTCCCTACCTGCAGGAAAAAAACAACAAACAAACAAACTCAAAATCCTAGTACTTATGATGAGACTATGTAGTATAGTAGAATGAGCTCCAGCAACAGAAGACTTCCATTTAAGGCATACAATGTTTATTTGCTGTGTAATTTTACATAATTCATCTGGTCTCTTTGCAATTCAATTTCCTCAGCTGTAAGATGGGGGTGGGAAGGGGAACATGACTTAGCAAATAGAGAACCAGTCTTGGAATTGGGAAAACATAGGTTCAGGTCTCCTCTCCCATACTAATGACCTTGGTACTCTGGGTATTGTACTTAAATCTTCATTCCACTAGCATCTTGGTCAGAGTTATCAGGATTTACTTATCTGCATTGATCTAAGAGGTTGCATCATGGGGAGTTCTCTATGCTAATAAAATTATTGGTCAACATCCCATCCCCATGAAATTAATATTATTATTATATATTAACTACCTCACAAGGTCATTTTTGTGTGCACAGTATATAAAAAGTGAGTTTGAATCTGTAATGTGTTCTTTTAAATGTGAGCTTTTGTTATGAACTCAAGGGCTTAAGGGGCTTATTTTGTTTGGGGACTGTTTTTTTGGCTTAGAGGGTTTTTTCACATTTTGGGGTTATTTTCTCTGCTTCTTTTGCTCATAATTTTTCTATTACCTTTATTTTTAAAATTTGCCCTTTTTCTAATAATCATATGCCAAATTGAATAGCAGTCTGTAGATAGTTAGTTGGTTTTAAGCTTTAATGCCTCATTGGATCCATTTTTTTCTAAACAACTTCCCAAAGGACATGTTGACCTTCTAAATTTGTTTTTCCATTTCCTCATCTATCAGAGCATCATTAGACAGTATATTGGCTGAGTAGCAATATCCAGTAATAGTTTTCAGTAATAGTTTTCAGCTGCAGAGTATCTCTAGCATCTTTAGCCACATGGAGTTTGCTTGTTTATAGTGCAGGCCTCTGCATGTTCAATTTCTTCCAACTTGTTAGACTTTGTTGATTTTAGCTACCACAACTCTCCTCCAACTTGTCAAATCCAGGACTAAATCTGTAAAATAGGATTGCAATCTTTTACATGATTTCTGTTATGAATGCTTTGAAAGCGCTATTCACATTAGGTTACTATACTTCCAACATCAATGACTCAAGGACATTTGTTGTTATCCATTCACTTGAAAGATTTCTCCTAGCAACCAAAATCCAGATCTAGGAGGCAGCCTGGATAGTGGAAAGAACATTGGACGGAGTCCGAAAACCTGTGTTATAATGAATGGAGATATTTTACTATAGGCCAAGCAAAGAGCTAAGAAAGCTCTGGCGATACAGGTACAAACTGGAAGGGAGTTTCTTCCCTCTAGTTATTTATAGTCTTTGTAACAAATGAAATTCTACCTCATTCCATCTCAATTAACAGTATAGACTATTGCCAGAAACCTTCTGGTTAAAAGGGCCCTTTTGATTGAGTTTCAGAAACAATCAGTGAAGATAAAGTATAAATGCTCTGAAGTACAAAACTTTTTGATTTAAGAAGAGAAAAAGCATAAGTAGCTAACCACAGTATCAGAAGAATTCCAGTAGTTTCAAAGGAGAAAGCAGATTTTTGTTAAGGAGTCCAGGATTCTAGTTTGAGCTGAGACCTTGAGAAAGAGCTGATCTTGGAGGGAAGGGGAAAGGGGAAACAAGCATATTCTGTTCTTTAGAAATGTTTTATCATTATATTATTCTGATCTTCACAATAAACCTGTGAGATGGGTGTTTTTACTATCCTATTTTATAAATGAAGAAACTGAGGCAGAGATTAAATAACTTGCCTAATTATTAATCATAAGTGACAATTTTCAAATCTACCCATCCTGCCCCAACTTCCCTTCTAATCTCCAATTACAACTTTCAGACATCTTTGAACTAGATATCCAGTAGACATCATAAGCTCAACACATCCAAAACTGAACTAGCCATCTTTCTCCCTAAACCCTCCTTCCTTCTTATTATAGAGGGCAGCACTATACTTCCAGTCCTTTAGGCTTATAACCCTAAAATTATACTAAAATCCTCATCATCTCTCACTACTTCTCCTTCCTATTCCAACCTGCTTCCAAGGACTATCGATTTCATCTTTACAACTTCTCTCAAAAATGTCACCTTCTCTCCTCTGACAATCCCACCACTCTGGTGCAGGTGCTGATTACTTAGCTCCTGGATTATTGTAGTGACTTGTTTGTGGGTCTGCCCAAGTGTCTCCCCATTCCAAGACATCCTTCATCCAGCAACTAAAGCTGTTTTCCTAAAATGCAGGTTGAACCATGTCACTCTCCCCTACTTGATAAACTTTGGTGGCTCCCTGTTGCCTCTAGGATCAAGTACAAAAGTTCTGTTTAGCATTCAAATTCCTTCATAATCTAGCCCCCTCCTATTTTTATGTCTGAATACAGACATAATGATAGGCATTCTTCTATCCAGCAATAGTAACCTTCTTGCTATTCCTCCTCAAGATACTCCATTTCTCAACATTGGACATTTTCTCATTCACTCACAACTGGAATGCTCTAATGCCTGAACACTATTTACTGACTTCCCTGGTTTCTTTTGGGTCACTGTTAAAATCCATCTGAATTTCAATTTCCTCATCTGTAAAATGAGGTGATTGGATTAGATAACCTGTAAGGTACATTCCAGTTCTGAATCTGTGATCCTGCAATTCTTCAGCCAATTGTTTAAACAATGTCAGCATACTATTTCATTCTTGGCTCCTAAACTTAGATTGTTTCGTACATAGAGTTCTAGCTGCTGAATCTCAAAAGAGACTTCATGAAAGTAAGAAAAAAAGATTAGAGCTTCTGAAACTAAGAAATAGATTATAGTTTTAAAATCTTATGATTCCAGCCTCTAAGAATACAATTAAAATACTTTATAAAATAAAAATTCATATCTATGTGACAGTATTAAGTTTATAAAGGCAATAGATAGAGTGTTGGGTCTGGAGTCAGAAAGACTCCTCTTCCTGAGTTCAAATCTGGCCTTAGATTTAACTAACTAATATTGTGACTGGGGAAATCACTTAACGCCATTTGCCTCAGTTTCACATCTGCAAATGAGCTAGAAAAAGGAGGCAGCAAAACTAGTTATGTCAGTGTCTTTGCCAAGAAAATTCCAGATGGAGTCACAAAGAATCAAGCACAACTTAAATGACTCAGCAACAATAACAATAAATTATAAATATTTGTTAAGAATGCAAAGAAAAAAGTATCAGTTAGACCAGTGGTTCCCAAACTTTTTTGGCCTACCACCCCCTTTCCAGAAAAAAATATTACCTAGCACCCCCTGTCACATACTATCACTGCTCCCTTACAGTTATTCACTGCCCCCAAATGCACCTGTGGCCATCACTGCTCCCCTGGATTGCTGCAGCACCCACCAGGGGGCAGTGGTGCCCACTTTGGGAATCACTGAGTTAGATTATATGACTTCTGGAAATCACTTTTAACTTTGAGACTCCATGATTTTTAAAGTGATTGAATCAAAGTCAATATTAGTAAAACATGGAAATCTTAAAAATTCAGGAAAATAAAAATAAAACAAATAATCAGTTTTGAAATTGGAAAGTTCAAGGGAAATAATAAAATCTACCAAAATATAAATTAAAAATTCTGCCCTGGAATCCACTTTAAGCAAAATTAGTACATGAATTTCAGTTTTCTGTAAAGAAATTAAAAATCTCTGCTTTGGAAAATAATTCATAATAGAATTCCCTTAAAAAGCAATTTCTATTAGTGAACTAAAAAATCATTTCAGTTACATGTAACTTTTCAGGAAAATATTCATTGCAGAAAGAAATAGCCTTTGTGTTTACTAAGAACATTTCCTCCTAACTACTCTTTCCAAGTAATTTAAAGAAGTTTATATAGTAACTAGATGTTTGATATGTCATCATTTAGCTCTCAGTTTTCCTCAGTGGCTGTATATCTTAGAATTTCTCACCATGCTAGTCACCTATTTTCATTGAATAAATAGTTTGATGGATGAAACAAATTGAAGTCAGGAAAGGTTGTTAGTTTTGCCCTAGAGGGCACAAATCAAGGCTGCATGATCAGTATCAAAATATATCCCTTCCTTTCCTCCTCACTCCTTTTTTTTTCAGCTTTCCTTTGTTATGTTCCCCTCGTTACATTATAAGTTTCTTAAGGGCTACAACTGGCTTTCTTTTTCATATTTGTATTCCCTGTATTCAGGACAGTGCCTAATTTGATAAATATTTATTGGCTGACTATTCAGGCATAGGTTAAGGCAGTGTTGGACAAACTACGGCCCACGGGCCAGATGCAACTCTCTGAAATGTTCTATCTGGCAGCGCAAAATTATTCCTAATCTGACAAAATACAATGAGTAGGATACAATACAATGAAACTTCAAAAGAGTTGCTTTAGAAACAGACTGACAGATGAGCATTTCCTTTCCTTTGGCCCCCTCTTTGAAAAGTTTGCCCATCATAGGGTTAAGGAAATGCTGACCATCTGCATTCATTCAGTTGTCTCAGTTGTGTGTGATTCTTTGTGACCCCTTCTGGGGTTTTCTTAGCAAAGATGATGGAGTATTTTGCCATTTCCTTCTCTAACTCATTTTACAGATGAGGAAACTGAGGCAAATAGGGTTAAGTAACTTGCCCAGAATTATGTAGCTAAGTAAGTGTCTGAGATCAGATTTGATCTCAAGAACGAGTCATCTTGACTTCACTCCAAGCACTCTATCCATTCCACCATCTGGCTGTGGACCACCTGTGTGTCCTTGGGCAAATTACTTAAACTCTTAAGGCATCAGTTTCCTCATCTATAAAATAACAAGATTGTCATAGATGGACTCTGAGTTTCCTTCCAGCCCTAAATCTATAATCCTATGATGCCCTAGATTATTAGATCCCTTCCAAGTATAACAATTTTCAAGTCATATTCTTTGACCTGGTCTTTCCCATTCTAAGCAGCCAGAAGGCATAAGACATTTTAGATGAACAAGCAAAAATCAAGCAATATCTTTATTTTTATTCCTACATTCATTTTAAGTCTTTCTAGTATTTTCTCCTCATTCCATATCCTCCTGCATCTTCCTCCTATAACTTGGACCCAGGTCCACTCCAGTGGTTTGCCAGTAAATATTTAACCAACCCTCCAAAAAAAGTATGAAAGAAACATTTTAAAGATTAATCTACATTATCAAATTTTTCTCTACCACTTCCTTAAGTCTAGACAATTATCTAAACAATAAATTAACTCTAATTATAGGGTTTGCCCATTTTTCTAGGTGTAAATGCACACACTGAAAATGTAACAGTCAACTCGGCTCTGGGGTTCTGGCTCCAGCACCCCCTCCCTTTTCAATGGAGTTGTAAACAATGGGGGGTGGGGTAAAGCAGACACTACTTTCTGTCTGCTCTAATTTTCCTTTATTACTTTCAGTGTATTTAGGTGGCTTCTCTTTTCAAAGAACTTTTCCTAATTTGTAGAAAACGTACAAAAAATAGACTCTGGATAAGTAAGAATTCGTTTGTGGTTGGTTTACAAGCATTCTCTTTCATATCTATCTTTCCTTTGGGTCCTAGACTCCCACTGCTTGGAGATTACACTGAGCCCTTTTTTTTTTCTTACACTCATGGCCTACATTCCAGGAGATCAAGCCTGGCACATGTTGATGAATGTAAGTTTTATTTAGAAACATGACCACTTGTCACAGCTCAGTCTCATGTCATTAGACAGAAGCTACCAACATTTGTCTACACTGAACATTTTGGTACTTCTGTACATTTGCAAAGGAAAAAAAAAGTCATACACTTGCAATCTGTATAGGCTTTTGGTCTGCATGGTGTTACTTTTGCCCGTGGAAGCTTTCATGGTGGTGTTACGGGATTTGTGTACCGTGAGGATGACGGAAGACGGCAATGTGGATTCAGATCTCCCAGATTGTAACTGCGATGTCACAAGGCAGGAATCTACTTGAGTTTCTTTCATTGTGCATAGCTTTCGTAGTTCTGTATATAGTTTATAGGACACCGGCTAGACACTAGCATAATTGTTTTGTTCTAGGGTGTAATTGGAAATAATTGGCAGGAGTTGATTGCCACATAGGTGAAATCCTGAAAGGTGAATGCTACATTTTTCTTAAAGTTTATCCCTAATAGAAATGAGACTAAGTGATAAATGTTAGTGGATTTTATCATGACTAGTTCTTTCAGTTGGCTGCATACTGTATGTGTCGTGCAAGGGATATGGCTCTTGTTGAGAGGCTTGGACGTGAAGAAAAGATTCACAAAATTGCCCGATCTATTTAAAGCAGGGAGTCTTGATGAAAGTGAAACCCAACTTTGCCCACAGTTAGGAAACATTTTCTCTCTATAATATGCACATCTATTCATGCTTCCTGGGTATGAGAAGGGGACTAGGGAAAATGAATGGTTGGAGGGGGAGTATTTGTGTCATGTCTTATTTTTTATTAGTTTATGAAACTTGTAAATCATTAAACTTATATTCAGCTATTATAAAAATTGTTTATTAAAAAATTCTTAATAAATCTGAGTGGAATAAATAATGTAAAGATGCAAATAATCATGTAACATTATAAAATATTTATCTATAACTTGTTAAGTCTCTTATATAGTTTCTGTAAAAATCCTTTTCCTCCCTATTTTAACATGCCATTCCAAATTTGAACATTTTTAAATTGATTATCAAAACATAATGAAACAGTATTTGAATACCTTATTTTTGTTTATGAACTAATGGGAGAAACATATTTTTTTCCTTTTCAAAATGATAAAATCTTAATAAGTTTAAAATTTTGCATCTAAAAAAGTGAAAAACATTAATATTGCTATTATTGTACATACTTTTAAGTGTGGACATGTTGACAAATTGAAGAATTGACTTAATAATGGTATCCTAAGGAAGGTCAAGCCCCCAAGCTATACTTGTGGCTATGAGAGGATAGCTATAAACAAGCAACAAGGGGCTTATGGATTTATCAGACTTGCTAAATTTACTGAGCTGTATGACGTCTCTAAGTATCTATTTTGATTGTAATCCTGGATGCCACCACAAGGAATGTCCTCTAGACTTCTTAGTCTTATATACAGGTAAAAACACTTTGACATTTTAAAAAAGCATTTGCTTTGTAAAAAAAAAAAACATCAAAAAGTAAACGTATGACTTAGCTTTATCTTAAAATAATGTCCTTCCTGGGAACTCAAAGCAGAGTAAATTTGCAGTAAGGTGATGATAAGACATTTCCTCCCTAAAACTGAATGTATTATGCCATCAGCAATAACACAAGTTTCTACTGGGCAAGAAAGAAATATTTTCACACATCTGTATGTATTTATATATTTACATCATTATTATTATCTTCCTTGGACTCGTGCTTGTTTTAAAGAGGAATCTGTCCCTAACAGACCTTGTGAACAAGGATTTCCATATACCATGATGCCTCTGACAACATGCATGCCAACTGTACTGACAGTAGTTTTTATGCAGAGCAGAGCTATCAAGAATCAATTTAATATTGGATCATTTTGAGGATGTATATCTGTTTACAGAGAATGAGGTTAATTTGCATGCAATTTGGCTTTCAGTTCAGTTTAGCAAATATTAAGCACCCTAATTCATGCTAGAACAATGCAAGGCAATAAGGTTACAAAGACTAAAAACAAAAGCAAAAACACTCCCTGTCTTCAAGATTACACTCTACTTGAGCAATACAACTTCTCAAATTCTTTTTACAACTGTATATAATTTATGATTTCACTAATAATTTGGGGAGGTTGAGGAAAGATTCATAAGTTATATTTTCAGGGGCAAAGAAAGGCTGTCTTTAACAAAAAGAGAAGCACTTGTTCAAAAGCATAGAAGCTGGGGGCAGCTGGAGGGCTGCTGGGGGACAGCTGGGGGGCAGCCGGGTGGCTCAGTGGATTCAGAGTCAGGCCCAGAGAGGGGAGGTCCTGGGTTCAAATCTGGCCTTAGAGACTTCCTAGCTGTGTGACCCTGGGCAAGTCACTTAACGCTTCATTGCCTAGACCTTACCACTCTTCTGCCTTAGAACCAATACCCCAAACAAATGAATAAATAAATAAATAAGGCATAGAAGCTGAAGATGCAGATTGTATGTGGGGACTCTGCCACCAGACCAATTTTGTTGTTGGTCAGTCATTTTTCAGTTGTGTCTGACTTTTAGTCAACATATTTGGGGTTTTCTTGCAAAGAGTGGTTTTACTATTCCCTTTCCCCGCTCATTTTACAAATGAGGAAACTGAGGAAAATAGATTTAAGAGACTTGACCAGCAGACTCAATGAGGCCAGATTTGAACTCTGGAAGATGAGTATTACTCACTCCAACCCAGGCACTCTATCTTTTGCACCACCTACTTGCGCAGACCTGTTTTACTAAAAAGGAAGTTTGTGAAAAGAAGTTATATTAAGTAAGACTGGAAAGATTGGTGGTAACCAGTTTATGGAGGGCTTTAAATACCAGGTTAAAGAGTTTATTTCAATTTTCATTTATATATCTTATTTTGTTTTATCTTTGCATATTTATTTTTTATGAGTCAGGTAAATTTTGAATCAGATAATCTAAATGTTAATATAAGAGCAAATTTGAGTTTTTATAAAACTGTATAGGAAACATAGTATAAGTGTACTGAAGTTTAGAGGTCATCAAGTCCAGCCCCACTCATTTTACACATGACAAAAGCTGATGCCCAAAGAAATTAAGGGACTTACCTTAGACCATACAGGTAGAATAGGATGTCGTGGAGCTGAAGTTTGAAACCATATTTTCTTGTTTTTGAATTTGGTGCTTTCCCCCGTGTAGAATGGCACCTCATCATTTTTTCTTTAAATTACAGTGCTTATGGTTTTCAGATTTATACCCACCAGGCATTCAAACTGAATTTCATCAATAATTGGCACCAAAGGGAAATAACAAAACTGAGAAATATGAATGAGCTCTTGTATACACAGAAATAGGAAGATTTTAAATAAATAATGAAAAGTCAAGCTCTTGGAGTTTGTGCCAATAAACCTGTTAAGGGAAGTCCCTCATGAATGAATGAATCATGGTTAACTCATGCTGCAAACCTATAATTTCCACTTCCTGGAAAAACAATATGCAGTCAGTACTGAATGTACTCTGAAAAAATGAAATTGTATTTATTTCAAAGTAAATCCTAGTCAGAAGCATAACATTCATTTTTTGTGTGTGTCCTTTGCTTAAGTTGAAGTAAATGTTCAGCTAATATATATTGAATGAATAAAAGTAGGAATATTAATAAATCTGAATGGAAGCCTTTTTTTTCATTTCCTGGATTTGTTAAAACTATGATTCAATGTTATTTTCAATCCAGATAAATTTTGAATAGTTATTAAATAAGCTATTTCTGCCAAATGTATTTGAAGAGGAGAAAAAAAATCCATGTCATCATTATACAAACTGTCCAGCAGTTATGTTTTTGATATCTGTATTATTTATCATTTCCCAAAGAAGTGGTTTAGACTGGAGCTTACAAGCATATTAGCTTTGTTATTTCAAATCATGTCTTAGGGATGAGATTGTTGCTATCTAGTTAACTTGATTAGCACATTCTGCAAATGCCATGGGCTCCATTTCTCTGAGAGTAACCTGGCCACATACTATATCCTGAACCTTGGCCAGCTCCTGAAAATGTGTGCCTGAGGCAATAAGGATGACCAGGCAAAAATATGAATGGATTGCAACCAGCCTCTGATGAAAAGGCAATTCAAAGCACATGGTTTTATGAATTAGGATCTGTAACATCAGTTTGGTTTTTGTTTTGTTTTGACAAAACACAGCACATTGGATAAAACAGGTTCTGAGCCTTGAAAGGAAACATTAGATCAGAAAGTTAGTATATTTTTCATGTATTACTAGAATTAGTTTGCACTGTAATAAGATTTTTAATACTATATAATAAATCTAAATATTCATAACATTTAGAATTTTATAGAATTATTGCAGTGTTTGCCAGGAAAAAAGACTAGCCCATAATGTGAGCTTTTTCAACATGTAAAAATATCCCATTTTCTTTTGTTTTAATGATTTCATTGTTAGTTAACTTCTAGGAGGAAAACTTTCTACCAATACATATATGCAGCTGTTCTGTAACTTAGAGTCCAAGAGGTTAAGTGACTTCTTTAGGGACACATGGCTATTATTTGTCAAGAGGCAGGACTTGAATCAACTATGTCATAATGTTTTTTTATTTGTTATCTATCATTTTATAACAACAAAATTTATGTTAAATTGAGAACTACCACAAAACCAGAAAATTTAAAAGGATTATCTTTTTTTTTTGTCAAGTAAGCCCTAAAACAGAACACCAAATTTTTTGGTGGTAATCAGCTTTTTTTTTCAAGTCTCATGGGTAACCAGGAGGATGGCTGCTTACAGACCAGCACAGTAAGGTGGTTTGCCTGGCAATCAAGTTCACAAGTGACTACTATAGCTTTTTTCTTAAGCTATGCTTAAATTTTGGACAGCAAAAAGTCTGGAATATGATATGGCTAATATGCTATCCTTCCTACCTATGCAATACTCCTATTATTACTTGAAGTGTACAACATGTCAAGAAGATACCTGTTACCCTGAAAATATTATGAAGGGTAACAAGGCTTTGAGTTCTAGTTTGCTCTTTATAAAAGACAGTTTGCGGACTCCTGGTATCAAGAATTCCAGTTATGAGCCTCTAAAAAAATGTTTTGTTCCTGGTATGGTACAGTGTCATCCACCACATGATCAGTGTGCTTTTTAAAAAAAATCATTAAATATATTTCTTATCCTATTGAGGAAATGATTAAAATTAAAGTTCTTGGATTTCTTCTTCACATAAGAGTTAAATGTCCGTCTATGTTGTATTTGATCAAGAGATAAACAGATTTGGAATCATCTTTTTCAAATTTATAGAGTTATAGCGTTAGTCTCTTATGTTGGATTGTTAGAATTAAATGAATCAGTTGTGATAATTCAGAAGACCTGGGCTGAAGTTTTAGTTTAGCTACTTATGATTATAGAGCTAAATAATTAAGCTCTCCAAGCTTATGAGGACCAAATGTGAGAAACTATATATAAATTCTTTGTAAATCCAAAAACATTATTTGGATGAAGCTATAATATGGAGAAGCTTTGCACCAAAAAATAACAACCTTCCGGTCCTGATTCATCCCTATCAAGTCTATTCTTAGAATATTTCTAAATGTGATTTAATGGCAGTGGATGGAATGACATATTATATGATCTTTTGAATTTAAAAAGCACATTAGTCAAATACTTGATAGATGTTCAACAGAACTGTGTGTTGTGATTTGACAGTGGTGTATTACATTCTGTCCTCTGAAATAAGCTTTTCAGTCATAATACTTGCTGAGGCATATCCCACTAAATTGGAATTTTTGGTTTTGGACTAGTATTGTAATATGTGAAGTGGTATTTAAATATGTAATCCTATTTTGTGACACTCAAGAATGAGTATCAAAATGTGGTCTAACATGCATCATAAGTAAAATGCAGTGATTATGTTGTCTGGATTAGGTTCCATTTTGCTTTGAAATTTGGCTATGGGAAAGATGATGCAGGGGGTGAAAGAACCAGATTTGGATGTAAGAAATACCTAATTATCAGATCTCCTTTAGTTAACATAAAGTAACAATTTTGCTTATGGCTATATGAAAATGATACCTAAGTAGAGCCTTTTAATGAAATCCAGTCCTCTTGTTTCTCTTCCAATAGGGTGAAAAAGCTCAAGGAGACCCTGGTGGCTGTGCAGCAGTTGGATAAGAACATGAGCAGCCTCAGATCCTGGCTTGCACATATTGAATCAGAGCTGGCTAAGCCTATCGTCTATAACTCTTGTGACTCTGAGGAGATACAGAAGAAGCTTAATGAGCAGCAGGTAAAACAAATTTATTTTTTTAAGTTTTAATTTTGAATATTTTCCCATAGTTATATATTTCATATTCTTTCCCTCTCCCCCAAATCCCCCCTAACCCCTCTTAGCCGGTGCACAATTCCACTGGCTTTTACATGTATCATTGATCAAGACCTAATTCCACATTTGAACTAGAGTTATCATTTGGCATCTACATCCCCAACAATATCCCCATCAGCCCATGTGTTCAAGCAGTTGTTTTTCTTCTGTGTTTCTCCTTCCACAGTTCTTCCTCTGAATGTGGCTAGTTTTCTTTCTCATAAGTCCCTCAGCCTTGCTGATCCTTACATTGCTGCTAGTGGAGACACTCGTTATGTTCAGTTGTACCACAGTGTATCGATCTCTGTGTACAATTGTTCTCCTGGATCTGCTCCTTTCACTCTGTATCAATTCCTGGAGGTCATTCCAGTACACATGGAATTCTTTCCAGTTCTTTATTCCTTTGAGCACAATAGTATTCCATCACCAACAGATACCACAATTTGTTCAGCCATTCCCCAATGGAAGGACATTGTAAAACAAATTTAAAGAGAACAAAAAACATCATTTGTTTTGATTGTTTTCCGAAATGGTCAGCCTCCTTGGCATTGGGAGCATGACACAGAGAGATCACAAAAAAGTGAATATTTGAGCAATCAACTTTCCTGCCATTGCAGAGCAGAGAAGGTGTTTCTTAGACACAGGGCACTTGTAGCATCATTGGTTTACTTTCTATTGTCTTTGTCACTGGAGCTTCAGAGTTCCTCCCATGAATTTCTTCCCAGTGATAAGGGAGGCATGTCTGCCATGAACCATCCAAAAGGATATTTGCTTTATTTGCTTTTAGATTCCCTTCCCACTTAAAAAAACATTAAATATACCCTTCTACTCCTTTCAGAGTTCAGAGAAAACTTTAGAAATCAAAAAGTTCTGAGATTCTCATAGTTGGAATTGCTAAAAGTGAATTTGATTATTTTAAGAATTTTTCATGAAATATATTTGAGCTACCATGTACTTTCTTAAAGACAGCAGTGTATAATGGAAGGGGTACTGTACTTGGAGTAAGGAAGATTTAGGTTCAAACTCTGCTTTAGATACTTACCAGCTACCTTTCTGTTTCTCAGGGTTTTTTCCCACATAAAATGAGAGGTTTGGACTTGGTGGTCTTTGAAGTTTCTTCTGGCTCTAACTCTGTGGCCCTTTGATGTTATGATATGTAACTAATATACACAATAGCAAAAGTGGCATTTAGCACTAAAATATGAGATTGAGTCACGTAAATATTAAAAGAGGAAGATAAAGTTGATTTTCAGTATTACTCAATAGAAGTTTATTATTTTATGAAATACGTATATCAATTCTTGGCTTCTTACTACTCACTCAATTTTTTTCTTTAGTAACCATTATATTCTGTCTCAGAATCAATACTAGATATTAGCTCTAAAACAGAGGGGCAGTAAGAGATAGGAACTTGAGGGTAAGTGACTTGCCCAGGATCACATAGCTAGGAAGTATCTGAGGCCAGATTTAAACCCAAGGCCTCCAGTCTCCAAAGTATAACTTAAAATATTTACCAATGAATAAGACTATATCTCTTTGAAAGACTATCTCTGTTACCATTTCCCTATTTCTGTTTTAGAAATAATTGTTTATCATTTTGTTATTTTGTTTAATGTAATAAGAATGACATTATATGATTCTTGTTAATGATGATAAAAGAAAAAGTTCCTGGCACATTATATCATTATATTACCTGTAAGATTGTAGATGTTAATATAAGACATTAGTATATGTGGAATATCAAAGAGCAAAAAAGACTACCAAAGTGTGGTTTCACCTTGTTCTAGAATGAGGTTGGGATTCACCAAAAGACTTCAAGGACTGATCTCATTATTATTTGTATCTGTAGATACAGATGTTATAAAAATAATTTATTTATTTCCTTGATTTTTTTCCAGGAATCTTTTTTTTTTGGTAAGCTTTTAACTTCTATCTTAGAATCAATATCGTGTATTGGTTCCAAGGCAGAAGAGTGGTAAAAGCTAAGCAATGAGAGTTACATGACTTGCCCAGGGTCTCACACAGCTAGGAATTGTCTGAGGTCAGATTTGAACCGAAGACCTTTTATCTCCAAGCCTGGCTCTTAAATCCATTAAGCCACCTAACTGCCACATATACTCCAGAACCGTTTTAAACAAAGAAAACTATTCCTACATAATGTAATAATAATAATAATAATAATAACTTTTATAGAGTGCTTTAAAATTTGCAAACCACTTTACACTCATTATCTTACTTAATTCTCCCAACAACCCTGTGAGATGGGTGCTATTATTATTCCCATTTTCTAGCTCAAGAAATTGAGACAGAAAGTGGTTAGATGATCTACCAAGAGTCATACCACTAATAAGTATCTAAAGAAAGGATTGAATTCAAGACTTCCTAAATCCATGTTAAATACCGTATCTACTATACCACCTAGCTGCTTCATAGGATTTAAAACTAGAAAAGGACCTTAATCTAGCAATATTTTTTTAAAGTAAGGAAACTGAAGAAAGTCAGGTAAATTGCCTATTAGCTGGGGCTCTTCAGTATAGTTCCACGTTAGACTTTTTAAAATTCATGCTATTATTATTGGATCAGAGGCCATTGGGTTTCTTCTCAACCAGTAAGGATTCAGAATATGGAGAGTACAATGCAATAAGATTGTTAGTATAGAGTAGCTAGATGATCAGATGAGTTTCATCTTCACAACACCTCTAGCTAGAATGTTAATACGTTGGAATATAATCAAATCTGGATACAATATCAGATTTTGCCAACCATAACAGTCTCTTTCATTAACATGTCATAATGGAAAAATTATGAGTATTACTTGTCATTGTGGGAAAATGATATTGATCATACCTCCTTGCTCACGCAAACCATTGATGCCCTAAATGTGCCATTAAGCTATGAGAAAATGCGTCTTAGAAGTGAAACACAATTTCTTTTTTTCCTACATACACATCACTAAAGCCTCTGTAATGACACTGATTAATAAGAATATACTTGGAAGAATTTTCCCTGATGCCTAGCCAAGACTCAGTTTCCTTATCTGTCAAATGAGAATAATATTTATAATGCTAATAATGCATATTTATTAAGCTTTTCAAAACAATTTCTTCCAAATACAATTATGAAGTATACCATACAAGTATTATTATAACCATTTAACAATTGGAGAGGCTGATGCCTAGGAAATTGAATGATGTATCTATGGACACACATGTTATAAATTTCAAAAATCCCACTTAAACATCTGCTTTCTGACTCCTATCATGGATACCAAGTTATGTCATCTTTCTACTTATACATACATCATGGAATTATAATGAGAAAGCACTAAAACCATTATATGAATATATCACTGTTGTTTGTCTCTACCACTTAAAATTATATTTTATGGTTTATGTTGCATTCATCAGGGAATCATAAGCTCCTCAAAATCAGTGATTAAATTTTATCTAAAATTCATGATTCCCAATACCTTGTACATTGTTCTGCACACAATGGTGCTTTGATAGATATTCATTGAACCTGTTGATTTTGTTGAAGTCCTCTCACTATATAATTGGGATATTTTATAAGGAATCACTTCATTAAAAATTAAATATTGACTCAACTAATATGTATTAATATGTTTAAAATATCTATATAAAGAACATAGTTGAAAATTAATGGCGTGAATGAATGAGAAAGAAGGAAAATGCTTTGGTTTGGGATCAGCTTTGCCTAAAATTTAGAGATACAAATCATTTTTCATGTTGTTTTAGATTCTCTGAGTCTTAATTTACATGCAAAAAAGAACTAATATAGTCATCTTCCCAGAAAAAGGAGAAAAAATTTCTTATGCTTTAGCGCAAAAAATGTAATTTTCTTGGTCTGGGAGTCAGGGATAGATTTCATACTCTTTATCTAGGCAAATCAATGACTAGAAATATGTTTATTTCATTTTTTTAACTTTTCCTGCCAAAGAGAATGATCTTTAGACTTGAAATGATAAAACAAAAATGATTAATAATGAGTTGGTTGCTAAACTTTGTAAGGAGATTGTAAAAGATTCCTTTACTGCCCTTGATGAATTCCTTTCTCCTGTTCCCAAACAACTACATCCTTGGGTCCTGAAAGAAATGGAAGATGTGATTGCTGACCTACCATAGCTGATATTTAAATAAATCATCGAAAATGAAAGAAAAGGGGAAATGTCCTAGTTTTCCAAAAATGGACAAGCAAAATTTGTACATTATAGGCCCGTGTTGGTGAATCTGTGGCATGTGTGTGCTACCTTACCCCTCTCCACATATTTCCTCCCTTGTCTGGGGTAAGGAGAAGTGCTCACATATACAGAGTGAAGGTTGTAATTTGGGTACTTGGTCTCTACAAGGTTTGCCATCACTTTTATAGGCCACAGTGGCTTGACTTCTATGCCTGCGAAAATTCTAGCATGGATCACTCAAGAAATAGCAGACATCTAAAAAAGATAAGCAATGATTAACAAAAAACTAGCTAGCATTCATCAAAAGTAGATCATGCCAGATATTAAACTCATTTCCTTTTTTCAACAAGGTTGCCAGATTGATAGATGAGAATTCCATAGATATAATTATCTCAGATTCTAGCAAAGCTTTTGATAAAATATCTCATATCATTCTTGGAGAGAAGATGGATAAATATGGATTACACAATTAGATGGACTCCAAAATGTTTGAAAGGACAGACTCTAAGAGTAATAAATAATTTTACATTTCATCATGGCAGGAGGTCTCTAGTAGAGTATCCCAGGGATCTATGTTTGGCTCTGTGCTCTTGAATATTTTTATTAAGAACTTGGATAAAGGTATAGATGTCATACTCATTCAATTTGCCAATGACACAAAGCTGGATGGGATAGCTAATGTTCAAAGACTTAGAATCCAATAGGAGTCCAATAAGATTAAATTCAGTAGGGATAAGTATAAAGTCATGTCATTGGGTAAAAAAAAATTCTACTTCACAAGTATGAAATTGATAAGTCTTGGTTAGGCAGCAGTTTTGAAAACAATTTGGGCATTTTAGTGGACTGAAAAATCAAATTCACTATGAGTCAACAGTGTGCTGGGACCACTAAAAATCTAATGCAGTCTTGAGCTGCATTAAGAGAAAAAAAATATCTTCCAGGAGGAGGGAGATGATAGTCCCACTTTCTTCTCCCCTTGTCAGAACTCATCTATAGTATTTTGTTTAGTCCTGAGTGCCATAATCAGAGAATGTTATTGATAAGCAACAAAGTGTCATAAGAAAGGCAAAGAGATGAATGAAGTTCATGTCAATTGAGGATTAGTTAAAGGAAGAGGGTGTGTTTAGTCTGGAGAAGACTTATGAGTCCCATGACCTCCATCTTCAAGTATTTGAAAGGCTGACATAACAGCAGGGATTAGATTTTTTGTTTGTTTGGGCCCAATGACAGAACAATGGGAGGATGCAAAAAGACCAATTTAGGTTTGGCGCCTAGAACTTCCAAATAGTCAGAGCTGGCTAGAAGTGGAACAGATTATCTCAAGATGCCATAGGTTCCCTCTCCTTGAAGGCTTTTAAATAGAGACTGGACAATAATTTGCTGTGTATGTCATAATATAGGGATTCTTTTCATGCAAGGATTGTACTAGGGAACCATTGACATCCCTTTTAATTCTCAAATTATATTATTTTGTGATCATTTTATAAATATCTGGAAGGTAGATCTTGCTATTTCGTAGTATATAGCATTTCTTGGTATCCTCTTGGTATTTGGTATTTTATAGATTTTTTTATCCAAATCAAGATTATCACATGAAAGAACATTTTAGGGAAATCATTCAGAAGAGAGAATAAAAAGACAACATTCACTCTGATGCTCTAAATAAATATAAATTTAATTTTTTAATTTAAATTTAAATTGCCTTCTTAGGACCAGCAAGTACAGTTTCCTTTAGATATCTTCATTAGTCTAGTAGGGCAAGCATATTTTCTGGTTGATTATAGAAAATATGAAACTCTTCAGAAATTATACCTTCACATCCATAAAGATATCTATAGTGAATCTATCTAGACAGTATACAAATTTTTTTTACTAAACTTGTGATTATTACTAGAGAGACTTTGTCTACTCACACAGGCAGGCAGAAGCTCTGCAATTTATAATTTTAGAGGTTGCACAAGGAGTTAAGTGACTTGATCAAGATCATATAGCCAATATGTGTCTGAGATGAGTTTTGAACCTACTTCTTTTGATTCCAAAGCTAGTTCTTAAACCATTATGCCCTGCTGCCTTTTGATGAGTTCCATGGGAGTATTCTAAATAAGGTAGGGAATAACAGAGTTGAACTAGGTATGAATGTTTAAAATACCCTGGTTTTCCTAAAGAAAACATGCTATCTAAACATGAATATAACCATAATAAAATAATTATGAAAACATTTAGAGGCGAATCATTTTAATAAAATGCAAATTTGTCAACAAGTAAGCTAGGATAGTGGAACACCTTTCCTTTCTTTCTCCTTTTTAGGGTAGAGTTTGCTTGAGTGAGCAGACAGGAGGAAGAAGATTTCCCTTCTTCTTATAGTTATTATGTGGGGAAAATTGATGTATAATTACTACCAGATTTGGTGGTAAATTTGATTGCTTAAAGCAGATACAGGCTGCCCACTCCTCTATTACTATTCCAGAGGTTCATAGGACTTGGGTTATATTTGTTCTGACAGAATAAATTATAAATTGGAATTATTTGTCTTCTAAATCTTAATGGTTTGCCTAACAGTCAAAACATCTATATATTTAGTAGAGGAATTCTTAACCTAGAATTTATGAACATTTTATGAAAATATTTTGAGAGTTGTATTTCAGCATAATTGGTTTAATTTATACTCTTATGCATTTAACTTTATACATTGAAAACATTTTTTTCTGAGAAGGGGCTCAAAGGTTCTATCCAACTATGGGAAGGTGTAAGTCACAAAAAGATTTAAGAATTCCTGCTTTCTTTCTATCTTTCTATGTATCTATCTTGAGTATCTAATATAACTTTCTGTCTGTCTATCTAACTGTACTGTCTTTATACTTATGTTTGCTTTATGGTAGTTTGTCTATAATTCATTTATCTTTGAGTGAATCAAAAAGCATCTATTAAGCATATAAGGTATTCTTGTCAAGCATCATGCTAAGTTCTGGGGCTACAAATAGGAAAGTAAGCACACATTCTGATTACAGGAGATAATACATGGAGCTGAATTCATCTGCAGGGTAGATGATTATCTATTCTATCAATCCCTAAAAGTTATTTAAGCATTTAAAATTATATATGCGAACATACTCATCATTTACCTTTGCGTATGTGTGTGTATATATATACATATACATATATATATATATATATATATACACGTACATAAATATATATGTATATATATTAGAAATGACCATACTCAGAAGCTCTTCTCTCAGGAATATTCAGATCTCTAAAATATAGTCTAGGAGTAGGTAGGTGTCTCAGTAGATAGAGAGCCAGATCTGAAGATGAGAGGTTCTGTGTTCAGATTTGGCCTCAGACACTTCCCAGCTGTGACTCTGGGCAAGTCACTTAACCCTCATTACTGCTCTTCTGCCTTGTAACCAATACACAGTATTGATTCTAAGACAGAAGTAAGAGCTTAAAAATAAAATAAAATTTAGACTCTGTTCTCTACCATATCACCCTACAAGTGTTGGAAATGAACATTAGTTTAGTGTACATATGAAAACATAAATCATTTTTAAAGATTGAATTAATTTAGAGAAGGCTATGTCCCTGTTTTTACTTTACTTTACAACTTTCTGGTATCTATTAATTGAGTTCTAAAAATGGATTCTAAAAGCCTTTAAATTTTCATCCACATTCAGACAACAATTCCCAGTTTAAAAAGTACATTCCTCAAATATCAAAGTACTACAGTGATCTTTCTCTTGCTGCTCTGTAGCTTTCAGAATGCTAGAACCCAACCCCTATTTCTTAGTCCCAAGATCCCTATGAAATTTCCAAAGAACAAAACTCATTTTTTAATCTGATAATTATGATCTCAGTCTACCAAGAGTTGTTGAGTAGTCATTATATGAAAAGCACTGAATTTTGACAGTTGCCTCATTTGCACGCATGTTCTTTGATTCTTGACCAAGCCTGATGCTTTTTTGCCTCTAGGAACTTCAAAGAGACATAGAGAAACATAGCACTGGTGTGGCATCAGTACTGAACTTGTGTGAGGTACTTTTACATGACTGCGATGCATGTGCCACTGAAACAGAATGTGACTCCATTCAGCAGGCTACACGGAACTTAGACAGACGATGGAGAAATATTTGTGCCATGTCTATGGAAAGGAGACTCAAGTAAGCAGCTTTTTTAAATTGTTTAAGAAAGACGTGTCACACACACACACACACACACACACACACACACACACAAAACAAGTTATTGGTATAAAATGAGTCACTATTCCCTAATTCTTGCAAAGCTGGAAAATATTTTGATACTTCAAATTTGCTATAGCCTATAAGGGGTCTAGGAGTAATAAAAGCATGCAAAAAAGGAACATAACCTTAACAAGATAAGTTATGGCCTCTTTAATCAGATCACTTAAATTTTGAAAAATATGACTGACAAAAGGTCATTGCTAACAAGGAACGTTCACTTATTAACAGTGAAAATGTAGCAGGTTGGGAAATGATTTATATTCTAGATTTTAGAAATTTAAGGTACTGAAAAACATCAGTGTTGAATAAAGAGTGGAACGACTTTAAACCCCAGTTTCAGTGCTTCCTGCTTGGCTCTGCCTGTGAAAACTGATTATTTATCTGGTTGCAAAAACATCCTTTTTGTGAGGGTGGGCCTGATCTTGTGTTGGACTGCAATTCTCAAATCTTATTTTATATTCTTTGGAACATCAACATAAGTGTAGACTGTAAACATGATGTTGTCTTTATAAACCTCTTTGTACAGACTCATCTCATGTTTCTTGCTTACGCTATTCTGTTCTGCAAATTCCAAATCCAGGGCTTGAGGACATAGAAAAAACACAGCTGCTTTATTTTAGCTCAAGCAGTTGTCTATTTTCACCATGGTCAAATTTGGGTTAAGGCACAGTTCTTGTTTGGCACAACTGTTGCTTATTTAGTTGCTCTCAATTCTGTGGTTGTAGTCTTACTCCCAAGCAATACTCATGTGTGAAAAAACCAATTTTGAACAATTAAACTCTGGTCCTTTTTTTTTTCTTTCCCCCATCACAGAATTGAAGAGACCTGGAGATTATGGCAGAAGTTTCTGGATGACTATTCTCGCTTTGAAGATTGGCTAAAGCTTTCTGAAAAGACTGCTGCCTTTCCCAGCTCTTCTGGGGTTCTATATACAGTTGCTAAGGAAGAGCTCAAGAAATTCGAGGTGACTTACAAAGCTTGAAATTTAATATCTGCTTATCCGGTTACAGCAGCCAACTGGTTGCTTCTCTGATCCAGGGCAGAGATTATTCACTAAATGCCCTGTTTATTCATACAACTGAGTGAGATAGCTTTGCAGCCTCTCCCCTGTACTATTTGACAGTCTTGTATGTGTGAACGACACATTTTTTATTAAAATTCATAAAAGTTGGTAAGTTGTTTGGTCTAGTTATCAAATATGAGAACCGTGATGTTTTACTGCAGTATTTGTTTAAAGAAAGATTTTTAAGGAAACATTACGCAAAAATAGACAGAAACAAGGCTGTCCTTTTTGAAAATACCACATCATTTTTCTAAAAAAACTTTTCAGTGCTATAAAGATAGATATCCCAAATAAAATTCACTGTTTGTTTAATTGTAGCTGGCATACTTTTTTAAAGTTTTCAAAGATAAAACAAAAGGTTTTTCCCCTTGTTTTGAGCCAAACATTTCTGACATGATTCACTTTTTATGAGAAAAGTTAGGTTGTACGTGGCATTTCTTTGATTAAAGTTAAGGTAAAAAATGGAGATGAAAAAAGCAAGGTTAATAATAATAATTTTTTAAAGAATTAGAACCACTCAATAATTTGTTCCAAGTCTGTTGCCAATTGCTCAAACCTCACTCGGTCCCTTCCATCAATCACTATTTAATGAAACATCCAGTTTTCTAAGCCCTCAGCTGTCTCCCATTTTCACAGCTGAATATTATTTAATTATTTAAATTTCATGTGTCTCTCCACCCTTCACTTGAGATTAATGGAAAGATATGAAGGAATAATTTATACTTTAAAAAAGAAAAGAAGATTGGACCCTCTTCAAATAGTTTAAATCATTAATCTGACTCAAAGCAGTTGTAATTGAAGTTTTTGCCTCTGACCAAGATACTTAAAAAAAATAAAAAGACTACAAGCCTAAATCCTGTTACTTTCATTTCTCTGAATATTTATTGACTGTTTACTATAGAGACAGAAAGAGTAAAATTACTTTCTTTGAGGAGCATAAAAGGTAATAGAGAAGATGTAACAGATAAGCATGTAAAGATATGAGAATGCATAGAAAGGAAATCTATAAACACCAAGAGGGAATGTAACACATTAAGTGTTGTAGGATCCTTGGGTGAATGCAATAATTTTTATCTGTACCACTAAATCCCAGAAAATTTGCTTTCCTACTTGGAAACTATGTCAAACTCTTTACAAAGCTTTGTGCCATCTCATGTGAACCCTAAAATTACTGTGAGATTCTATTGTACAAAGTTACATTGTAGTCAGTTTTCATTAAAGATAAAACCTTTTGTAAATTTCTGCCATAGTATAATGGTAATTTGAGTTGTATCTCTACTATTTCTTGCTTCTTTTGTGAAATGTTATTCTGTGGTTAATTTAAATAATTTAATTAAATAAACATGCTTGAGCTCTGGATCTTGTCTTAAGAAAGAGAAGCAATTGAAAAATTAAATAAACAACAAAAGGAAAGAAATACATTTTTGCTTATGGAAAATGTGTAATACCATTTGGTGAGGGAAGTCAAGTGTGTAGGAAGGTCCCATGAGATGTGGAAGTTGCCTGCCAGTTACATAGCATCATTGCTCTCTGTAATAAATAGATCACTTTCTCCATTCAAGGGTAGCAGATCCTATATTCTTCCCAATCTTTGGCAAGGGCGAAATATGAATGGATATAGGATCCAGTAGAGGGAATGCACATAAAAGACTATTAAAGAGTCTTGGAAGGAGGGTCATTAGAAGAAGAATAGAAATTTGGCAGAATCCTAAATGATAAGATGCATTAATAGTGGTCATAAAATTCAAATGTTCACACTAATTAATTACTGAATTATCTTCCTCTTATCTGTTCAAGGAGGAACAGAAGTTAGATGCTTTGGTTTCATGTTAGAATATCCTAAGCTAATAATTAAATTAAAGTAAGGCCTACATTTTTAAAGGATAGAAGGAATGTCTGACAACATATTCTGTGATATGTAAAAGGATTCTTCAGACATAAACTAGAATATAAATTAATTGCAATTAAATATCCGTGGTTGAAAAATGATTGGGTATACTTAAAACGTTTTAAAAGCCAGAAGAATGGTCTATCCATAGAAACTATTATCTTTAAATTTCATCACAATTTAAAATTAATTCATATATCTATGTATAAATTTATAAATAATTGTAGCTTCTCCAAATGCCCATTTAGCTTTCATTTATGTACATGAACATTCCAGAACTGAGGGAGTTTCTGAATCACATCCTGATTTGTTGCAGATTTGTTGAACAAATAAGTGTTTGTTTTGTAGTCATCTCTTTTGCCTGATTTGCTATCCCCAAATGCCAGGCATTTTAAAATCATATATTAAAAATTTTAATTCACTCAATTATTAGGTCATTTTTCTGATATGTATGCTTCCTGGTACGAACAAAGTTATTGTCCAAAATGAATTTTCATTTTTTTAAAAATCTTTTAGAAGGAAACAGTCAATTGTTATTTTTGACATATTTTTCTAAAAGAAATTGAATTGTGATAACTATTCAAAAAAAGTCCTACATTACCTTTTTATTTATTGAAGTAGTCTTCTTTCATGACCTGATTTCCCATTCTTTCTCTTCAAGTTCTAATAAGATGTTAAATTCTTCAAACTGGCTAGAGGTATCATTTTGGGATAATATTCTATAATTTTCTCCATGAAGCAAACATTTTTGAACAGACATTCAGTAAGAGATGAAAGGTATAGCATTAATACCTTGTTCAATACTCCAAGGATCTATGATTTTATCAGTGTGGATATTATCTCTAGTAATATATATTATAATTATTAGACAATTTGATTATTTTCAGTGGCAGGAAAAAATAGACATTTCTCTTGTGCCTGTCTTCTGGTGATAGGCATTATCAAACTTAGCTCAGTTAATTGCTCAGGAAGTAGACATAGATTCCATTACTGTACCCATACTTAGTCATTCTAGCACCTTCCATACTTTGCCTTTAGCTAGAGAAGCCTTTAAGAAATCATGATCACATATAAGCAAAAAAAAATCATTTTAATTATTTATTAAATGTCTTAACACTTTATTGGTAATGAAAACACATTTTCTTTAGAATTTTTCCTATGCTCTTAGTTTAATAGTAAAATTCAATCTGCCCCTTTACTTGTGACAATAAGAGGAAAATCAATAGACTTTTAGAGAGTATTTTTCATCCAGTAGCATTTTGATAATATTTATTTGTTGTTTTGTGATATTAGGCTTTCCAGCGACAAGTCCATGAAACTCTTACCCAACTGGAACTCATCAACAAACAATATAGACGCTTGGCCCGTGAGAATCGTACTGACTCTGCTTGTAGCTTGAAACAGATGGTTCACGAAGGCAACCAAAGATGGGACAATTTACAAAAGCGTGTCACCTCCATCTTGCGCAGACTCAAGGTCTTTCTCATGCTTTGTTCTTAACTTGGAGATGCTGTGGGCAAAGTTAGGGAACTAACCCATCAGAAAGGAGTTTGTGTTATGTACCTCTTTAACTCTGCCATATTAGAGGGAATTGGGATGGATTAAGGAACAAGAAAGATAAAGGTAGGGAAATTTCTATTTGTTGGTCTAGAGTAACTTGGAACTTTTTAAAAAATATATTCTGATCATCATAGTCTGATGAAAGTGGTTTTCTTTGTAGTCCTTCCTAATTTATTATAAGGCATTATTCTTAAGTGGGCTTTATACATTTACACCAGACTGCCAAAACATTCTATGATAACAACAACAAGAAGTTAAAAACTGCTTATCTAGAGGCTTTCAGTAAGAAGATTGAAATTCACCACACACCACACATCAACATTATTTTCCTTTGTTTCTCAGCATTTTATTGGCCAGCGTGAAGAGTTCGAGACAGCTCGTGATAGCATTCTGGTGTGGCTAACAGAGATGGATCTGCAGCTCACAAACATTGAACACTTTTCAGAGTGTGATGTTCAAGCCAAAATAAAACAACTCAGGGTAAGGAGTCATGTGTGGCGCAGTTCTTCCATGGGAATGGGATAAAAAGAGAATTCATGAATGCTTAGTTTTGCTGCCTCTTTTATAGGGCAGAATAAAGAAGAATGGAAACAGGCCTCTAACTGTTTACTTGGTTTCAGGACTGATAGCAATCTGCTAGTTATTTTTAAAATGAAATCTACTGAATCACTGAACAAGCATGGAAAAATTCTTTTAACCTCTCTGCAATATTTCATTGGGATTTCAGGTCACAATTTTGGGAGGAGGGTCTAAATTACTAGTTTTTTCTTGATCATTTCAAATATTTGCAATGCAAAATAATCATTCCATTCAAGGATAAACCTTGTAATTCTACATTACCATAATGATAGAATAAGGGGAAATTAGCCACATTTGGAAGAGGAAGATCTCAATAAGGTAAGCGAAGAATTTTGATAGGAAGAGTTGATATGCACTTTAATGATTTATCTAGAAGGGTTATGGTGTCTTCTTTCCAAGGAATTTTTAAATGACTCAGTGCCTAATGGTCTAGGATAGCAAAAATTAAATCTACATAATAATAAGATGATGAATTATATGTTTTCTCTATTCTGAAAGCTTCTGAAAATGTTTTTTTTTCTTTCTGGTATTAGTTATCATTCAACTGATTTCTCCCCCACTTATTGCAGGTATTTTGTAGGGAAGTCTCATTTTTTTAACCATGGTTTTTATTTCTCTAAAATACTCAAATTTAGTTACATTGTTATGAATATCTGCTTTACATCAGAGGAGTTAATTGAAATGTTCCCTAGTTGACTTTCAAAGCTATTTTTCTATTGTTCTCGAGGAAAGGAAATAGATCTTGATATAGCATGGCATAGGGGGAAGAATCCTCACTCTGTTTATCATCAGAAGACCCAGTGCTGGCTAGCTGGCCAGATGCAGTCCTACCATTTATTACGTATGTGACTTCGGCAAGTGACATAACACCGTAGGTCTCAGTTTCTTTACTACAAGGTCAGAGGCTTGCACTGTAGATGACTAATTAGTTCCCTTCTATCTCTGAATCTATGCCCCTATTATCAAAAAGTATATTTAGTAGTTATGATTAATTTGTTTTGTTTTGATATTTTTTTTTGGTTTTACTTTGTTTTCCCCTCTTGCTCATTATTATTATTTCTTAATCAAACAAAATATTTATTGAGGGGAAAAATATTCAGGAAGGTCTGGACCTTAGCCTGGGGTATTGTCAAGTTTAAGATAAGAGGGAGGAACATAATTGGTCCTGGTTCTGCGGAGGTCAGATTGCTCCTGGATATATATACCCCATTTGGGTGCTCAAGTCCAAATCCAGTTCTACTTAATGAAAGCTGGTGGTTTCAATTCCTGACAATTTAATCTAGCTTTATGTTTGCATTGTCTAGTCTAGGAAGTTGATGACAGTCTCCAATTATGTCTGTGCAAAGTAAATATAGAATGAGGGCTAAATTATGTATAATGAACTGAAATATGTAAACAGTTCATAATGATTTCATATGAAATTGAACAATGACATTTACATGTAATTTTTGTGCTATTTAGGCATTCCAGCAGGAGATTTCACTGAACCACCATAAAATCGACCAGATAATTGTCCAAGGAGAACAATTGATTGAAAAGAGCGAACCACTGGATGCAGCGGTCATCGAAGAAGAATTGGATGAACTCCGCCGTTACTGTCAGGAAGTCTTTGGTCGTGTGGAACGATACCATAAGAAACTAATTCGCCTTCCTGTATGTAGCATTCGAGTTCTTATTAATGCCTCTGTCCATTTTGTGAAGAAGATTTAAATCTGGTGAGAGAAAGATATGGAAATCTACAGGGAAATCAAAATACAGAGATAAGTGACTAGAAAAAATATGTAACCCAGTAGAAGAATCTTTTTTAAATTAAATTTAGTTGAATCTTTTCCCATTTGGAACTGAAATTTTACTGCTGAAATTGGATGTATGTAGGTGTCAAGAAAGATGGTGGTAATCTATAAGTGTTAAGACAAATGAGCATGAATTATGCTAGCATATCTATTTGTTGTATCTGTGTTCTATGAATTTGAGTATTAAGATGAAGATTGCCACTGTTCATTTTCTTTGTATTGAGTTTATAATTTCCAGATTAAGCTAGGAATATTTGTGGCCAGGAAGGTAAAGACTGGAAGCTAAGAAAAAGAGAAATAAGAATGGGGGTGGTTTGAAAACAAAATGAACATAACTTGTATCACTTTTATTTCTAGCTGACAGATGATGAGCATGACTTATCTGACAGAGAGCTGGACCTGGATGAATCTGCAGATCTCTCTGATATCCATTGGCATGACAAGTCTGCAGATAGTGTGCTCTCCCCACATCCATTCTCCAACTTCTCCCTTTCACTTGCCCAGCCTCTCCGAAGTGAGAGGTCAGGACGGGATACTCCAGCAAGTGTGGACTCCATCCCTCTCGAATGGGATCATGACTATGACCTCAGTCGTGACCTAGAATCAGCAGTTTCGAGAACTCTGACTTCTGAGGATGAAGAGGGTCAAGAAGATAAGGACTTCTATCTCCGGGGAGCTATTGGTTTAGGAGGTAAGAGAACTTATTTTAGGCAACTTTAAAGAAAGTGGAAAGAAATCCAAATCCCAGAGAAGTGTATAAATGATCCTGGATTTAGAGGTCTAGCACCATTTTCTTTCCTCTAAAATCACTGGGATTTGAATATGGGGAAAAAATGAACATTTTATTCAATGAGCAGTTACTAAAGGAGAATGATCATATGTTCACCTCTTTAAATGTTAAATTTATTCTAAGGGGAGATTCCCATGACTCTCTTTATTTTCTTTGATGGCTAACATTTGGTATCTCAGATGTCTGACTACTCTGAAAAGAAATCGTTTCTCTGATTTACAGTTTTTCCTTATAGTAGGGATTCTGGAATTATATTTCTTTCTTTGTAATCCAAAAGACCCTTACCATAATCTAGAACTGATAACGTGCTTTCTTCCCTCCCCCCAGGAAAAGTATTTCTTCCTGTAAGGAGAATGACCTTTCCAGTGCTTAGAAATCAACCTAGACTGTGCTTTTTTTGCAGATGTAGTGATACCTGAAAACCCTGAGGCCTATGTAAAACTCACAGAAAATGCAATCAGAAATACCTCTGGTAGGCATGAAAACAGCTGAAACATACTGAGAACCAAGTCCCTCACCCAAACCTGTAACAATCTTCTTCTCTTAGCACATCTGCCAAACTTTGCTCAGCTTATAGCACAAGCATGTTAATGCAGAACTTTACTCTCTTATTGCTCTGCTAAAAGATACTAGTCGAGTTACTCATTATCAAGAGAATAGATTTTCAATAATCAGATAAAACGTGGCACCTTCTCCACATGTTAAAATCTTTGTTATTGTTCAGTCATTCTGATTCTTCTTGACCACAATTGAGATTTACTTGGCAAAGATACTAGAATGGTTTGCCATTACTTCTCTAGCTCTCATTTTTCAGATGAAGAAATTGAGGCAAATGGGGTTAAGTGGTTTGCTCAAAGTCACACAGCTAGTGTCTGAGACCAGATTTGAACTCAGAAAGGTGTCTTCCAGACTACAGTTCTAGCATTCCATCAACTATGCCATCTAGCTATTAGATACTAATGACTATTATTAAGAACAAAGATTGTCTTTAGCCCTCTTCAGCTATAATAATAGTAGGCTCCAGAGTGTAGTGGGATGAGTAATGGACTAAGGGGTGAGTTCTCCCAGAGGTGGCTCTAACTACTCTTAGAAGCTTGGGAAAATCAGCCTCTCAAGATCTCAGTTATCTCATCTGCAAAATCAGAGGGGCTAACCTTGGATCCCTAATGGTCCACTGGTGCTTTAAAAATTTAATTCAATAATTCTATTAAGTGAAAGAATTCAACTTCAGTGATCCATTTGGCAACATCTGGAGCCTTGGGGTTTCTTTTAAGGAGAAGCAGATTTCTTAAAGTAATTCTTATGGTGAGGGAAGAGAAAAAGAGGAGAGAAAGCCATAAAGAAAGACAAAAATTTTTTAACAGTCTACTAAACACTGGTTCAGATTGAGTAACTTTCAGCAGGGTGTAAAATGTGGTTTGAATTACAGTGACAGGAGACAATACACCCCAAATCATATAACATAATTTAATTTTTTAAAAGACAGCTTGATTTTGGATAAAGAGTATGGTTTAGTGGTAACAGTGCTAACTTTGGGATCAGAGGAGAGTAGATGACTGCTCTTACTGTTAATATCAGTATGACTTTGAACAAGTTATTATTATACCTGTTATTTAGACCTTATTTTTCTTATCTGCAAAATGAAGGGATTTAGATGATCTCAAAAGTCCCTTACAGATATAAATCTAAAGTCTCATGTAACTGATTCCACATTAGACCCTTTTCCCCCTACATTTAAAAATATATTTTCAGTTAAAAATGCCAGTTATATTGATGAACAGTGCTACTGTTTAGATCACTGGCAATCGCAAAGAGCTACTTCATTTTTTTTCTTTGCAAAAAAGTGTTGCAACTCAAATAGAAGAGGCAAATAAGCCAGAGTTACCAAAAGCATGTGGAAAGCATGCCGGTATGCTTGGTAAAAGCTTTGCTTCCTCTTGACCTTCTTTTAGATTTTGAATACCAGCCACTTATGACTACTTTTGAGTGCTTAATCAGAATTTTTTTCCCCTCAAAGAAATGATGCAGTTGCACTTTCTTCGGACTGATATGTAAGGACAAAATAATGAAAGATGTGAACTCCCTCACTTCTCTGAAAGAATTGGTGGGAGGCAATTTTCCCTTGATTGGAAGGGGATATATGGACTCCCTTGAAGTATTTAATAAGGCCTCCTACCAAACACATTGAGAATCTAGCTTCTTTGAGGATCGAATCAGAAAAGGTGAAGAGTCACAAGTGTTTTCAGAACATTTCAAAACTACCTGCAAATATCAAGGTCTTCACCAATGCTGTTAGAGAAAAAATAATAATTTACTAGCTTAACCATTTCTCTTGAAAAATAAAAATTCTAACACAGAAGCATGTCACTACTAAATCTGCTTTGTAATTCCCTCACATGCCATTTCCATGCTTCCTTATCTGAGAATAAATCCTTATAGTTTTCTATAAATATAAAAATAATGCTAAAGATCAGTTTTTTGTGGTCACACTCCATTCAGGCGAGCCAGGAACCTTAGAATCACATATCCGGCAGCTGGATAAAGCTCTAGATGCCAGCCGTTTTCAGATGCAGCAAACAGAAAATATTATCCGCAGCAAAACACCAACAGGACCTGAACTGGATGCTACTTATAAAGGATATGTGAGTATTGTGACTATCACCACTCTTAATCCCTTGAAGACAGAAGTTCTGTGACAAAGTACAGTCCAAGGACTTGGTCAGTTCTCTCAATACCATGAGTCCCTTGGTCACCCAAGCATAAAGTGTCAACCAAAAAAACAACCTTATGTGGTCCCCTTTTTGTACGCCTTAACTTTACTTTTAATCTTATTAAATATATCATCATCATTTTCCTACTTGTTCACTATATCTTGAGATTTATTTTAATGAAAGCTACAGGATGCTTCAGGACAAAGTTGTTATTTGGTTCATTTCCCTGCTCAAATGATAATTTACTAAACCAAGATTATCCTCAGAGATTCAATATAGTTTCACGGGTTTAAAGGCAAGAATGAGGCATGAAATTTCAGCTTCCTCTTCTTACTATAATAATTCACTTAATGACCCTGAAAAAATGTTTTTACCAAATATTTCAATATCTTCCATGTGTCAAAGAAAATTGACATTTGCAATATATCATGGACCATGGGAGTTGGTAAAAAACAGTACAATGCACTGCTATTTTTGCTGCTGATTCTTTTTAATGCCATTTTGGTTAATTCTACAGTATCATCACTTAATAGCCCTGCACCCAGGTTATAATCAAGACCATTTATTTTTTTCAGGGAATTTTTCCTTGTATGTCACCAACTAGGGAATAAAAGAACCTCTGTCTTCTCTGCCTTTGAACTCTTGCTTCCTCTAAAAGACTCCTCAGAAAAATATATTTGGAAATAGACTCTCCAAGTTCATAGTAGCTATTCCAATGTTTATTGGTTGTCCTTCTTAAGCCTGGCACATAATCAATACTTAACACATGTTTTTTGACTGACTGGTGAAAGAAATGGGTAAGAATCAGCCTTGGTAGTATGTACTGGAGTTCATGTTTCTTTTCTTTTTTTAAACCCTTACTTTCTCACTTAGCAACAAATCTAAGACAGAAGGGCAAGGACTAGGCAAACAGAATTACATTACTTGCCCAGGGTCACACAGCTAAGGAGTGTCAAATTTCACATCTGAACCCAAGACCTCCAGTTACCAAGCCTGGTGCTCTATCCACTGACCCCCCTAGTTTGCCCTCAGTCCCTAATTTTAAAGAAAGTTTTGAGTATATATCATTGCAACATAATATGACTGAAATATGCTTAAAAGAAAATTATTTGTCTTTGGAAATATACATACATTCATACATATTTTGCTACCTGTGTGTCATTCAAAGAGTAGACTAAAAATGCCAAAAACTACTTTTGAAAGTATTTATTTAGCTGCATGGCATAGTCAATGGAGAGCTTGTCTTGAAGGCAGAAGGACCTGCCTCTGACACTATGATACTATATCACTATTGACTATGCCTTTAGGCAAGTCACTTAACCTCCAAGTGTCTAGGTAAGCCGTTTCAAACTCAAATAAAAACAGGGACCATTGAGGTGTACAAGGATATTTATCTGCAGGCTGCCTATTGACTTAGTTTAAAGATCTATTATTATCGGAATATCACATTTATTATGTTATATCACAAATGTTATGTTTAAGTAGTAGTAGTAGTGCTTTATTGTATTTTACTTATTTTGTTCAATGCTTCCCAATTCCAATTGAATATGATTTGTAACCCAATCAAGAGCATTGCAGTTGGAGGGCCACCTGCTTGACCTCTCTGTTGCCTAGGCAACTTTCCAAAACTTTAAATTGAAGAGAAGGTTCCAATATCCTTTGGTAGAGGGGAGGGAGTTTCCCCACCAGGGAGTTCCCTATAACCAATGTAATGACAGGTCCAGCCCCCTTCTTCTATCTCTATTTATCTTTTTTTATTCAGTAGCTATTTACTGAACACCTACTAGTACTTAGCATTCAAGAAGGTACATGGAGAAGGTGCAGATCTTGATAACCATGCTGCTTCAGAGTGTCTATTTTATGTCAGTCCTTTCTACTGTTCTTATTTCCAGAATATTCTTTGTGAATAAGACCTGTGAGGTTTTCCGTGTTTTGAGACTGTGTTTTTTTAAACAGATGAAATTGCTGGGTGAGTGCAGCGGCAGCATTGATTCTGTGAGGAGGCTGGGGCACAAACTGAAGGAAGAAGAAGAGAAATTATCCGGCTTCATTAACCTGAATAGCACAGAAACACAAACATCCGGTATGTAGCACTGCCTTGACAAGCGAGATTGAAACGGGATACCAGGAAGCCCTTCAGATCCTTAGAGGACAAATGTTTCCCAAGTACAGGTTCCAATATGTTCCTTGCTCTCACTTTGCACAAGGCAAGGCTATGAGCTTCTGTCCTCACTCTGATGACTGCCCAGGAGAGGTAAAAAGCAGCGTGTCATTCTCTCCCATGTTTCAGTCATTCAAATATGTTATCCCTATCCTTATGCTTACCTACATTGTTCATATCTCACCCCATCTGATCCAAAAATGCTTATTGTGTACTAGATACTATGCTGAGCTTGGAGGTACAGTTATTTTTTTGAAGCCCCTATCATCGAGGGGCTTTCAATTCAATGGAGAAGCCAATACCCAAAAGGAAGCAAGAAAAAAGTGAGAAGGGCACGCTAAGAGTTACCCTAGGTGGGGGCATCTTGTTCTAGGTAATTGGATCCAGGCAGAGGAGAAGGTACAAAATGGAGTGGTTTCAAATTCCTATTGATTTAGTTTTAAATGCAGTATTATCTGTATTTTGTTATATTTTTTTTATTGAGAGACCAGTTTCTGCCCTCAATAAAGGAAGGTATTGGGAAGAGTTTAGAGCTCTATTCTCTAGTCCTCCATACAGAAGGGAGAGAAAGCTGAGGATGTATCATTCAAGACCAGTTTTGATCAAACTTCCCCCTTCTACTTCCCTACTCAATTCCCTACCCCGAGAGATTCACTGAATGTATAGACCAGGAATTCTATGTTTCCTTCATCGAGAACCCTATTTATACTTCATAGTAGGACTTCTTGATTACCATGCTGTTAAATTATTTTTAGCATCTCTATAGAGATGGATGGACATAGTGTTTAGAGTGCTGGGCTTGGAATCATAGGATCATAGCTGTAGATCTACAGGGGGGCCACAGAAACCATCTAATCTAAACAGATGAGAACTACATTGAAATTTTCTCCTGATATTTATAAGAGATATGACCTTTTGGCAGATTGTGTCACCTCTGTGTGTCTCAGTCTACAAGCACTGATTAAGTTCCTACTGTGTGCCAGGTGCCTACTATGCACTGGAGATGCAAAGAAAAATTTAAAAAAAATTTGAAATCCATCCCTGTTCTAAAAGAGCAGTCTTGAGTTGTCCACCAAGATGTCTCTATTTAGTCATAGACTGCTTGTGATTTACTAGTGGAAAGGGTTTCCATAGAGTTCCACACACTGGTGAAATCATAGATCCTTTGTCTATTTCTGTAATTAGTAAAAATTCAGTATAAAGAAACTAAACATGAGTTTATTTGAGTGAAAAGTTTCATAAAGAAGAATTCATGAGAGCCAGACCTACAGACAGGTGATCCTGGGTTCAAATCTGGTCTCAGTCCCTTCCTATTTGTGTGACCCTGGGAAAATTATTTAACCTCCATTAACTAGTCCTTACCACTTTTCTGCCTTGGATCCAGTATCTAGTATTGATTCCAAGATGGAAGGTAAGGGGAAAGAGAGAGACAGAGACAGAGGAGGGAGGGAGGAAGGAAGGGAGGAAGGAAGGAAGGAAGGTTGCTTATATGTAGGATAAGCATTCAACAGAATGACTGGCAAAGAAGCCTTTTATTGTTTTTCAGTCATGTCCAACTCTTCATGACCACATTTGGGATTTTCTTTGCAAAGGCCCTGGAATGGTTTGCCATTTCCCTTTCTAGCTCATTTGACAGATGAGAAAACTGAGGCAAGCAGGGTTATATGACTTGCCCCGGATCACACAGTTCATAAGCATCTGAGTTGAGATTTGAATAGGTCTTCCCAACTTCAGGCCCGGTGTTCTATCCACTATGCCACTTAGATACCCAAAGAATCCTAGGAGCATACATTTAAATTTGGAAAGGACATTAGAGATCATTGACTCTAACCACCTCATTTTACTGATGAGGAAACTGAGGCACAAAAGAAGAAAAGGAGATAAATAAGCATTTATTAAATTTACTTTAATTCATTTAATTTAATTTATAGTTAATTCATAATTCATAAATGTATTGATTAAATAAGTATTTATTAAGCACTTATTATATACTAGGCACTGTAGCAGATACTTTATAAATATTATCTCAGTTTCTTCCCCACAACAACTCTGTGAGGGAGATGTTATTATTATTCCCATTTTACAGTTGAGAAAACTGAAGCAAGTAGAGTTTAAGTGACTTGTCCGGGGTTCTAGACCAATACTCTACTCCACCAGCTACATGACTTAGAAGTCTCAGAGTCCAATGACCCCAAGCTGAAAAGAACTGCTCTGAACCATACAACTAATGAGTATCAGAAGAGGAATTCAAATCCAGGCTTTCCTGCCTACAATTCCAAAGTCTTATCCATGTTGCCCTGGTGCCTGTATGCTTCAGTTCCTAATTAGTTTTGCTATTCTTTTAGGTTCAAGTAGAGCAATTAGCAGGTTTTAACGTGTTTGCCCAAAATGCTTACGTGCTAAGAAAGCTCACATGCTCCCAAACTGCTTTGCTCTAGGGGTGATTGATCGCTGGGAACTAATCCAGGCTCAGGCTCTGAGCAAAGAGCTTCGAATGAAGCAACACCTCCAGCAATGGCAGCAGTTCAACTCGGACCTAAACAGCATTTGGGCTTGGCTGGGGGAGACTGAAGAGGAACTGGAACAGCTACAGCGTCTGGATCTCAGCACTGATATTCAAACCATTGAGCTTCGGATCAAAAAACTAAAGGTAGCTTTGGAAAAATGTCAAAATTTTATCATTGTCTTTCCCCTAAACCTTTACTTTCCATCTTAGAGTCGATATTGAGTATTGGTTCCAAGGCAGAAAAGCTGTAAATTAGGCAAGTAGGGTCAACTGACTTGCTAAGGGTCACATAGCTGGGAAATGTCTGAAGTCAAATTTGAACCCAGGATCTCTGGTCTCGAGGCCCTCACTATTCACTGAGCTGCCTAGCTGCTGCAGTGATTGCCATTTCTGTTCATATTCATCACTTTCCCCTTTATCCATCGCATCACTAGACACCGCTTATAACCATACCTACAAAAGTATTGCAGCCAAGGCAAAAGATATGTAAGGTGACTATTCTTGACTATGTCCCCCCCCATTGACATATAATTTATTCTTTCATCAAGATTATAGCATTTTGTCTTCTTGATTGTTTTTATCTTAACTTCCAGCTACCATGGATTTTTTTTACTCCAACAGAAGCAATATATCTTTTTTAAACAAAAATTCACTTCCTCAAGGCATTTTAGGGGCTCCCCAATACATATTACATAGTAATTTTGAAAAAAGATTCAACAGTACCCCAACCCTATTAATTACAATGATATTTATCAGAACAGGCTAAAGTCTACCCAATGTATTTCATATATGCTCTACATCCATGGTCCTCACTCTGCTCTCCTACTGAGAGGAAGAAAGAATATTCCTTTATCAGTTCTCCAGGACTGAAAATATTCATTATCATTCATCATAGTACAATCTCTCATAGCACCTACAGTTATCCTTTAGATCAGTGATTCCCAAAGTAGTGGGTGCTGCAGCGATCCAGGGGGGTGGTGATGGCCACAGATGCATTTATCATTCCTATTAATTGCTATTAAAATTTTAAAAAATTAATTTCCAGGGGGCTAAGTAATATTTTTTCTGGAAAGGGGGGCAGTAGGCCAAAAAAGTTTGGGAACCACTTCTTTAGATTATCATAGACATTGTGATGATGATTTTCCAAGCCCTGTTTTCTTCATTTAGAATCATTCCATTCAAGTTTAAAGGTAGCTCTCTTTCAAAGTGGCAGTCAGCCAACTAGACATCCATGAAACATGAAATTCTCATTCAGAAGGAATTACTAATATAGTTTTGGAGATTCAAAAAAAAAAGCCTATTAAAGCCAGAAATAAACTTTGAGAACATGTTGTCCGACTGCATCATTTTATAGATGAGAATGCGGAGGCTTAAAAAGTGACTTCACATAGCTACTGAGTGGTAGTGATCAAACTCAAACCCAAGTTCTAGAATAAATGAAGGATCAGTTGCTCTAACTGATGATTACTAACTCTGAAGTCCATTGTTCTTCCTGATCTACCATAGCAGAAAGAATGCAGTTTTGGCCCTCAAAACTCTCCTATTTGAATATATTCACTACCTTAGCAGCTAAGTGTTGCAATGGACAGAGTGCCAAGCCAGGAGTCAAGTAGACCCAAATTCAAATTTCACTTTAGACACTTATTAACTATGTGAGCCTAGGCAAATCACAACCTCTGTTCGTTTCAGTTTTCTGACCTGTAAAATAGGGATAGTGATAGCACCTATCTCTCAGAGTCATTATGAGGATCAAGTGAGATAATAATTGTAAAGCTCTTGGCTAAATGTCTGACAAATAGTAAGTAATATATAAATTTTCTTTATAATAATGATAATGGTTTGTGACCTTGGGCAATTATTATCACTATTTATTATAGATAATAGTATGTCATTATTATTACTCTGTGATCTTGAGCAAGTCATTGGCCTCAACTTTCTCACGTATACAACGAGGAAGTTGCATTTAGTAATCTCAAAGGATGGTTTCCACTTTAAATCTGTGATCAATGTCTTGTGATTATTATTTCAAAAGATAGGCTTTTTACTTAATGATTTTTGATTATTAATGATGATAATTACTGATTAATGATAAAAGAGATAAAACCATGAATCAAATAAAGAAACTGGGAATTAGTGATTGGTTTGGTGACTTCGTCTTAGTCCTATAATAGCAAATGTCTTGATAATAGCTTTTTCAAGACTGGGTAAAAAATTGCAGTGGTCAGAAGCATTAACGTGAAGATGGATATGAAAGCAGTCTGTCAAAACAGGCAGGCCCTAGTCCTGGAAGGGCTTTCAATGCCAAATAGCTGAGTTTGTGTTTTATCCTAGAGGCAGTGAGGAACCACTGAATTTTATAGAGTATGGGAGTGGCACACTAAGTCTTGCAATTTAGAAATACATGTGTGGTTGATAGACTGGGGAGAGGAAAACACTAGAGGCAGAGATACCAATTAGGGAACTTTTACAATCGTCTTAAGGGAGAGGTAATGAGTGCTTAATTTTATAGAGGAAATGGAAGCCAAGGAAAGTTAAATGATCTGCCTAAAACCACAATTGTCATAAATAATGAAGAAAAGACCAAAACCAAGGAGTCCTGCTCTAAATTCTACTGTCTTTCAACTATACCACCAGTGGCCATGGGAATGACAGAGATGCAGAGGTAGAAGACTATGGGTTGGGAGGGGAGTGACAGTAAGCAAAGGAGAAATATTGAGAATAACTGAGCTTACAAACTTGTGAAAGTAGAAAATTGAGAGTACCCTGAACAGAAAAAAGGACATTGGGAGGAAGAGAAAATATTAAGTTCCACTTTAGACAAGTTGAGTTCAAAAGAACTCTAGGATATCTAGTGGAGATATCCACCTGGTAGTTGGTACTGTGACATTGGGGTTTAGGAGAGAAAAAAAGAATATATATACGTGTGTGTGTGTGTGTATACACATTTGGAGTTCATCTACTCAATGGTGATCATAGTTAATTAAACCCATTGGAGAGCTAGGTGGCACAGTGGATAATACTGGGCCTAGAGACAGGAAGACCTGAATTTAGATTTGGCCTCAGACACCAGTTATGTGACCCTGGGCTTAAACCACTTAAACCAATTGACCTCATTGTCTTTTATCTGTAAAATGAGCTAGAGAAGGAAATGCAAACTACTCTAGTATCTCTGTCAAGAAAATTCCATAAAAGGGATGATGAAGTCAGACACAATAAAACAACAACAGTAACCCTTTTCTGTTCAGAACATCAAAAGATCAGAGAGAGAGAGAGAGAGAGAGAGAGAGAGATACTAGATGAGGGTTCTTGGGAGACATCTACATTTAGTGGATAAAAAATGAATAATGATCCTGCAAATATAACTGAGAAGGAACAGACAGGATGGAATAGAACCAGGAGACAAAATACCAAGAGAAGCAAAGGAGGAAAGAATATGTAGAAAGGATGATTGATATGCCATAAACTGCAGAGAAGTCAAAAACGATAAAAACTGAGAAATTGGAAATTAAGAGGTGGTAAGTAATCTTTTAATGGTATTGGAAGCTAAATTGAAAAGAGTTGAAATAGGACTGCCAGGGGAGAATGTAGGGCAAAAAATGAGTATAGGTAGTTTTTAGTATGAGTTTTACTGAGAAATTGAAAACAGATGTATGATAAAAGCTTGATATGGTGCTGATACTTAAGTCAGAAAGAGCAAAAAACAAGGAAATAAAATTACAGGCCAATTTCCTTAATGACTATCCATGGAAAAATCTTAAAAAAATATTAGCAAAAAGTCTACAGCAGTTCATCACAAGGGACTCATGATAAAGAATGCCATCAACCTCCAGAGGAAGAACTATTAGAGTTGAAATGCAGATCAAATCCCACATTTTTCAGTTTAGTTCATTTGTGTTTTTATTTAGGAGTGGTGGCCTTAAGTGAATATTCTCTTGCAAAAATGTACAATATGGAAATGTTTTTGCATGATAATACATTTATAACCCAGATCAAACTACTTACCAGCTCTGAAAAGTGGGTGGAATGTAGGGAAGGAGACAACTTGGATCATGTAATTTCAGAAAACTCATGTGGAAAATTATTATTACATGTAATTGATAAAATAAATAAATAAATAAAGTAGCTTGAAGAAATGGTAGGGATAAGTGAAGGGCTTTTTAAAAAAGGGGAAAGTATCATGATTGTAGGCAGCAGAGAAGGATCCACTGGCTAAGGAAAAATTGAAAATTAGATTGAGAAGGGGGACAAATGTATGGGATAAATTGCCAAAGGACACTGGGTATTCCCAAGGGCATAAGAAGAAGGACTAGCTTTACCTAGGAGATGGGTCAACTCATCTTCAAAAGCTGGAACTATGGAAAGAAAAAGAAAATTTTAAGTCGGTACTGTCAAACTCATATAGAACAGGAGCCTCTAAATCATACATAAAAGGATCACTACAAACACAGAAAACTGTATTTAAACTATCTGTGTCCTATTGTATTTTTATTTATTTTGTTAAATATTCCCCAATTACATTTAATCAGGCTGAGGCTGCATGAGGCAGCCAGGAGTTTGACAACCTGTGGTGTGGGTGACTTAAAGAGAGACAGGTCTTATAGAGAAGTAGATTTCTTTGGCTACATGATTCTTCTTACCCCTAAAAAAACTTCAAAACTAAGAGTGTTTCCAGTAGAGATTGAAGTAGTATAATTCAGCATCTCCTACTTATAGCTTGTTGATGTCTTAAACATGAATTTTTTAAAATGCTATTGCAACCAGATCCTTTAGAAATTACATAAAAATTAATACGAGGGGGCAGCTGGGTAGCTCAGTGGAGTGAGAGTCAGGCCTAGAGACAGGAGGTCCTAGGTTCAAACCCGGCCTCAGCCACTTCCCAGCTGTGTGACCCTGGGCAAGTCACCTGACCCCCATTGCCCACCCTTGCCAATCTTCCACCTATGAGACAATACACCGAAGTACAAGGGTTACAAAAAAATTAATATGATGCCTGAGACCTCAAAGAAATCAGGTGAGAACTAATGAGTATCACCTAGTAAGCTTGATGCTTGATCCCTTTGAATTTTTCTTACACAATACTTAAATAATAGAATACTGAAAAGTTCAGATGCCACATTTTTTTAATCTTCAAAGACCCAGAAAAAGAATTTGTTCCAGGGTTACTTGTTATTGTTGTTTGTTTTCCAACAAACTGAAATGATTAAAAGATAAAATAATGAATTTGGCTAACCTCTTTGGTGTTATATAGAAACAGTCCTTAATCTCAATAGAATATGAGAAGCCAGAGGTGAAAAGTATGTATTTACTGCTGACAAAAGTAGATTTTGTCCATTACACCGTTTCTCTCTCTTACTCTTCTCCATCTCGCCCGGCCCTCTCCTTATATTCTTTCCCCTTCCATCCCTTCTCTCTCTTCTATTTTTCTTTTCTCCTCCTCCTTCTCTTGCCCTTTTCTACCTCTTTTCCTCTCAATACAAACTTGCAACATTTCTGCAACTTATGGTCATAGAGAGTAGTTACCTGGAGCATTCATTGGTGTGAGATTGTAAATGGCTCTAAATGCTATAAAAAAGGGAGTTTATGTTTTATTGTAGGGGCAGTGAGTAGCCACAGAATACTTTTGGACATAAGAGTGATCTGATTAGACCAGTGCTTTATATGTGTGAATTTGGCACCTTTGTGTAGCATGGCTTCGGAAAATGAGAGGCTGACTGAAGTATGGCCACTTAGTTGAGTATTTTAGTAATTCACACAAGAAGAGATTAAGGCCTAAACAAGTATCATTGGGGTATATGAAAGAGAAGGTGTGAGAGATGGTGTGGAGGTAGAAGTGATAAAACTTAGCAACTGATATGGGCAGTGAAGGAGAGTAAAGAGTCCAGGATTACTTCTAGATTGCAAAACTGGGCAATGGTGACGCTCTCAAGAAAAATAGGAAGGGTAATAGAGAAGGTAAAGCTTTAGGGAGAAAGAGAATGGTTTTTATTTTTAGACACATATCAAAATTTGAGATACCTTTGGGCTAATGTGGGACTTGACATTGAGAAAGAAATAAAGACTTAGAAATCATCTCTTTATACTTGAGAGTTGAACCTGAAAAAACCACTAAGAAAAATGAAACGAGGTTCCAATAATCTTGGCCATGTGCATTTCATTATTCAAGTATTCATTTTGATTTTTGTCTTGGTTCATTTTATAGGAGCTTCAGAAAGCAGTTGATCATCGCAAAGCTATCATTCTTTCCATAAATTTGTGTAGCTCTGAATTCACACAATCTGATAGTGAGGAGAGCAAGGAACTACAAGACCGGCTGGCCCAAATGAACATGCGCTGGGACCGAGTTTGTACTTTGCTAGAAGACTGGCGTGGCTTACTGCAGGATGCCTTAATGCAATGTCAGGTTTGTATCAGACTTCTTTCTAGTCTCTGAAGTCAGCAGGGCTTTTGAGTGGGGCAAAAAGTTCTTCTCTATTTACTAATTGCTTTAAAAGCTGAGTATTTTCATGGGCTTCCTAACTTTCTGGGTTCCACCAGTACAAAATACTTTCAAAATGTCACTTGAGAAAACAGTCCCTAAATTAAATGTACATGTGTCAGGTTGTTTAAGTAAACAAGATTACAACTGATCCCTAAAAACCAACATAGATATGATTACTTCTGTGGCATAATCCTTCCCTTTAATTGAGTATTTTTAAGTTATAAGTCTAGTCAACGATTGTAGCTGTCCAGATCTTATCCTGTTTTTGTTCTTTTAGTCAAAGGTCCATTATTCCTTCATAATCATGTAAAAGTACCACATATGAAAACTGGTGAAATCCCCTATGAGTTGAGGGCATAAATGCATCGATACATCACTTACATATTTCAATGCTTAGAAAATGTGTGGGTTCATCACTGCGGATCCTTCTATTTCACAGTCTCTGCATACCTTTTAATAGAGTCTTTAATGAAATATTTTGGCCTCAAGATTCATCATCAGGTGGTCAAACTTTGCGTGATGGATCTTCCCACATTAGCTAAGCCACTCCTTAAATGAAAGCTATTTAAGTCAGACTAGTTTAGTAAGACTTGTTTCAGCTTGTAATTATTCACTATATCAATAGTATCCAACATTTACATGGCACTTTAAGATTACAATCTCATTTGATACTTACATGTCTATGAAGTAGATACTTTTTTTAATCCCTATTTAATAGATGAGGAAACTGAGGTTGTATGAGATGGATGCAGCTAAGTAGTTGAGGCAGAATTTGAACTGAACTCATTCCAACTCCAAGCACAGAAGTATTAGCTCCAATCAGTAAAGCCTTCCAGAAAGCATAATCACCTTTATGGCATGACTTAGTATACTTCTAGTATACTATACTTAGTTTACTTCTAATATGGCTGAAGAACTGCCAATGTTTCTACGGGATATTGAAAGGCCAATTTCAAGAGTTTTAAATATTCTAAAGAAATGAATTTCCTCTTTCATTCAACAAATACTAGTAGAACACTCTTTAAATGCATGGCAGTATGCTAAATGCTATGGGGGACTCAAGAAAAGTCAAAGCTCTGTCCCTGTCCCCTAAACCTGGTTTAGTTTGTGTTCTAACTTTATATAAATATATTATTTAAATAATAAATCAATATTGCACATGAATAAGTATTGTAATTATTAAATCTGAATAATAATAGTAAAAATAATAGCTAACATTTATATAGCCCCTACAATTTGCCAGGCTCTTTGCTAAACTCTTTACCAATATTTTCTCACTTGATCCTCATCACAGCCCTGGTAGTTAACTGGTATTTTTAGTCTCATTTTATAGATGAGGAAATTGAGGCAAACAGAGGTTAAGTGACTTGCCCAGAGTCACAGAGGTAGGAAGTATCTGAGACAAGATTTGAACCTAAGACCTTTTGTTTCCAGGCCTGGCATCCTCTGTCCACTACTTTACCTAGAAAGCATGTGAAATGATGTTTCAGTTTAGTTAGCTGTTATTAAACAATACTATACACAAAGCACTGAGCTAGACCTTGAAGGTAACAAAAAAAAATGGAAAAGAATATAGTCCCTGTTACTCAAATTTCTGTATATCCACAAATAAGTCTAATATAGGGTAGAATTTTAAGGAGAGAAAGGAGAAAGTTAAACAAGGCATGTTGGGGAAAAGTGAAGGATCAAAGAACTTGCAAATAGGTAACTGAGTGGATAGAGCACCAGACCTGGAGTTGGAAGGTTCTGGGTTCAAATTTGGCCTCAGACACTTGGCAAGTCTATCTCATAATTCTTCTGCTTTGGAATCAATATTTAGTATCAATTCTAAGACAGAAAAAAGCAAAGGTTTTTTTTAAAAGTCTTACCTTTTATCTTAGTATCAATTATTATTTTTTAAATTTTAATGATATGTTTTTCCAGATTGCATGTCAATACAATTTTTAAAATATTTGCTTTTTGACTTACTATCATTTCTAACGCAGAGGAACAGCAAGGGAGAGGCAATGGGGGTTAAATGACTTTACTCTAAAGGAAGATAGGTTATAGAATTACCTTAATAAAATGGTACTATTAAAAGATGACAACAATAAAGGAAATGTATTCAGTACTTTAAACTTTTCCCAAATTATTTTGATGAGAGATTGATATGTATCTCTGTGCTATCATTTGTTTTTTATTTGTTTTTGTTGGGATTCTCTTTAAGCTTCACAATAATCTTTTAAGGTAGCTCTAATAGGAATTATCATCACCTTGTATATATTACACAACCAGATGGTGTTAGAAAGAAGTATTTTTAGCCTGGACTCCAAGTTCAACACTAGTAGATAAGCCAAGCTGCCTCTTACAATAAGTAATTGAGCTCAGCAAGGACAATGGGGTTTTTGTGTGTTTGTGTATACATGTTTTTGTGCGTGTGTGTATCTGTGTGTATAGCAAGAAGGAGAGTGGGTGCAAGAGAAATTGTGGAGTAGAATTAAGAGAATTTGGTGCCTGATCAGAGAGCACCTAGATGGCCCATTGAATAGAGTGCTAGGCTGGAGTCATTAAAATGTATCTACCAGAGTTCAAATTTGGCATCAGACACTAGCTATGTGACCCTGGTCAAGTCACTTAACCATGTTTTCCTTACTTCCCTCATCTATAAAATGAGCTAGAAAAGAAAATGGCAAAGTACTCCATTATTTTTTGCCAAGAAAACCCCAAATGGGGTCACAAAGAGTTGGATATGACTGAATGATTGGACAAAATAAGTTGGATACATGAAACCTTTCAAATCATTTGATGCATTAGGACAGCAATTAGAGCCTTGTGTCCAGAAAGAACGGTATGCCCCCCATTAAAATGATGATGCTAAGATGTTGAAGTAGCCCTTTAAATACCAGGTGCATCAATTATAGAAGGGGAATGTGCCCCAAATCCCTGTGTAGATATGGGTACATGAGCAGGTAGACTGAAAGGAGTCATAGCAGTATTGCTCATTGAGCCCATAGATTCTCTCATTCTTTTTATAGGATTTCCATGAAATGAGTCATGGATTGCTTCTGTGGTTGGAGAACATTGATAGGAGAAAAAATGAAATTGTTCCTATTAATCCAAACCTTGAATCAGAAATACTTCAGGACCAACACAAGATGCTTATGGTAAGATGTTTGACTCTGGTCTCTGGGGAGATTTAGAAAGGTTTCTTCCTTTCATTGGAAGGAGAGATAGTATAGAATACACGATTCTACCCTTTGTACTTTGGCCTCTGAGTTCAATCTCCTATTAATGCTAAGCTTTCCCTAGTTTTTGCAACTAAATATATTCACAGGGGATGCCATTTCCTGTAACTGGAATGGAGGTTCAGTGTTCTTGATTCAATTTGTAAAATTTCTGTGACTGTTATTTTTCCTATTTATGTGGGGAGAGGGGTAGGGAGTAGTGGATCGTGATGGCAATAAATTCTTATGTTCCATTAGGAGAAAACGATTTTGTGTTAGCAACTTTCTGCATCTCTGAAAAGGTTATAACTCATTTACAACCTGTTAACTTAACCTAAGGACTTAGTAACTATCAATTGGATGTTAATACAGACTTTGGAAACTACATAGTTTTACCTTGGCATTTTTTCCATGCATTATTGATGATAACGATCACCTCTAGAGTTTAGACAGATCCAAGCAAGGGAACACACACCTACCAGACTTCACTGAGAACCGCCTCACTCCTTCAGACACCATTAGTCATTAAGTGGCGAATGGTGAATCTTCCACTCCATCTTAAAAATGTTTGACTATACATCAGGAATACAAATTTGTCCTGAATAATTCCTGTATTCTCAGCTTGACAGGTTTCAAAAAATAAATTTATAATAAAAATACCATGCATCTACATTATGCTTTTTATTATAAAATTTTTTCCCACAATCAATGATACATATAGTGAATTGTTTCTAAGGTCATATATAGCAAGTTGTGATGGGCAAAACAACCATTTAGTGCTCTTTACTCCTTTTGAAGCAGTGCTCTTACTACTGTTCCACCATATTTCCCTCTTCCTTTGCATGGGCACAAAATTGACCTAAATTAAAGGACAATTTTTCCAAGTTTTAGGAAACTATATCTGTTGAAAATACATAATGGAAAAATAATGTTTTACTATGTAAATAGCAAATCAGGCGAGAGTTGCTGGAGTCTCAACTAAAAGTGGCATCACTGCAAGACATGTCCTGCCAACTCTTAGTTAATGCTGAAGGAAAAGACTGCTTAGAAGCCAAAGAAAAAGTCCATGTCATTGGAAATCGACTTAAACTTCTCTTGAAAGAGGTTAGTCGTCATATCAAGGACCTTGAGAAGATCTTAGATATATCAAGCAGCCAACTGGTAAGTCTCTGATTTATCAATATGCAAACAACTTATTTTTCTATCAGTTTTTGTATAGTTTGTATCTAGAAGACATTATCTCCATTTAACTGAAAATGTTTTTAAATCCAGCTATGTCAAAAATATTTATCAGAACAGAAACAGACTGGTATAATAGATGTAGTGATTTGTTAGGTCCAAAAGAAATACTTTTTTTACTCACTAAGGAGGCTAGCTATATTTTATTTATAAGCACCAATCATCTTAGAAGTAAAATTGTTGCCAGTGACACAGAGAATTCCTCTTTGAACCAGTCCTCTCTTTTTCTCTTCATGAAAGAACCAGTTAACTATAGCATGCAAAGTACCTGACTTCCTTTATGGCTGAGAAATCAGTTTCTTTGGGGTGGAAGGGGAGAGAGAGAGAGAGAGAGAGAGAGAGAGAGAGAGAGAGAGAGAGAGAGAGAGAGAGAGAGAGAAATAGAGAAGGTATATTGTTAAAAGATTCATTTATAAATTTCTATCAAGAATATAAAATATCTCTTACTTTTTTATAAGCATATAAATCAATCCCAAATAATAGCAATGCCAGAAATAACATAACATCTTTGACATCACAAATGGACTACTAGGTGATTTTTTTTGTCACGAAGCCCAGATGAGTAAGATTCCCTCAGAGACTAAGCCACTGCCTGGCTATCAGTCTGTCATCTTTCATAAGCTACATTTATTGTTTTAAAACATAAGATCACTAAGGAAACCCCAGTAGGATTGAAAAAATGTAAGATAATAAATTTTGTCCCATAAAATTTTGAAGCGAAATAGACTATCTTCAGAGCCCATTTCAGATTCCAGTCCTAAGAACCTCACTATTAGAAGCTGAAGTTTATTAAAATGTACTAAGAAGCTGAAATTCCCACACCCTAACTGCTGAGCTATGGTGATAGTGAGAAAGTCTTGAGATTTATCTAATCAAATTCAATCTTACACATAGGATTTATCCTCTTGGTCTTCTGCTGATGAACTGGACACCTCAGGATCTGTGAGTCCTGTGTCAGGAAGAAGCACCCCAAACAGACAAAAAACGGTAAATTGATACTGGCTGTCTTCTATCAGCTCTAGGGAGGAAACACTAGGAACTAACAGTATTTGCAGTCAACAAGAGGGTTCACTGTTTTCTTGAGGGAAAAGCAAAAGGTGTCACTCCCTTCCCCCACAGGAGGTTTTCCTACAGTTTACTATTGCTCCCCAACCTTGCTGCATTTCTACCCTGCATGAAATCAGTAATGGAAGATAGTATCTTTATTTTTAAATTTAAAAAAAATCAGGGCTCAAAGTGTGGCTGGTATGCAGGCTCAATTGACCAGTTCTAGCAAGGTCTTCAGTTGTCCTTTTGGCAGCCCTTTTGTTTGTCTCCTCCCTAACCCTTTACCATTTTTTTTTTCAGTTAAAAGATCAGGCTGCCAACTGAAAAATACTCATCAAAACCTTTTTGTAAAGTCTTAAGAAGGCTTTTGAATGATGAGCCTAATGATTTTATTAAGCTATTTATAAATCTGCCTAATGCACTTTTAAAAATCTTAAGTGACCAGGCAAGCTGTTCTTCAAAGTTGTTCCTTGGGTTGTCATCCAGAAGACTTGTGAATGAATGGTGGCTAACTGGCCAAAGAATCACACTGCAGGTGATCCTGATTTGACCACGGGCACCACTGAAACAAATGAAAAACAAACAAAGCTAACTCTGTCCCTGCTGCCCTCTATACCTTGATCTTTGTATGTAACAAGAGATTTTTTTTGTGTTGCTTTACAGTTCCATTAGTTTTTATTATTATCCCATTCTTCTTAGTTCTTAGAATACTATTAATTTCATTTGCACTTTTATAAGCATCTAAGTTCTGTCCTGGTGAACTTAATGATCTTTTTGAAATTGATTTTTGCAACATTCACTAGTTTCCTGTAGATCCTAGTTTCAGAATGTGAAGGAACACTGGCTTTTCAGTAAATTCAACTTCAGCCTCTAGAATGATTTCACTTGTTTGTTGTTTAAAAAACAGTTTTTCATAAGGCAACCTCATGTTATTGTTTTATTATTGTAACAAGAGAAGGAAAATAGACACCTTGACATTCCAGAAGATGAAAAATATAGCTGAATGAGATGATAAAGTGAATCATGTGAAGCTTAAGTGGGCAAGCACTTAGTTAAAAACATACCAACTAGAAAGCTCTTCTATTCACCTTTATCATCTAGCCATTTGGCTTATTTGCTTTATTTTGTATATGTCCACATCCACATTTTCCAGACCAGACTATAAAGATCCTTTGTTTACCCTGCAAGATGATATCAATGAATACTCAAAACTAAATTAATAATGTGAGACCATGTATACTCTAAACCAAAATATGTGACTAAAAATAAAGTAAAATTTTACCACTGATGTGGAAGTGGTTTAAGCAATAGATTTAATGCTTCTTTAATGACTGCTAAAGCAATTGGACTTTCATTTGTTCAACAGAAGAAAAGCCAGTTTCCTTGTTTCATGGGTATTGATCACTTCATTTGATTTGTGTTTTCCTTTGCTGCACTTTTAGTTTAATTTTCATCAGTAGCTTTGTCTTTATTTGCCTGGACTGAACATTCTTCTTTCTTTACCCCCTGTTCATTGCAAACAGCCACGGGGCAAATGTAGTCTCTCACAGCCTGGACCCTCTGTCAACAATCCACATAGCAGGTACCTTATTCTCCTGGTTTCCACACTGTTCTAGAACTGCAAGAGGATGATGGAAAATGCCCTAATTGGAATCAGCCTGCATCAAATCTGCCCTTAGAGGAGTAAAGGAGTCACTTATTTTAGTCTCACCCTTGCCCTCAGGAAGCAGGTTGGCAAAAGTTTGGGTTGCTTTCTGAATACCAAGATACTTGTGAATTTTATATCACAAAACTCTTGGCACTCACATACACAAGAGAAATTTATTCCCCAACATAGGCACCATTCTGATATACTTTACCAGATGGTGATCCTTTTTATTAAATGTGTAACATAAAGACCATGTAGCCAACTAGAACATAACACCATGGGATTTGTGGCAAATAATTTTTATCATCCTCTTAGTTCTAGATTTTACATTAAGACAGGTGATAGAATGATGCAATATTTTACCATTTACAAAACCCACAAGTCTGAATAAAGCATACTAACACTCCCCACCCTACCCCTATCCCCAGCTTTTGATTTTTTGGACGTTTTATTCAGTTTGTGGGTTCAGGGTTTTTGAGATACTAAAAAAATGAGAAAGTCAGAATTGGGGTAGCTACATCTAAAAATCATTAGCACCTTATCTCCTCAGCATTGCCTTCAGCTCCTCTTCAGTCAACACATTAAGTCACTAACTGCCCTTGACACTTGGCAGAGTGCTTGCATCAGCTTTGCTCTGGGAGCAAGACCAGTGTCCATTACCATGTGACCACTAGAGAGCAGACTTACAGCTGCCGCTTTTTGCTTTCCACCTTGTCTCCGGTAGTCTTATCATTTCTGCAGCTAACAGTGCTTTTGCATTCTTCCTTGTTGGTGTGATGTGTCTGTGTTCCTTCACTGATTAGTTCATGTTTCCCCTTTCCTCCAACCCCAGACAATTTTAAAAAGACAGACAGACAGAAAACGATGCCATCCCAGCCATTTCCAAACTCCAGTCCTAGGTACTTCACTGTTAGTACAGTTCAGCCCCCTAGCAGTTTATTTGGGCTACAACAGCACTCTCCATTCCTAAGGAGAGGGTTAGGAGGAAGTCTAGAAATGTAAACAATTCTTTTTTTGATATTATCAGTTTGCCAGTTGTGACAATTGTATATGAGTTCTCAGCTGCCCTGAGGTATTGAAATGCCACAAAAGATGATACACAAATAGGCAAATATATAGAGAGATTCATATGGTTGTATATATACCTACACATACATACCTCTGTTTGGTTTGAAAACAAAGATTTTCCTAACAAGATTGCAATGAATAAATACAATTGGCAAAGTATAATTCTGTACCTTCAGTCCTAATTCTTCATAGGTTTTGTTCACAATACCCATGATCCATCCCTCAGCCTCCCTAATAAAGGTAGCTCTACTGGCAGATAATTGTTTTGTGTGTTCCCTCTCCTCCCCCTTCCTCCATCCCACACACACTCCTCTACCATCCCAAAGAAAAATGATTTATCATCGATTTCAGCTTGGAGAACATCATAGCCCTTTGGGAGGCAAGAGAGCAAGTGTGGCTCAGACAAAAGTGGGAGGGGAGGGTTGCAAAGTCACAGCATAAGACGGTCTCCCCCTTGACGAGAACTGGAAACTAAATGCAGGCAGACATCCATTGCCCTTGGAGCACATGCAGAAATGGATTCTGCCTCACCCCCACCCCCTCCCGTCACTTTTCTTCTCAGGATTTCAGATGTCTCTATGTGCAGGGCTGAGCAGGTGCTTCAACACGCATCTTACCAGTGCTTTGCAGCTTGGGGAGCAGCCCCCCTTCTAGCTGGGGCATCTACGCGGCACCTTTCAGATCAGCTCTGTCCAGCACTGTTTATTAACACATCTCCTGAGCAGTACAACACAATGCTCAATTTGTTACTCAGACAGGCATGGAATACAAATGAGTTTCACCTGAATGGTAAACTTAATCAAATACACTAGGCAGACAGGTTGTGGTTGAAATGGATTGGGTTTTTTAACTCCTTGGCGCCACTGTTTGGGGTGCACCCACTGTGGGCAATGAATGCAGCTCCTGCTGGGAAAGGATTAACTCACAGTACACACTGTCACATTGTTCCTGAATATTTTCACATCAGAGTACTTCGTATTTGATCTTGCACTGGATCAGCAAACTTGAGAGGTTACAGTTGTTAGGGCAGACAGAAAACCCCAACAGTTTAGGAATGTTGACCCCATAAGTTTAAAGTGGAAATTTTTAAACCAGGTTGTTTGTTGTGTTTTTTTTTTTAATTTGAGAGATGAGGTAGCCACAGTGGGCAGGGTCTGGGATTGGTGTGGAATTTTCTGTTTGAAGTCAAATATCATTTCCTTGTTTTGTCAGTTCATCTCCTGTGTAATGCAGTTTAGTCTTGCATTAGCCATTATGTGTCTGCTCCATGAGCATGGTATTCCATTGAGTCTATTACACAGCTAGAAAATTTAACAAATCCAGGATTCATAGTGAATGTTATGCTGAATTAATTTATGAGAGTCCGCTCTTTACACACACACACACACAAACACACAAACACACATACAAACAGAGCTTTCCTTTCCACTTCATATTCCAAGACCATTAAAAAATTGTATGCCTTCTTAACAATGGCTACAAACATTATCCTTCAGTAGTTTTAAAACATATTCTGTTGCTAGTCATGGTGGCACATGCCTGTGATCCCATCTCAGAGAGAGACGGAAGGCTGCTTGAACTCAGGAGTTCTGAGACATATAGGGGCTAAAGCCAATCAAGTCTGCCATCCCTTGGGAATATGGATCTACCTGGCTGCTTGTTGAAGGGTCAGAAATAGCAAGTCAGAACTTCTGTGATTATCAGGAGTGGGATTGTGCCCATCAGTGGGCACTGCACTTCCAGTCTGGATAATCCAGGGAGAACTAGACTCCAAAAAATAAAAACAAACACACAAAATATTGTGTTTCATGAATTAGAATCAGATTTTGATGTGATGATCCAATTCTTCGATTTTAGGAACTTGGTTATTGCTAAAAGCCAATGACTTTAGAGATCAACTAGTTCAACCCCCTCATTTTATAGATGAGGATATCCACCAGGACCCAGCAAAGTTAAGTGATTTGCCCAAACTTTAACAGGTAGAGTAAATGAGAAAACCTGGATTTGAACCTAGATTCTCCAACTACATGGATCAGAGCTCTTTCCACTATTCCACAAAGATGATATAACAAAAAGATAGGATGATTATTGACTCCAAATGGCTAATACATGAATTTAGCTACACTGTGTAAAGATCAACATAGACTCACACTAGAACTTCATTGTAAAAACCTACAGAATGGCATTCAGTAAAAGTTGATGTCAGTCTCAGATCCATGCAGGAAGCCCTATTTAATTCCAAAAGAAATTAATTTAACAAGGGATAAATGGGGAATTTCCTTATACCAGTAAAACTATAGGACTCTTTCCCTACTGTCTACAGCAGTAATATCAAACTCAAAAAGCAATTTCTTCTATATGTAACCCTGTAACCCTATTCAAATTGCCTAGCCTTCAATCTCATTTTCCACATCTGTGAAATGGACATAATAAAAGCACCTACCTCTCAGGTTTTGATAAAATAGGATCATATTTGTAAAGCACCTTGTGACTCTAAAGTTCATTTATAAATGCTAGTTATTATTATTGTTTTCAGTTCAAGAGGCAGGATAGTATAACGATTAGCAACCTGACCTCAGAGCTGGGAAGATCTTGATTCAATTCTTATCTCTGATATCCACTTGATAGTGATCCTGGGGAAGTCTAACCTTAACCTCTCACTTGTATAAGACTATAAATTTAAGATAAGGTTCTTTTTTTAAAAAAAAAAAACCTTAACTTCTGTGTATTGGCTCCTTGGTGGAAGAGTGGTAAGGGTGGGCAGTGGGGGTCAAGTGACTTGCCCAGGGTCACACAGCTGGGAAGTGTCTGAGCCTGGATTTGAACCTAGGACATCCCATCTCTAGACCTGACTCTCAATCCACTGAGCTACCCAGCTGCCCCCCTTAAGATAAGGTTCTAATCTCACTAGCAAAGAGAGTTTTCTCAATAGGGAAATTCCTTATACTGAGGAAATTACAGGTTCATTTTCTATCCCTTACCCTAGAGTCAAGCCTAAACAGAACTAGACACTAAACAGAACTAAATAGAACTAAAATAGAACTAAATAGAACTAGACAACTCTAAAGTCAAGCCTAAACAGAATTGGGGTTCCTAAACCATACATAAGGACTTGAAATATTACCATTGTTTACATATGTATATATTATTAATTTACTAAAGATTTCTCAATTCCATTTCAATATGATTTAGTCTTTACTTGGGAGCTTGTTTAACACCTCTGGTCTGTTGGACATCTCTTGACACCAGACCAAGATCTTGGTCATCCCTGGTAATAAAAAATTTTAGTAGTCAAGGTGATATAGGACCTATGGTGAGTCTGTGATAGCCTTTAACCAAGACAGAATGTTGGGTCTGAAGCTAGAATAGATCCCAGCTTTCAGGTTACTCCTAGAAACAACACAATTTCCAAGAGTTATTATAGGTAGGAGAATAATGTCTCTTTTCCTAAAACCCTCTAGTCTGAATCACATATTTTTTCTCCAAATATAATTGCCACATTGTCTTCTCATGATAAATTATTTAGTTAACCTATCTCCCATGACTAATAGGTTATGAAATTCCTTAAATTATTTTTAAGAACCATTCTAGCAAAGTGCTTTGTTTTGAATGATAGCGAAACGGATTGGATTCTTCTCATTGCCTTGATTGCAACTTTTTCCCCCAAACAAATGCTTCTCAGACTTGCCCCAACACAGCATTATGTGCTGTTTTGTTTTTTCCATTGGACTCATACTTACACTGACAAAGTAATGTAGGACATTGAAGCAATTTCCAGGTAATTTAAGTGGGGGGAGGGGACTACTTTTGAAAGGAAGGGGAATTTTTTTTTATCAGAACTATCTATCTTGCTTGTCTTCAATCAGATTTCCTGGTTCAGCTTCCATTTTTATTGTGTCATCGTAGACACATCCTAAATGCAGAGCACTAGCCACGTTCATTTAGGTAGCAGTTCCAAGGGAAGGAGAAGAAAGAAAGGGGCCAGAGGCTGGTCAAAAATCTGCCTTTGTTCTTTCTCTTGGAAATCCTCCCAAACTTCTATTGAAACCCAGGTGTCTTTAAGGCCAAGGATAAATATTAAAAGAGTACTTTTCACCCTAGGATCATTAACTCTGTTGGGACTTTAAAGGTAAAAACCAGATTCACTATAGACAAGAAGTGACTTTGGTCAGTCTTGAAACTTAGTGGTTCAAAAAAAAAGGAGAGAGGAGTTCTGTAAGAAGGTAGATTGCAGTTTTTCAAGAGAAGCCAACTTCTCAGAAGGTAATTAAGCACTGTATGTTCCCTTTGTCCTTACCTCAGTCCATTAACTCTCGATGTGGGCATTCTTAGACAGTAGAAGGCCTGGTCTAATTGAACTTTAATAAGGAATGCTCTGATGCTGTTAAATGTGCCATGTCCTTTCAGGGGGCTCTTTACAATATATGACTTGATATAACACAAGAATAAGCAACTTTCTCTTCTGGATCAAGAGTATACTGTTGTTTAATGTGCAGCTTTTCTTTTGATCTTAAACTTTGACCCGAGAATCCAAAAAAGTACATCCCCCCCATCTCCTATAGTTCAAATCTGCCAGCCAAATTTCATCACCAGTTATGTGTATAAGTCAATCCATCTCTGGAAGGCTTAAGAATCCTCTGTGATAAATGAATCATGACAAATTATCTGTCATTCTAGTTGAAAGTTAATAATTACAGTATTATTAGTGATCTTTAACTTAGCCATAATCAGCAGGTTCTAAGTAAGGAGTATCATCCTAGCTGAAGACTGATGAAAGTTGGCTGTCTAGACTGAAAAAAATTTTGGATTTGATATCCATAGGTGCTAGAGCCTATCAGTTTAAGGAGACTTTAAAGTAGGCCTGTGAAATAATCTAATAACCTCTGTGACTATTGGAAGAAGGGAAAGGAGAGAAGGAGAAAGGAAGGGAGAGAGGAAATGAGAAAGGGAGGGAGGGAGCAAACATTTCCATGCTCTTGTACTTGACTAGAGATAAAAAAGCAAAAACAAGCACTATCCTCAAGGAGCTTGTCTTCTAACAAGGGAAACGAAACAAGAGAGAAGAGTAGTGACTAATCAGCGAGGAATCCAATGGTCCCAAATGTTTTCAACTATGAGTATACTCATTTTAAATTCACCTCATAACCTTCTGCGTGTGAGACAGCCATGACACAAATGTGAGCCAGAAGCTCTTATCTGTTCTGTCACAAACCAAAAAGTCTAAATAAACTGAAGACCCTGGAAACCACATTGGACTAAGAGTCAGGATGCTGGAGTACTAATGCTACCTCTGCCAGCAGTTACCCATGTAACCTCACCAAAAAAGCCTTTATCCTAGATCCTCAGTTTCCTCCCTGCTTCTCTTTTTTCTTCATCTATAATGAGAGATTGGCTCAAGAGATTTCTAGTTTGAAGACTCTTTGAATCTATGACTCAGAAGCAGAAATTAAAGAGGAAGTCTTGCCTGTTCTCCATTAATGTGTCATCATATTCTGTGACATTACCACAGAATGAATCGTTTTGTTAGGTAAGGGTCTTTGTATGCACCAGCCTAGCTATATATTGGGAGGTTCATAAGGCTTACTGAAGGTGATCCATTTTTGATTCTAGTAATTTTTAGAGATCAACTGATATTTTATAAAGAGATTTGAATCTGGGTCAATAGATGGAATAAGCATATTTATGGAATCACAGTTCCCTAAACTTTTGACATGTATCTTTTGCACAGCGTAGAGAGCTGTTCTTGGTTTGACCAGTAGATGGCAAACATTCTTTTTCCTTCTTTCATACTATCATAGGATTTAGAGCTGGACACTCAAACGAAGTGTCTTTAATTTGGCCAATCAATGAGAGAAAAATAGTTTCATTGAATGACAAAGATCTTTGACCTAGAAGGGACTGTAGATGTATTAGGGAACAGGAACTATTTTTAAAAAAATAATTTTTGTCTGTCTATCCAGTGCCTCACACACTCCATTGTACATAGGAAATAGGCGATAAATGTCTGTTGAATTGGATTTTTGGATCTAGTACAATCTCCTTATTTTCCTAAGAATCCAAGGGCTAGAAAGGATAAATAACTTGCCCAAGGTTATCTAGCAGATAAACAGAGTTTGTCCTCCTCCTGTCTCTTGATTCCCACTCCAGTATGGGATGTTCTGTAGACACTCTGAGCTCCACAGTAGTCACACTGTTCCCCTTCCCAGCTGTGTTTATTAGACTAGTGTTAAAACTATGGACAAGACCTAGTTTCCACTTCAAGGCAAGTCTGGGCTAGTTTTATACATGTTCCACAATAGTATTCTGTTACTCCATATCTCTCTCTCTCTCTCTCTCTCTCTCTCTCTCTCTCTCTCTCTCTCTCGCTCTCGCTCTCGCTCTCGCTCTCGCTCTCGCTCTCTCTCTTTTTCTCTCGCTCTCGCTTTCTTTCTGCCAGATTATAAACACACATAGTAACCTACTTTTAAAAACAGTTGAACCACAGTGACGTCATTGAATCCAAATGAATGTATGGCAATTATGTTGCACCTTATGAATGTATCTCTCCATACATACGCATCTTCTACCTCTTCAACATGTTTCCTTAAATATTTTAGAAACAATACATACACCCATGATGAGTATTCTGTGGGGAAGGGAGCTGTGGGAACAGTAAAGTGATATCCCAGCAGAAGATCTTTTATTATCCAATGCATCTTTGATAACACATAGCTTCCTTTGACCTTTCCATTCATCATATTTCTGTGAACTTCTAGTTACCACTAATTAACTACCCTACCAAAACAAAACAAAACAAAACAAAAAAAAAAAAAACAATCATCTTCAACAACAAAACAGAGCAATGGAATTTTCCATTCCAAGATCTTGGGGCATCCAAACCAGCATCCGATTTCATAAGATCCAATAGCCAATAAATATACTTTCCCAAGAGATCCTGAAATCTGAACTTTTTTTTCCTTACCAACCCAAATTCAAAGCAGTTGTGGACATTGAATTAATCACTATAGTTAAATCCAAAACCAAAATAGTTATGTTATATACCTATAGTGAAATCTTGCCAGGGCAAGATTGCTGATTCAGTGCAAAATCAAATATACATACTTTCTAGACCTAATCAGGCTTTCAAAAGTCTTTCCAAATTATTAGGTATATACTTTTACACTTGTTATATGGGTTTTCCCATGTCAGAGATTATTTATGAATTTACAAGATGAGTAACCCTATCTAAGATATCCCTTATGTTCTCAGACTCAATATGCATTACCTCACGTATTCATGTTTTAATTATTCTAGAGCTAGTTAATTTCTTTTCATAAATTTGTGTAGAGCAATTATCTTTGTTAATGGAAAATGTTTTGCTGAATTAAGAGAAAAAATTAGTGGAATCTGAGCCACTAATTAGTTATTCTTCAGTTGATTGATTAAATGTTTATTTTGCTTCAGTACAGTTTTCAAACAACTCTTTTGTTAGTATTGGGGAAATAGCATGGGCTCTTTGCAAACCAGTGAAGGGTAATTGCTCAACTGAATTATATTTGGCATATTCCTGTAGATTCCAGGAAGAGTAACCAAACCAAGAAGCAATGTCTCTTACAAATGCTTTTGCTCATTCTCTTTGTTGATTCTTTCCTCAGGTCCATAAGAGGTGGCTCCGATTCCTCCCCTTCTGAGATCCGGCCAGCTCAATCCTACCAGGCCTTTCTCCTCAGAGTCCTCAGAGCTGCTTTACCTCTTCAGCTTCTCCTTTTGCTCTTAATTGGTCTTGCTTGCCTTGTACCAATGTCTGAGGAAGACTACAGCTGTGCTCTCTCCAATAATTTTGCCCGATCATTCCACCCCATGCTCAGATATACCAATGGCCCACCTCCTCTATGAAATAGACAGAAGACTAGTATTCATCTGTACATGTACAATTAGTAGGAGAATCTGACAAAAACAGAAAAGATAAGTAAACAAACACAAATACACAAAAGAGAAAAAAAACTTAAAACTCATCTTTAAAAAGAATCTTTGCCAAGTGGAATGCTCTTATTGTGGCAGCTTCCTATATCTCCTAAACCCTGTGTGCAAGTCATCAAATTGGCAATAGGTCATAGGGAGGGAGAACCAGAACAGAGCCAGTATTTTGGAAGAAACCTCAATTTCCATACTCAGAATCCTAGCACTAAGAAGACTTTTAAGTAGTAGCTGCCAGGGACATTGGCCTGGGACACTTGCCACCTGAATTCTAGCCTTTCCCTGGTTCTCTGCATAGCCAAGGATTTTATTATACTGTCAGAGTAACTTTCCTATGTGCCGCTGCCTGGCTCTGTTAGCCAATTTTCCCAAAGTACCCTATCAGTATCTGGGATCTACCAATCAACCAGTGCTTAAGAGATTTTAGAATCTTGTACTATATGATTTTAAAGAGCTTCAGTGGCTGCTTACTTGGTTACATTTCGGGCATGATGTTCTAACCTTTGCTTTGGATGCACAGGCTGTAAATCTAAAAAGCACTTTTTAAAAAAGGTTTAAAGAAAACTGGATGTAATAAATAAGATCATGGAAGGTTTTATGAGAAAAAACTATTGAATGTTAAGTAAAAAAAAGGAAGATATTTATGTATGTACAGTTTGCTAAAGCCAAGTTTTGTTTGTATTGATTTATTTGCATTTATTATGGATACCTTAAAATATTTGTCTCTTCTTTTTTAATGAAACTATTGAAAAATATAAGTTTCAAGATTAAGCAGGGGAAATTAAAATATAACCATATGTATCTACAGATGTCTCATTTTTTTTCCTCACAAAAATCACATTAGGATGACAGTCAATAACTAATTGAACAGCAAAGACTTTCAAAATACAGATAGAGATGTTGGTCATCATAAAACTAGCAGTTCTTTTCTAAAAGAAAAATTGTTTGTTCCTCTCTAATGTATTAAAATTAGCTTTAGTTCCAGTGAAAAGATGAAGGAAAATCATTTATTAAATGCTTGCTCTATGCCAAGAGCTATGAGAAGTTTTGGGGATGCAAATGCAAATGCAAAAAAAAAAAAGACAGTCTGCCATTGAAGAACTAATATTCTATCAAGATGAGACAACAAGACAACACAAATGGGAAGGGTAGAATATTACTGGAATGGTGAGGTTTCCAAGCTGCTTCAATATTAAAGATATATTCCTTTATTTAGATCATGAAATTTTTCTAGAGATTGCATAGAAGACCCTTGGGAAGATACAGCCTAGAGCTCTTTGTCACTAGAGAAACATACATACAGCATTGAGAAGAGGGGAAAAGAGGATGTGGAATTAATCAACAAGCATTTACTATTAATAATAATGTCTACTATGTAACAGCTACTGTACAGACAAAAATGAAACAGTTCCTGCTCTTAAGCTTATATGCAATCAAGCAAGACACACACACACACCACACACACACACACACACACACACACACACACACACACACACACACACACGACACAAAGCACACACAAGGTAACATTGAATGGGAAGTCACTAGCAACTGGGGGGAACAGGAAGAGCCAAGATGAAGATAGTCATAGGAGGATGAGCCTGACTATCTTTTCCCAGACATCAGGTAGATTTGAGTATTTCCTATTTCTCCTTAAAGATATTTATCTTCTCTTCACTTGTTTTGTTTTGTTTTTCTTATCTTTCTCCTAGCAGGGATGAGTTGAGTTTTGAATAAGGGAACCTAACTTTAATGGAGAACTTGGACTAGCTTGAAATGAGGAGATTAAACCAAGTGTTTCCACATCCTAAACTGATACTTATGCCTTGGAAACTTTGATCACTACATACTTAGATATGTGAAAGTTGGCACTGCTCAATATTTTGTGTATCTTACTGCAAAAAATGATATAATTGTCTTTGAAACCTGATTTCTAATATCAATGGCCACTTCCTATGTTGCCTTAGGCAAGATACTTAACCTATCAGGGTCTCAATTTTCCAATTTGTAAAAAGGAGGAGTTGTACTAAATAACCTCTAAGGCCTATCCCTTCCAGCTTTAAATCTATGCTGCTTGTAAAAGTATAAATTTCCTGAGGAACTTAAATGATAATGGGTGCTGTTCTTGTCAAAGAGGAGGCACAGCCATGTTCAATATGTGTTCTGTTTCTCCTTCCGGGAGAGAGAGGTAGTCATACTCTTCTCCTGTTGGTGTTGGTGTTGGTGTTGGAACTGATAGGTAGAATGAAAGAGGTAGCTGAACCTGAGCACAGTGAGTTTGGAGCAAGCATGGTTTTCCCAGATAAAATAATCACACTCCCTCCTTATTGGTAACAGTGGGATGAACAAAAATGTGTATTTTAAAAGGATCTCCACCATTTCAGTGATTTCCTGTTGACACAAAGAACTCCGATAAGACTAACCACAGAGAAAGGCATTTCCCTCAAGACCAATATTAGTAACCCCTGTTACCCTAAGGTTTGCACACTTCTCCATTTATACATCAGAATGCCACTGATTGGCTATATACCAGAATCAAATCTTAAAAGTCGTTTTTTTTTTTTTTAATCCAACAGCTACCATTCTGAGCAATCTACCTTAGTGCACTAATAAATTAGTTTTCCTTTCAGTCTGGCAACTAATTTTTTGACTCCCAGCCTTGCAAACCTAATAGTAGATGAAATTTTACCTGGGTTCTCATGGAATCCAGTGTGGGAAACTCCCACAATAATGTCTAGGGAGAAATTATTCTTTTCTTAGCCTCTGCTCTATGCATCTGGACAATAGCTGACCATACTTCCTGGCAGCTCAGGATTGTCAGTTGTGTGAATCTTTTCTGAAGCTGGAGCACTGCCATTGCCACAAAAAATGATCAACATTCAAGCACAAATCATGGGAGAATCAAAGCCACTGATAACCTAGTGGGTGTTCCTCAACCTTTGTTCTAAGAACCAGTCTACTTTGTAGTTGGAGGCTTCTTGCATCATTGATGAGTCATGGTTTAGAGGAATATGGTATTGATTAAGAAAACTTGCAAGGGATATCCCCAGTAGGGGGTTATTTGATAGCCCATACATAATGAAAAACATCCTTGTTCAAAGTCTACTTTGCTTTTTCCTTAATAGAGTAACATTGGAACATGAAGTAGATGGGAAGTCATGAGGAGGGTAAACTTGGGAATCACTAGTGATTTATAGAGCATAGATGGGAATGAGATATCCAGAGACCTACCCACCTAACTGGATACACTGAGGGGAAGGCAGTTCAAGAGAGTTAAATACATGTGCACAGCAGTATTCTGGCATTGTGGAAGGATAGGGACGATTTCATTTTCATCAAAGTGCTTTCTGGAACTGATAAAGCATTTGGCTGAAGAAGGAAAACTGATGGCCACCAACTATGAACTCATTTCCAGCACAGTTAATATGAAGAGAAAATATTATATGACCTGAGGTAAAAATCCAAGTGAATAAAAGAAAAAATGGAAGAGAGGGCCAGAGAAATGAGCTAACACAGTGATTCCCAAAGTGGGCAACACCTCCCCCTGGCGGATGCTGCAGCAATCCGGGGGAATGGTGATGGCCACAGGTGCATTTATCTTTCCTATTAATTGCTATTAAAATTTTAAAAATTAATTGATATTAACATTTTAAAAATTAGTTTCCAGGGGCACTAAGTAATATTTTTTCTGGAAAGGGGGCAGTAGGACAAAAAATTTTGGGAACCACTGATCTAACAGGTAAGATCAATTGAATAAGACATTGCTTCTCAGTAGTTCAGAGAAATAAAACAGGCATCATAAAAGGGTTTAAAATGGAAAAACAATTTAAAACCCAGAGGAAGAAGGAACCATTTGGGATTTTTGGTACCAAAATATTTTCAAATCTAGAAAAAAATGGTGTTAGAAAGTGGAAAATGGTTGTATAACAAGAAAAATATAGGTAGGATCAAAAGGTCTACCGGAAAGTATGTTTTAGCACAGAAAGTTATTTCTTTGTAAGAAGACATCATTGTAGCTAATTTCCCCAAAATCAAAGTAATAGTAAACCCCAAATCTTCATGTTTTCTATAAAAAGATAATAGTAACAAAGGGAGTGTTTGAAGAAAGGCTAAAATGGAAAAGCCAGCACTAGTTCATACAAGTCTTCCCAGATTTCTCTGAAACCATTCCTTTCATCATCTATTAGAGCACAATAATGTTCCATTAAATTCATATACCACAATTTGTTCAGCCATTCTCCAATTTATGGATAGCATCCTTAGTTTCCAGTTCTTTGTCACCACAAAAAAAAAAACCAACAACAACCACTTATTGAGTAAAAAAGGAAGAATTTTAGGTAGATGGATTCATAGCCTGCTATCATAGAACAAATGGCAAGTAATAGAATATCTAGATTACATGGAAGCAATATCCATATTAAGCATAAATGGCATTTGTAGGGGTAAGGTATAACTTGGATTATATATCTTTAATTGATATAGTTGGATAACTGGTAGTTACTGTGCAAAAATTGGCCTCCAAGTACCAAAGGCGAGAGCCTCTATATAATCAGAATGGATGGGAATGGGAATGATTCCGAAAATTTAACTCTGTTTCCACCTCACCTCCTCCTCTTCATTCTCTGCCCATGACAAGCTGGAGAGAATTGCAAATGTTCTCAGAGTTTACATTAAAGAGTTTAGTAAGATTGAAAAGGGTTGATTAGTTTGTGTTTTCCTGGGAGGTCATAGTGTTTTGTTTAAATAGCCTCTGGGGGGAGAAAAAACTTGGACTTGGCATCTGGGCCCGGAGAATACCTATGAATGAGTTGTTTTTATCTTGTTTTGAACCCCACCAACAGTGTCCAGAGATTAGAGAGAGTAGTATGATGGAAAACATCATATGAAATATGATGAAATGCAAATAGAATTTAAAACCAGAAGGTCTGCCTGGTTTCAGATCCTACCACTCCTCCAACTAATTCAGCTAATCATACCACTCCTCTTCAACTAAAGGAATCTGTGACTTGGAATAAGATATTCACCTCTTTAAGCTTTCTTATGTAAAAAATGAGGGGCTTATACTAAGGAATTTTTCTCCACTAGGACTTGGAATCTGATAATGTAATTGGGGGTTCTTGGGCCACTAGAAGGTGGACTAAACCTAGAGGAGAGTATACAGGCTGAAAAAAAGTAGAGAACACCTAATTAGAGAAATTAGGAAGGGGCAATTAAGTGTACCATTATATTAAATGTATTATCATATTCTGATGGAAGATATCTTTCCCCTTTCAACTTCTCTTAACTATTTAGTTATTAAAGTAAGAAATGTTTTTGAGGAATAATCTTTCATTGTCAGCCCTGAAAACTGTCCAAAGCTGAGGTATAACAAACTGTACCTAGGCTTCTGAAACTGAAAGCTTCAGGGATGAAATGACTACAGGTAGGATTCAGGGTAGCTCTGCAGCAAAAATTGTTTAGCTTGGGATGAAATGTGAATGAAGGAAAATTCTAAAAGTGAGATCTCTTGGTTTTGTCTCTTTTGGATGGTTGGTAAAGGCAGGGGATTGAACTGTAGGCCATTAAGACCTCCTCCCTACTTTGGAATTGAAAAATCATTGCCTAAAGCATTTGGGCTAGTGGAGGAGCATCATGATTCTCCTCAAAGCTTTTCTCTCCCTCCCCATTCCCTAGCTCTCCAACTTGAGTTCTGACAGCTTTTTTTTGAAAGCCCTTAGAATACAAGAAAGTTGAATGTGCCTATAAGAGAAAGCCCAAGAGTGACAATTAAAAAAAAAAGTCTGTAGGAGAGAAACACACTTCCCTATATGCCAAACTCCATCCAATATTCTCCTTTCCCCCAAACTTCCCACTCCCATACTCCTCTGGGAAAACATGCAACCATTTTCTTTGCCAACATAAAATGAGAAAACAGTTCCCGGCTGTGTGAATAACAAACTCTCTCAGACCATCCTTTTCAGTTATACTCACAAAGTTTTTATTAAGTGCCCACTAATCAGGTATGTAGTGCAGTAAATAGAGTGCTGGGGTTGGAATTAGGAAGATGTAATTTAAAATCTAGTCTTCAACACATAGAAATTGTGTGACATTGGGCAAGTCATTTAACTCTTTGCCTCAGTTTCCTCATCTGTAAAAATGAGGATAAGAGTTGTGGTGAGGAACAAATGAGAGAATTGTAAAGCACTTAGCACAGTTCCCGTTATAGAGTATGTGCTATATAAATATTAGGTATTGTTTTCTACTACTTTTGAGGCATTGGCTTAGCTAATGGGGATAGAAAGACAAATATTAGGTAGTGTATACTCTCAAAATACATTCTCTTGGGTAGATATGATTTATATATTGATCAATCAGTCATACTTAATCAACAGTCGTAGCACTGGCTGCTGGTGATGGAAATACAAAGAATAAGATGATTCCTGTTCTCAAGTTGGCTAGTTTGGATAGACAACAGCTTTCATGATTCACTTACATGAAATCAGTTGGGGGTAAACGGGTGATGTGTCAAAGATATATTGGAGGGAGAGACACTTGAAGGAAAGAATCCAGTTAACATTAACATTAATGTGTTATTGAAATTGTCCAGCTATTGAAATCATCCAGAAATGATGAGGGACTGAACTAGGGTGGAAACCAGAAAAGAAGAAAAAAGGAAATCAATATGAAACACACTGTATGTGCAGAATTGACAAGATCAAACAATTGACTGGATGTGAGGGATTGAGGAAGAATAAAGAACAAAGGATAACCCTGAATTTGTGTACTTGGTGGCTTAGATAGATGATAGTACTTTTGGCAGAAATTAGGAAGTTGAGAAACACGATGGATTTAGGGGAAAAGACAATGATTGCTTTTAGCATACTGAGTTTGAGCTACCTTTGAGTCCTTTAGGTAGAGATATTCAACAAGCAGTTAATGATGGAGTTCAGGAGAGAGATTAGAGTAGATATGGAGATTCAGGAAGCACCTGCACTAAGATGATAGTTTAACCCATAGGAACTATTGAGATGACCTAGCAAAGTGAAGTGTAGTGTAGAAAGAAAAGAGAAAAGGACTAAAAATGAAGCCCTGGACTAAACCTATGCAGAAAAAGTGAGATAGAGAGAACACTGGAAAGGAAACTAAGAAGGATGTCAGGAACATAAAAAGAGAACTAAGGAAGGATTGGTGCTTTGACAACCCAGGGAGGAGAGAGCAATTGGAAGGGGTTGGGGGAAAATTTGGGTAAGTAATCAATACTTTCAAGCATTGCAAGAAGGATGAGATCTAGGGAATAATTACTTGGTTTAGCAATTAAAAGATCAATTTTTGACCTTGTAAAGAAAAGTTTAGTTAAGTTGTGGGACCAAAAGATAGATCACAAGAACTTGAGGAATGAACAGGAGATAAGGGCATAGAGACAAAAAATATAGATAGCTTTTCTAGGGGTTCTTCTGAGAGAAAAGGAGAATACAGATAGTTTGAGATGATGACAATTTCAAGAGAAAGTATTTTTATAAACTGGAGGAGATTTCAGCATGTTTGTAAGCAGAAGAAAAGGAACCCTTAGATAGAAAGACTGAAGATTAGTGCTAAGAAAGGATGATTGAAGGGGCAATCTCTTAAAGAGTGCAATTCTCTGGTAGGTTTTCCCAAGATTTCCTTATATACTGGCACAAAGATGGAGAAAATGAGGGATGATGTTAAGGCCATTTGAATTATAAAATTAAGGGAAAGGTAGAACACAAAGTAGATAGCCTCAGTTTTCTTTTTGTTTTTCTTCAAAGATATTTTATCTTCTACCTTACATATAATAAAAATTTCCAACATATATTTTCCAAAATTATAAGATCCAAATTGTCTCCCTCCCCCCTCTTAGAGATGGTAAGAAATTTGATCTGCATTATTATTATTAATATTATTATGTGTATTATCATATGAAACACACTTCCATATTGGCCATTATTATAAGAGAATACTCACATAAAACCAAAACCGCTTTGATCTGTACCTGACTCAAACAGTTTTCTCTGGAGGTAGGTAACATTCTTTTTCATAAATCCTTCAGAATTGTCCCAGATCATTGTATGGCTGAGAATAGTTAAATTTTTTGTAGTTGATAATCCCACAAATTTCTGTTACTGTGTACAATGTTTTCCTGGTTCTGCTTATTTTGCTCTGAATCAGTTCATGTAGATCTTTCCAACTTTTTCTGAAATCATACTTTTTATCATTCCTTATAGAACAATAGTATTGTATCACCAATATGTACCATAATGTGTTCAGTCATTCCCCAATTTATGGACATCCCCTTAATTTCCAGTTTTTTGCCACCACAAAAAGAGCAGCTATAAATGTTTTTGTGCAAGTAGGTCTTTTGCCCTTTTTAGTAATCTCTTTGGAATACCAGTCATGGTATTACAGTATCAAAGGGTATGCACAGTTTTATAGCCCTTTGGGCATAGTTCCAAATTGCCCTCCAGAATGGTTGGATCAGTTTACAATTCCACTAACAATGCATTAGTGTCCCAATTTTGCCACATCCCCTCCAACATTTATTACTTTCCTTTACTGTCATATTAACCAATATGATAGATGTGAGGTGGTACCTCAGAGTTGTTTAAATTTGTATTTCTCTAACCAAGAGTGATTTAGAGCTTTTTCATATGATTATCAATAGTTCTGATTTCTCTAACTGAAAATTGCTTTTTCATATCCCATTTGTCATTTGGAGAATGACTTGTATTCTTATAAATTTGACTTAGTTCTCTATATATTTGAGGAATGAAACCTTTATCTGATAAATTGGTTTAAAATTTTCCCCAGTTTGTTGTTTCCCTTCTAATTTAAGTTTCATTGGTTTTGTTTTGTATGAAAGCTTTTAAATTTAATGTAATCAAAATTATTCATTTTACGTCTTATAATGCTCTCTCTCTCATGTTTGGTCATAAAGTCTTCCTTTCTCCATAGATCTGCCAGGTAATGCAGCTATGTTCCCTTACTTTACTTATGATATCAAAAATCATATACCCATTTTGCCTTTGTAGGGTGTGAGATATTGCCCTATACCTAGTTTCTGCTACATTGTTTTCCAGTTTTCCCAGCAGTTTTTGTCAAATAGCGAGTACTTATCCCAAAAGCTGTGGTCTTTGAGTTTATCAAACACAAGATTACTAAGATCATATACCTTCGTATATTGTGTATCTAATCTATTCCATTGATTCACCATTCTATTTCTTAGCCAGTACCAGATTATTTGACGATTGTTGCTTTATGGTACAGCTTGAAATCTGGTATGCTTTCCCCTTGATTTTCTTGGAAAAGTAAAAGTCCAAATTTTCTGCTGAGGGAGATACTCGTCAATCAGGGAAAAGGAAAAGTATCCACAGGACAAGACAGCAAGGGATTTAAGGGTAGAGGAGAGAACAAAGACTTTAGCTATAGGAACAAGTTTACAAAAGAGAGAGTTCAAGGCAAGAGAAGGGTGGACGAGGAAAGAAGAGAAGGATGAAAATATGATAAAGATTAAAAAAAAGGTTTGAGAGCAGTAAGGTAGGTAGGGAAATGGCAGGGTATAAGAGATAATAGAGATGATTTTTGGATTTCTGGGTTATGGAGGTCTAAAAGTTAGGGGTAGTGGCAAGATCAAGAGTAGGACCATACCTTTATGTAGATGAGGTGAAGGTACAAGTAATAGCAAGAGGCTCAAGTAAGAGATAAAAATGACGATGACATAAACATGGGAAATATGGAATGGATGTATTAGATTTTTTCTAGTTTTAAATTTATCTGTTCTTCATGATTTTCCTTAGTGAAGTCTCTAATTCTGAAAGCAAACATTGGAAAGGAAATTATTTTAGTACTGAGTTCTTTGAGAGAAGAGAAGGAAATGATGGTAACCAATCAGTAAATGTCACCAGAATCTGACTAGGGCAAGACTTCTTTACCCAGAGTTTATAATCTTGATTTTAGATATTTTGACAACTATATTTTAACATAATTGGTTTTCTTGGCAATCTTATGCATTTCATTTTATGCATTTAAAAACATTCGAAAAGCTCCATAGATTTCACCAGGCTACTAAAGAGGTTCATATCACAAAAATAGTTTTTAAGAACCTTTGCCCCATGTTGACCTGTCCTAGACCATTGGAATGAACTTCAAAGGAGAGAGTGATGTCAAAAGATAAAAGACCAAAAAATAGTAGTTAGAAGTAAGAAGTAAGCCTGCCCCTCATGGTCTAATGGAGGCACTGGGAAAAGGTGTATCTATTACTAGAGAGGATGATAGTGAAATAGATTTAGGTAGTGAATTAGATAGAATTAAAATATAAAAGTGCAATTTGTTAACAATAGAATGGGGTTCCATAGGATATGGGCAAGTAAGTGGCATAATGGATAGAGCGCTGGGCCTGGAGTCAGGAAGACCTGAGTTACTAGCTGTGTGTGATCCTGGGCAAGTCACTTAACCCTATTTACCTCAGTTTCCTCATGTGTAAAATGAGCTGGAGAAGAAAATGTTAACTCACTCTAGCATCTTTGCCAAGAAAACCCTAAATTGGTCACAAAGATGCGATTGAACAGTAACAACAACAACAACCAGAGGGAATGATGCAGAGGTCAAGCCAAGTAGGGCTTAGGAACTTGGGAAAGGCAGGTCTAAAAGGAATTGGTATGAGGGATCAGGGAGTCAATGCACAGACAAAGCAAGTTTGCCTGGATACCCAACTGACTAAATCACAGGAATGTGTAGAGGAGAACAGAATTTGCTAGTCAAGGGACAAAAAGACATGGCTAAGCAATGGTTGCTCTGACCAAGTTCTTAGCCATGCTCCTCATTTGATTTTGTTAACTGACAGGGAAAAGGAAGGCGCTAAGCAGTCTCTGGGAAGACTCTGGTCCTTGGCTAGTTCAGGTAACTGGATGGCCACAGCAAAGGCCTGGGTCAAGTGACCAAGCAGCAAAAAACCCTCAAATATGGGCACTCACTGGCTATAGTGGCCTGAGGCATGGTTGATTTATTCACCCTGTTGACCCATTACCACAGTACTTTTGTCTCAGGCCTCCAGCCGGTCTGTTGATTTACTCAGGTAATGAAAGTGAGGGCCAATGTTTTAGTCTTTGAACTTGGGAGATGCTGGAAAGTGCCTCAGGGTGGGGGAGAAAAAGGGAAAACTGGTTTCACCAGCTGTTCTTTAAAAATAAAATCTGAAATCCATCGCTCTCCTAGCTCTGCCCTGATTAATTTGGTAAAAATCCCCTCATATCCTCAAAATATCCTTTTTCTTAGATGAACATTGTCTTTGGGATCTCTTCATCCATCCCCCTTTTGACAGTAATCTTTAATCTGATTTTGTTGTTGCTGTTTTTCAGTCTTTTCGGTCACGTATGACCCTTCATTACCCCATTTGGGGTTTTCTTAACAAAGATAGCTCTCCAGCACACTTGACAGATGAGGAAACTAAGGCAAGCAAGATTAAATGATTTGCCCAGGGACATACGGCTAGTAAATGTCTTAGTCTAGATTTGACTTCAGGAAGATGAGTCTGCTAGACCCAGCACTCTATCCCCTGCACCTCTAGCTGATTTTACCTATTTACGAATGTTGGGAAATATGATTCACTTCCTCCTTTAACAGGCTGTGCACATCTGGCCCATATTCTGTGCATGACTAAGCCACCTTAGCAAGAAAGTCATTCTCCCAAAGGGAATGAGTTTGGGCCACTGCCTGTGTCTTCTGAGAACCATATCACTCCATGGCTGTGCAAAGAGGGAGGATGTACTTATGACAAAGGGATGCCAAAATCAGTTTCACAGGTTCCAAAGGTTATGACAATAACACATTTATACAATTTATATAACACACTTGAAGTCGACCATGTTTTTACCCATCCCATCTCATCAGATCCCCAAAGCAGCCCTGAGAAAAAGGTCATTCAGATATCAATTTAACAGATGAGATTCACAAGTTAAGTGATTTTCCCGAGATTACACAGCTAATAAATGGTAGGGCCAAAACTTGGCCAGATCTTCAACTCCAAATTCAGGGTTCTTTCCACTATAAAAGTTGCCAGAAAATTGCTTTTATGGGGCTCTTCTTAAGCAAATATTTGGGATTTTACTGGGAAAATAGTATATTTTCACCCATCTTTTCTTTTCCCTTCTCTCCTCACACTCCTCTAATCTGGGGGGGGGGGGAAGTAATCTCGCTACCCTTCTGTATAATGATAATATTTTCATTTAATACGACTGGCTGTCTGGTGACCATTTGGAAGTAAGACTTCTCATCTGAAGGACTGATTTTCCTGGCACATGCAGATATTGCATAGAATTCTAACTGCCTGTTGACAAGTCCTCTCTCCTGCTTGCCCTCTGATGCTGGAAACTATGTGGAACTCGTAGTTGACACACATGCATACACACAAACAACCTAGTCCCAAGAGATTCTTAGCACCTCTGATAAAGCAGAAATTTCTCAGAAACAAATGGTTCAGTGTCTGCTTCCATGTCTCAGGAAATTCCCAGGGAAACTAGAGCCAAATAGAATCTTCTTAAGGGGAGATATCTGTAGCATGGGGGAATGAGGCAGCATACTGTTCAGACATGTGAGTTTCAAAACAATATTTTTCTTAGATGATGGCTCTGGGACTAGAAGTATGCCTAATTCAAGGTAACTTCAGAGAGACCACATTCAATGTTGATGGCCCTTTGCTCATTGAAATAATACCGAGGGGGCAATTAAGTGGCTCAGTGGATGAAACTTCAGGCCTGGAGTCAAGAAAACCTGGGTTCAAATCTGGTCTCAGACACTTCTTAGCTATGTGATGATGGGCATGTCATTTAATCCCATTGGATTAGCCCTTAATGCTCTTCTGTCTTAATACTTAATATCAATTCTAAAGCAGAAGTAAGAGTTAGAAAGAAAGAAAGAAAGAAAGAAAGAAAGAAAGAAAGAAAGAAAGAAAGAAAGAGAGAGAGAAAGAAAGAGAGAGAGAGAAAGGAAGGAAGGAAGGAAGGAAGGAAGGAAGGAAGGAAGGAAGGAAGGAAGGAAAGAAGGAAGGAAGGAAGGAAGGAAGGAAGGAAGGAAGGAAGGGAAAAAAGAAAGAAAGAAAAGAAAGAATGCTGAGAATGTCAGTCTGGGATTTCACTTACATTATGATTGGCTATTGTTTTTTTTTGCCCTGAAAGAGAGCTAAAGAGGACTCAAATTCAAACTCTTCCCTTTCTTCTACAGAATTCTCTATTCTATTTGGGGCAGCACCAAAACTGGGAGAAGCTAAATTGAGACGATGTCACAGAGTCACAGGATCTCATAGGATCATAGATTATACTACTGAAAGGAACTTTAAAGATATGTCTTTTCCATTTCCCTCCCTCCCTATTTTACAGATCAGAAAACTGAACTCAGACAGGTTAAATAACCAACTGTGAAGCTCTATCTGGAACCAAGATTCAAATCCAGGACCTTTGACTCCAAATCCAGGGCACCTTCCCTTGTACCTCCCCAAATCCCCCCAAAATTATTTATATTCATTTCCATCCAAACCTAGATGGATAGTTGTTTTCCTGAGATGAAGAAATACAACTAATGCAGAGTCAAAGAATATGAGTTCAAGTTCAAACTGTCGGAGGCAATGATTATTTTGTTTTCATCTTAACCCTTCTTGAACTGGCATTAGACCTTAGTTTCATCTTAACCCTTCTTGAACTGGCATTAGACCTTAGTTTCAGCATTTGTAAAATATAGACATGGGAACCAATGATCTCCGCACCCCTTCTAAGTCTGAATAGAAAATCCCATGATCTACAATGATCCTCTGAAATTCTTCCACAGCTTTAGGTCTGGCTGCTCACCCTTCTCTCCCAGAGAGCAATATTTATTGCTGAAAAATCTATGGGTAAGAAGGAGAATGCCATTCCCTGGCTGTTAGCAGCCCCTCCCAGGGAAGGGCATCCAGGAGAGGTAGGGAGGCTAGGTAATAAATTTTGTCCCTAGTAGCTGTAATTGTAGCTGTGAGTTTCAGGGTATCTGGCACCTCTAATTGATCTTGGCAGTGGGTTTGGCTGCTTCCCTTTGTCAGAGCAGGAACAGCTTCAAGAATGTGTCCAACAGGACCTGGGCATACACATCTGTGAGTGTGGATATTAATATTCAGCAGCCTCACTGTGACCTCGTCATGATTGACTACCTGTTGCAGTAAATTTAAGATTTCATGGCACAGCCTACGAAAGCATTTCCTTCATCTGACAAGAATTTATAGCCCTCAAATTCTGCATCCTTCTTGCCCCTGTATTAGGTAACAGGTTAAAATACTAGGGAAGCTGATCAGTTTTCACCCTGACCTTCATAGTTTGGGGGGGGGGGGGAAGACTGCAAGTCCTAACCAGCTTCTTCATCTTCCCGGATGAGATTCCTCATGCTTAACAGAGTTGCATTATAGCTCACAAGAGATCTCACTATCTTTTATTAGTCACTCATTTTCTCCCCCATGGACTTGGCTGGGAAGGGAGAAGATAAGTGAAAACTAGAGAAGGTCTTAAGGTGCCTCTCCTCTCTTCTCCTTTCCTCTCCTCTCCTCTCTTCTCCCCTTACATCTCTTCCCCTCCTCTCATGTTCTCTCCTCTCCTCATCTCATAGTCTCACTCTTCCCCACCCCCCCCATCTTATGCTAGCCTATTATCTCTCTATCTCTCTCATTCTTTCTCTTCAATTTTTGTCGATCTCTATCTAGTGCCTCAATCTGTTGGGTTTTTTTTTTGTTTTTTTGTTTTTTGGTGTCTCCCTTCTACCTCCCACTCACTGCCTTAGAGCCTTAGAACCATAGGAGCAACATTGCCTTTCATTGCAATTTCTATTGTCCTATGGAGGCTCTAGAATAGGTAAAGGGAGGGGGCAAAGAGAAGGGAATAGATGGAAGCCCTAGGAAATACTTTAGAAGAACAGTTGCTCAGATTTACTAATGTTCTTCTTGGTTTGTCTCTAGTTAAAATTCATTTTAGTGACTTCTCTAAGATGTACGCTGAGATGTGCTGCATCTCTAGGCTTCCCTGTCCCTGCTTTAAGCATCCCTATGATTTTCCTAAATAGATTTGTGTTTGAGTTGAGAAAAAAGGAAGAAAAAAACTGACATAAGAACAAGAAGTTAAAAAAAGACTAAAAGCTACTTATTTTAAGAATTATTCCTCCCATTGTTCATCAGGCATAACTCTCAGTATGACTAGATTTGAAATGGTTGGAGCTTCTCTTAGAGGAAGAGCCCTCCTCACTTCCCAGAATGGACTTCCTGGTGTTACAAGTTACAAAGCTGAAAATTGCCTATGCTCAAGCCCTACTTGCCGCTCCTTTGTATTCATTGATTCTAGTGGCTCCTAAGAAATGTGTCCCAGTGTACCATTCAGGCAGTTAGGATTAGAGAAGCTAAGAGAGGGTAAAATCATGACAATGAAATTAGAAATAGGGGCCGGCCCTGTGATTTCTCTAACATGAGGAACTTCTAGATGAAGGGAGCCCCTCTACTGCATCTTCTCCAAGCCTTAAGCCCTGCTCACCTCCCAAATACAAAGGCATCAGCTCTCGGTATGCATTTATTTGCTGTGCTGCACTAAGAGACCTTGAAACTGTAGTCACTGTAGGACAAGGAAACCGGAACTCCTCCTCCCACGCTCTGCCAACCAATCCAGGGCAAGCTTTTCCCACCCTTTATTTTCCTAGGATTGATCTGTCTATTTGTTTTCAAGAAGTGAAACTCTCACAAACTGCCTACTTTAAACTATAGGCTTGAAAACAGTGTCTCAAGGAGTGTAATTTGTGTTCAAGAAGGAGGCAAAGCCTGCTCCCAGTAAAGACTGAAGGTGGCCCTCTCACTCCAGTTGGGAGAAAAGTCCTCGTTCTCCCTGCACGAGCCCCAGAGGCTGCCATAGATGAGGACTGGGGCACATGTGGTGAAGAGGGATGGTGAGAATTGATTTCACCACGACTCAGCTCCTTCAAGTTGGGTCAGAGCTCCAGCACACAGCTTGGGGAGGGATTCCCATTTCAGGCAGAGCGGCTGAAGCGAAATCAGGGACAATGCACATTTTTTTTTCCTTCCTTTCCTTGAGGTTGTCCCTTTTCCTTTCTCCCCATTATCTCTGGATTATACTTGGTGGGGATTCTAGCGGGATGCATTTCTTTTAGATTTTTAAAGGCCAAGCTCTCAACGAGGAGTCTATCGGTGTTGGAAAGAAGGTCAAGGTTTCTGGTATCCGTGAACATGTTTACTGGTTTGTAAACCTGATTTCCTAATGAAAAGGCATCTTATGACAGTAACTGCATTCCCTAAATGAGGATCAGACAAGTAGAAAATCAACCCTGACCACCTCAAGAGTCCTTGCAGCCATCTGTCCAATAGAGAGAGAGGTGTAAAGCAGTAATCCTTTGAAGAGAACCAACTTCCCTGGGAAACTCCCCCAAACATTCTGGCCAGAGTTTTTGTTCAGTGAATTTCATGAAGGTTGTCTAACCCCATTTATCTATTTACTTATGTATCTATCTATTTATACATCTATAGATAAGTATGTATGTATACATATATATCTGTACTACATTATCACATATGTCTGCATTTATCATATGTATATACACATGAATGCTTATAGATGACCACAGGTATTTTCAAGTATATATTTGAAAACATGGTGGCATGCAGTGCCCTGGTGTTAAATTCAAAGGAAAAATGGAAGTCACTAAATTATACATAAGGATCTCTGCAGGCAACAGATATTTATGTTAGTGTTATCTGTGTTCTATTGTTTTTTTTATTTATTGTGTCAAATATTTCCCAATTACATTTTAATCCAGTTCCAGCAACAGTTGAGAGTGTCGTGAACCTGCATGTGTTTGACACCTCTGGTGTAGAGAAGATACCTTAAATTAAGAAACTCTGGGTTCATATCTCACCTCAAATACTTTACTAGCTGTGTGTCTCTGGGCAAATTGCTTAATCTTGCTGGCCTTCAGTTTTAAGAGTGTGTTAAAATGAGATCAGAAATGTTAAATTTTCAGTGAGATCAGAAAGGTAACTGTTACAAATCAGACCCTAATTTACTGTTTTGCTGATTGTCTAGACTTTAAAAATTAATAAAGAAAATGTTAATAATTCAGATTAAACTTAAAATTAAACTTATGTATGTTGTTTTGGTTATTTTTTTTCTTAGACATTTATTAGTTATTTCCAAGCACACCTTGGCTCACCCTAGAGAGTATGTTATTGTTAAATATTTACTATCATACCCCTCATGTAAAATAAAGAAGTCAAATTTAATGACCTCTAAAGTTCCTTCCAGCTCTAAGTCTATGACGAAAGCTCCAGTGCCCAATAGTAGTATATGCTAGACTTTGGGTCCTTGAAGGCCATTGTCACAGAACACAAGCTTTGGAAGAGCTAAACCAAGCTGGAAAAGCCATTAAGCATGCTCCTAGTGTAAGGATCATCCTAGCTAAGTTTGGAGCTGCTTATCTCCACATTGGCAGCAGTCAGAGATGATGAATTTTTGGTTTCAAAGCCTAAAGACTATCTCCCTGGTTATAGACATGATATGGGTTGCTGTTAGTGGAGGAAAACATGATAATGGAATTATGGATCTTTGAGGTATTGAAAAAGTACAGTAAATGCTTATGAGTTCCCAGCCTCATTTCCTTTTTGTCCTAACTAGTGGTGTTATTGATCTGTCATGGTTTTCATAGCAGGCGCAAAGAATTGTGGTTTGAGTCTAAATACTGTGACCTTAGAGAAGTCACTATTAAATTAGATGAGGGGATTGATAACATTCTTTTTTTTCTGTCATTATCTCCCTTGATCAATTATACATTGAAATAAAAATGTCTATTTCCCCATCCAGGTTCACATTTCTAGGGGGAGGAAATTCGTAGACCCCAGGTTAAGAATGTCTGGATTAGATGATCGCTAGAGTCCTTATGAAGTCTAAATCTTATGACTTCGCTCCTATGATTTGCAGAGAATGAATGAATATCACGATTGTGGACTAAAATCTCTCTTTCTTCTCAGTTTTCTTTTTTGTTGTTGAGTACATGTTGAGGTTAGGAGAGGACTGGGAGCTGAGGAGATACATGCCTAAAGTGTCACCAAGCTCTGATCCTGGCACAGTTGTTAATGAGTTCAAAACCTTAACATCAGTGCCTAAAATAGAGCCACGTTCTCTGCCAAGGCACATACAAAAATCTTCCTTCATTTCATTTCCATACTATTGACAGGGACCTGGCAGGGAAGGGGAAGGGAGTGAGAACTAGAAAAGGTCTTACAGGGTAACTAAGAGAACCAAGAGTTGCTTGTGGCCCCTTAGTGCCTAAGTGTGTTGTGTTGTTTGTTTGTTTTTTTTTCCTAACTTAGAGACATCTAGAATGTGGACACAAAATGTGTATACTATTCAGTTTAGCAGTTGAATAATATGTACTTCTATTGCCTCATTCCATGGACTCTTCTTCCTCTTTGTCTCTCAGGACATACCTGGTTCTAGTCTGGGTTAATAAATACTTACTACTAAATAGTGTTAATTGATTCCCTTTCTCCTTTATCACTTTGTTGTAACCCAAACCTGATGATTAATTAAAGAGCAAACAGGGCAATGAGGTTGAGAATGGTAAACCTTTTCTTCTATCTAAGATAACTGGCCATAGTTTACCCTAAAGTAGAGGTTAGGCTAGATCACATCTTCTAGCTCACTTATTTCTTTGTTTCAAAAGCTACTCAACTGATGGGAGTAGGTCATCTTCTAGAGCAGTGATGACGAACCTACTGCATGGTTGCCAAAGATGGCACACAGAGAGTTCTCTGTGGGCACATGGCTGTTCCTCTCCACCCCCCAGAGTCCATTACTAGAAAGGCAGAGGGACTTGGGCAGTTCCCCTCCTCCTCTACATGGTGCCTAAGGATATTTTTTCACATCATTTGCCACTCTGCCCACTAGCCCAATGGGAGAACACAGTGGGTAAGGTGGGCAGCTCACAGGTGGCAGAGCCAGAGGGGAGCAGAGCACATTGGCCACTCCCCTACCCCTCTCTACATTCGCTGAGGACATTCCTCACTTCATCTGCCCCTTGCCCAAGCAGTCCAATGGGAGCATTTCCTCCCTCCCTTCTCTGGGGTAAGAGGGGTGGACACCCAGAATGTGGTGGAGGGGAGGGGCATGGCACTTGGTCTGGGAATGGGGTAGGGGCAGGACCTGGCACTCTATATCTAAAAGGTTCCCCATCACTGTTCTATAGCATAGACTGATTGAAAAGTGCCAATTGTGTAAATTCAGTGTGACTGTAACCCAAGAAAAATGATCTTGGGGAGAAGAAAAAAATTTACTGGAATTTACATACCCAAGTACATGTTATCTTTTGATGTAGTTATTATGGCAGGCTATGTGCTTATTCAAACAGGGCTATCTTTGCTTCCAACAAGTTGGAACTCCTGAAGAACTACCTTCCAGAGACAATTTTCAAGTCATATAAAAATTGAGCTCCATGATTTAATCATCCCATCCCATTTTCTACCCTACTGACGAAACATTGAAGCATTGATCATACCACAAAGTTTAAGTAGTCTAAATTAGCTGGTACTATTTCCCTTTTAAATTTTTTCTTTACATCATTATGAATTTGACAACCATCAACAAACATGAACATTTCTTTTTACAAAGGACAGAAAAATTAGTTTGCATATGAAGTTCTGAATCCCCGCTACTTATAGCTTTGGATGTTTTTGTCTTGTTTTACCTTTTATTTAATATTTCAAATTTAACACCATACTTCCAACATTGCATTGCTTTTCTGTGATCCCTTCTTCTGAATTCCTACTACTGGCATGATATTCTAACCTATGTGCTTAGCATTTAAGAGCACCCATGAATCTTTTTAATACTTAACAATCCGTAAATTATTTAGGATTATTTTAAGATTAAAGGATTAGAGGTGAAAAGTAACTTTAGAGATCATTTAATTAGAAATCAAATAGAAATTGTTGTTCAGTCATTTTTTCAGTTGCGTCTGACTCTTCAGGACCCCATTTGGAGGTTCCTTGGCAGAGATAATGGAGTGGTTTGCAATTTCTTTCTCCAGATCATTTTACAGATGAGGAAACTGAGGCATACAGAGTTAGGTGACTTGCCCATGGCAACACAGCTAGTAAGCATCTGAGGTCAGATTTGAACTCAGGAAGATGAGTCTTTTTGACTCCAGGCCTGGTACTCTATTCACTGTGCCACCTAACTGCACCAAATAGAAAATGGGGACCATTAAACCATACATAAAGATCCCTGTAGGCAATACATTGACTTAGAAAACCACATATCATTTATATTTTATTGTAGTTTTATATTTTAATATGGTTTGGATCACACTGGAAATTACTATTGGTTGCACATGGTAGCCCACAGACAGTGTATTTGACACTTCTCATCTAATATAATCCTTCATTTTATACTTAAAGAAGCTGGCTCTCAGGGAAGTTAAGTAAAATGTTCAAATTTACACATAATGTCACAGCCAGGTTTCAAGCTCAGGCCCTCTGATCAGAAAGAGCACTCACTCACTTGAAAAGAGCTATCATTCTCCCATTTCACCCCACCCATTAACCCCCAGTCTTTTCTTCCTTAACTGAGCACCCCCAGTTTTAAAAATCAATCTTCATATGACATAAATTCAAGTGCTTTCATCATCTTGGTTGTCATTGTTTATCATTTTTAAAGAGATTATCATTGATTTTGCTAACTGATACCATCTGGCCAGGACAGAATATAGCTATTCTAATCATCTCTTTATTCCTAGAAGCTACAACTTAATACAATCCAAGACCATATTAACTTTTTAGCTGGTTTAGTGCTGAAAGTGATTTTAGAGATCATTTAATCCTGGCTCCTCATTTTATAGCTTAGGAAATTTGCAGAGGGGAAGTAACTTTTCAAAGGCTTTGGATCTCTCTTGGTGTGTCTCATTGCCCTTTTCCTGTTGTTAGAGTACTAAGAAAGTTTTTTCATCGTTTGAGCCCTGATCTTCAGCTATATCTCCTAGCTGCTTTAGGTAGGCACCTATTGAATTGAAAACCCCATCGACCAGAAAGACAAGCAAAGGATGTATAAGTAATAGACAATTCTAAACATACAATTCCCAAAGATGTCTATACTCCTTTAATTAAGTTAAAATAATAAGACATTTATTTTATAGGGTTACCCCACACGTGATGAAAGGGGCATCAAATATAGAAATTAAGTTCTGAATTAAATCTAATCATTGTCAATTAGAAATGTCGAATTCTTGAGCTTTCACCAGGAGGTTGTATATATGGTTCCTGAGATCCAGAAGTAAATATGCTTCAACAAAGATGATGTTTACACTACTCATCCAGGTCAAACTATTTTATATTGATGTTATTTCTTTGTTCATGGTACCTTTTATCATGATGTAATTTCCATCCTTATCTCTTACAATTAGATTGATTTTTACTTTTACTTTTAACTGAGATCATGATTGCTACACCTGCTTTTTAAAAAATAAGCTGAGGCATAGTAAATAGTAGATTTTGCTCCAGCCCCTTACTTTTAGTCTGTGTCTGTCTTCTTGCTTTAAATGTATTTCTTGTAGACAGCATATTATAGGATTTTGGTTTTTAATCCACTCTACTATCCTTTTCCATTATATGGGTGAGTTCATCCCGTTCACATTCAGTTGTGATTAATAATTGTTTCCCTCCATCCTATTCTCCCCCTCCCCCGTTGACTCTCCTTTCTCTCTCTTTTTAACCTTTCCCTGTTCATAGATGTTTTATTTTTGATGACTGCCTCCCTCAATCCATTATCCTTTTTAGTCATTCCTGCCCCCGTCACCTCAATTTTCCTTTATTCTTACTCTTATACTTCCAGATAGTGTAAGATATTTTTCTATAGTTGACTGAGTGTGAGCTTTATTCCCACATTGAGCTAATTTTGATGAAAGTAATGTTCAATCATAGCCAGCCGCTCCCCACTTCCCCCATTTTCTCCATTGTATTTGCTTCTTATGTGGCTCTTAATGAGAAATGGTTTACCCCTAATATCTCTCTTTTTCCTCTTTCCCATCCCTTGTTTGTTTGTTTGCTTTTATATCATTCCATCTTATTTAGCATCCTTCCTTTTTACAATATATGTAACTTTTCACTGCTCTAATAGTGATAAAGTTCTTAAGTACTTTATTTCCTGGTCAAACTGAAAAGCTACTTTAGGGGGAGATTTCCATCAAGTCTCAAAAAGATCTAAGTCCTACATAACAGTGAAGCCAATTCCATGAAAATATGTGTAAATCTATTCCTCAGGTGTATTAACCCAGGACTATCCCAGGAAGACAGGGCTATAGAAGCAAAGTAGAAGACTTGAAGTTGAATATAGTGTCAGATATTTATCAGTTAATAATCCCGGGCAGTCAATTCACCTTTCCCAGCCTTTATTTTCTCATCTGTAAAACAGGGATAATAATAGCACCTACCTCACAGCATTGATTGATGTGAAATTCAAATGAAATAATATGTATAAAGCACTTCGCAAACATTGAAGGGCTGTATAAATGATAGTTTAATTGATTATTATCTGAGAGAATCCAAAAAATTAAATTAACAAATTTAAATTAATTTAATAATGTGAATTATCAAAGGGAGCTCTGAAGAAGAAAAGAAGCCACAACAAGGCAACCTGAAGCTTGATAAATATATGTGGAAAAAAGGAAGTAAAAGAAAGGATTATGATGGAAAACTTTATGGACTGAACCACTTGTTTCCCACATCACTCCCAATTTCTTGCCTCACCGGATTGTAATATTCTAGAATCCTCTTCCCAAATTCCATCACACCAAAAGCATAGCTGAGACAATTAGTAGTTCTTACTCATTAGAAACTAGGGTTTGGTCTGGGTATAGCTTTGTAGTAGCAAGGGGAAAAAGAGCAGGGTTGAGCTTTTAGCAAGAAAGAGAGCAAGTGCAAACCAAACTAAACTGCTTTTGTTTAATTGTTTATTTGAACATCAAAGAGGTTGAGAAAATTGTCTACAAGTTCTCGGGTACCCCACCAAATTCTTTACTTCTTAAAGGTGCAAAAGAGGTTTACATGTGTGTTTCATTTAACAAAGCAAGGCAGCAACGAAACAAAATTACATCAAAAAACAGTATGCATCAGCGAAAAAGCAGAATAATCCAGCCAACACATCATGACAGCTGAGCCTCCTCCCATAAAACAAAGGCTCTACAAGGAAAGATTATGTAGAGCACACCAAAAAAAGCATCGCTATCTGAAGCTGTGAGGGTACATAGACTGGCATAAAGTCGCTTGTTAATTCAAGTCTCTATGACCAATGACCTCTCTTCACTCACAGAGGGGTCGGTTGTTTGTGGCACCTGGTTTCTAGAGGGGATTGTGTGTTGGTTTTCCAGGTGCCTGCTGTGCAGCACATACACACTGAAGATGGGCTTGGAACATGGCAGCATTTACATATTTTAAAAATTCAGGCACATTTGGATGCAAAAAAGATAATAGAAACTTTTTTCTTTAATCTCTGAAAGAGTGCAAAATTGAAATGCTTAATAAAGGCAGCGATCACTTAGAAAATAACCTTCAGACTTAAAAATAGTCCACAGTTTTAATTAAGACAGAAATGCAGCTAGAAAACAGAAGAAAATTGCAATAATGGAAAAATGGATATTTGGTACCCACAATTTAAGTCATTTGACTCCAGTTGAAAATGTGTTAAATTTCTGGGATGTTGGCAAAGAAAATATCCAGGGATATATGCATCCAGCTCCCAGGACAAAATAGAATGATGATCAACGAGTAAAGGCATACAATGACCATACTGATTTTTTTAAAAAGGCTTTCCCTTTGCAAATTTGCCAGTGGATAGATAACACATTGTTCACAGCATCCACAGCCACCTAATCTCACTTTCAGAGGATGAGCAGGCCCTGAATAGACACCTCAGAGTTGGGAAAATTGTTATGAATGGAAAATGGTTTTGAATTGTTCCTCTCAAGTGATGCTGCCTCAAATCCTTTTTGGAAGTGGGCATAGTATAAATCCTAAATAAATAAATGTCATTTGGTTCTTTAGACCAATGGTTTTTACATCATTGCCATTCCAATGAATAGCAATTTCATTTTAAGAGCTATCCTTCCCACAAACCAACTCTTTCCAAACAAAATAAAACTGGGGGGAAACAATGTCACATTGCTGTATTTAAAACTGAATCATAAATGTGTGTGTGTTTTCTCTTTTCACTTACCTAACGACACAAGCTTTAGCTTTCTTTAAAAGTGGATCAGGGAAATCAAATCTGAGAGTGCTTTTCCTCAGGGGCTGGCTTTTGCAATGAATAATGAATATTAGATTTGACTTATTTATACTCCCTTGTTACTGTATGATACTCCATTAAGTCCATAGCTAGACTGTGATTAAAAGAAAATGTGGTCCGTCTCCTACTTTAGCTTTATTTCTTTAGAAAATGGCTCGCCTATTTAGGCCTGAAGCAAGTCATGTTCTTCATTCCCTATTTCTAAAAGCCTTAAAACTACCATTTTCTAAGTGATTGCTCATTTGAGCAGGTTATCTGCATGTAGTTTATGGGTCAGAGTTTTAATGGCAGATCCTTAATATGCATTTTACTAATCTACCCTAAAAAGCATTAGGCAATTGACAATCTTTGTATTGTCCTCCAAAAGGAAATGAAGAAGTAGATCCTACCTTTCCATCTTTAATTTTCCCAGAAAGGAAACTACTAATGATGGATCTCCAGCACATGCCTGAAAAAGGAAGAGCTGTCTAAGCTAATGTCAATCACTCACTCATTGCCATTTCGGTAAAGGCCAGGAAGAAATGTCTAAAATTGTTCAAGACTCATATAGAGCAGGCTACTATTGAGTCCATTCAATGTTTTCTTCCTGTCTTGAGCTTAGTGGGATCTTGACATGAATACAAACTCTTTGGATGAGCTAAGTAAAATCCTCCACTCAATTTTGTTTGGTTTCAGCTGGAATTAAGTCATCTATAGTCCTAGGGCGACGTTTTTTTTTTGTGTTTTTTTTTGTATTTGTTTTTGTTTTTTGGTGTTTTTTTAAAAAGGAAACCCAAGTATAAACATTAAAAAGAATCCATCATCCCAATGGCTACTGTCCACAAATATCAGTACTAATATTTTGGTAAAAGCAAAATTAGCTGCCCTGAATAGTCTTCCTTCTCAGGTCTATGCTTTGCTACATGAGATTGACCATCTTCCCATTTTCAGCAATAGGCACCTAGATTCATGCTGCTTTTGTCTACTATGGATATAAAAGTTGATATGAAATGTGATCCTTATGTAGATGAACAATCACCAGGCCTTAAATGACGGTGTACATGATAAGGTAGCTTGAAGAGTATCTAAGAGCTAAACATTTTGTTGGTTGGTTTTTTACATGGTAACCCAGTCAACCAAAATCTAAAACACAATCGCTACATTCAATCGTCTGATAAGCAAGTGATGCAATTTAAAAAATATATTACACTATATAAGGTGCATTTCCCCCCCCCCAACAAAATGACAAAAAAAGAAAAAAAGAAAAAAATATTTTTGAACAAATTAGTGATATAGACAAGTAAAATTGCCCAGAGAGTTAAATGCACATATACCAAAAATCAACATTGTTTTGTCCCTCTCCCATTTCCCAACACTTCCATCATGGCTCATACTGGGTGCCTGGAAATGAAAACATTTGATTTGCTTTATATATTACATATGATGAGAATCCCAAGCATCTGATCCTAGTTGTGATTTGCCAAGTCACCTCTCAGTCTTGTTTTGAATCTTAGGCTCCAGACCCATTGGGGAAGAAGGTGGCTAACAACAGCAAATGTTTTCCTTAGTGCCCTGGGCCCATGTGTGTCCTATTTGTTGTGAAATCAAAATCCCTCATGCTGCAGACTGCCAAGGGAACAGTTCCTGGAGTGGCTGTCCTAAGGTTGGGAGACCATTTCTTTTTTAGTTTAATTAGAAGGATTCCTGTGGCCCTGGGCTAACTTCATATTCTTGGCTTATGAAACAAAGTGGGCCATGGAGAAGACTTTTTCTAGGCTGAGCTCTGGGAAATAAACAAGAAAATATAATTTGATAAAGTTTTAGCCAGCCATCCCACCCTTTCCCAAATGATCTCGCCTGAGGCATCTAAGCCTACAGCCTGATTCCATGAGCATTAAAGCACTAACTTGATACAGTCCTAGCGGGCTAAGCATTCTGGGGACACAGCAAGCCCAACGTTGCTTGTCTGGACAACACAAAACCACTATGACCCAAGCTGAGCCTGCCTAAGGAAAACATGGGAGAAATGTAAGGGACAATGAATTTGCTCACTAGTGACTGGGCAACCCTAGAGCTGGGTTTGAACTCAGAAAACCATTGCATGTGTGGCTGAGGAACACCAAGCAGGTGCAGCGGTTCAGCCCAATCTCTTCCATGCTTTTCTGTTTCTCCATCTTTCTCTCCTGGAACCTTTTAATGCCTGGATGTAATTTTTTGTTTGTTTGTTTTGTTTTGTTTTGTTTTGTTGCCAGTTGTTAGCTAGATGTCTTCAGACTAAATGAGTCATTGTACTTTCTATGGAGCCTCATATACTGCTAGAGGATAATCGACATGAGAGAAGATTTTTGATATTCATAAAATCAAAAATGTTCACATGAAGCTCTCTAACCAGTCAATGAGACTCCCCATACCAAGGCAGGTCCTCCCACTGATTTCATTAAAAGCCATTAAGAAGGTTCAGACTCCTCAAAATAAAAAACAAAAACAAAAAAAGGGAGGAGGGGAGTTTAGTATGTGCATGGGGGTTCAACTGGAACAAACTTCCCTTTATTTAACTTTTGGCAATGGTAAGCATGAATTAACCAGAGACCACTGCCTCAAATGCAATTTATGTATCCTCTAAAACACTCTCTTCAATGATGCAGTTCTCAGCGAGCCTAAGCATCTGATACATTAAGCCCAAAGAGCTTTGGCAACGAGGATCAACATATAAGACTGGATGCATCTTGTATTGCTACAGTGGAAACAAACAGATAATCACAGGAACGTTTTACTATCACCATGCAATAGAGCAAAAGCTGTAGAATATGACTTTAATAAAAATGATACAGTTCTATAGGAATACAAGAGTAGGTTATAACTAACCCATGACCTATCCTTTCCTAAGCCAGCAATTAAAGAAACTAGCTGAAATTTGTGTAAGTTATTCTTTCTTAGAGCCAGCCAACAAAAGGCATGTGTTAACAGAACTGTTACCTGCCTACCTCCTAGGTCAGGGTTTCAACATGGCTTTAAAGCAAAGGGCCCATTGAGACCCAGCTCTTAGGCTGAGCTCAGTCGTGAAGAGCTACAGGAATCCTTAAGCTAATTAATGCAGCAAAGGGGGTAAAAAGAGCCATTGCAAAAAATTACAAGTAACTTGGCCCTGGAATCCCTGTTGGCTTATTTGCAACAACTGAATTTTGCTGTTGAGAATGGTAGCAAGCGAATGAATGGCCACTGATATTCAAAATCACTGGTGATGGATGCATACTGGAGTGTGTTTGTGTGACGTTATTCAGCTTAAGTGATGCATGAAGTAGGTATTATGCTGCTGGGATTCTCAGGACCTCATGGGATTTGGGACTCAAGAGCTTTTAGATTGTGGTGGGGAAACTCTCCTCATCCCTTGTGATATAATAGGTTTGCAAGGAATGCGATGAAGTTGACGCAGTGGCTAGCTGGTTCTGGTTGTCTTCGTCCATGGGGGCAGATCCTCTGTTCCCTGGTGCGTGTAAGCGGTGGGCATCCAGCATCTCCAGGAGCAGGTCATAGAGTGGAACCACATTCTTGCACTTCATGCTGTACAGGTGCTCCATACCTTTGTTGCTATCGGTTCACAGGAAGACAAATTGATGGGGATGAGTTTAGCCCAGCAAAGGTCCAGATCAATTAATCAATGAATCAAAAAGCATTTTATTTAGCATTTGCTATAGACCAGCTAGCCAAGAGTAGAAAAAAGAAAGCCAAGGTTAACTCTACTAGTCGGTCTTCAAACCAAGCACAGTTCTTAAATTCCTAGGACTACTTTTTTACCTTGACCTTCTAGGTACCATCCCTTTCTTTTACCTTTCCTTCCTGCTTTTCAAATCCCTTTTAAGTATTATTTTTGCTCATTAGAATTTAAAATACTGAAGCGAAGGGACTATCTTTCTTTTTTGTCTGTATTTGTACACCCAAGCAATAGACATATATAATGACTTCTTTTTTCTTATTTTGTTTCTTAAGAGGGACAAGACTCAAAATGAATTTTACAATTGCTATGATTAATCATCCAATTCAATAAGAAACTCTCTGAGTTTATTCCGGGAGCCAAGTCATTACAAATGAGCTCCTTCCATCTTCTCTTTCTGTTGTCTCCCATAATCAGTGTGAGTTTGTCGAGAATAGTGATCGTACAGCTTTTCTCCATGTATCTCCCATACCTAACTGTGCTTGTACATAGTAGCAGTGCAATATTTTTTTTTACTTCATGATATTCCATTATTAAATTGCTATGAGAGAAAAATAAAACATCTTGTAATAAAACATAATCAATAAATTGCCACCCCCTTTCTACTCCCCTTACTTTATCTCTTTCCCCACAAAAGAAATCCAACTAAAAATCTTCTATAGCTAGTGTTTAGAGGTCTCTGGTGAATAGCATCAAGATAATAGAGCAGAAAGTGTATGCATCCTTAGTTGTCAGAAATCCAGCAAGGAACTAGAGAAGTGCCTTTGAAAAGTAGAACCAAACCGTTAACACCACTTGGGCCTAAATTCAATTTCCTAAATTGTTTTGTTTTGTCATTTTAATTAAAGTATTGTCAAATGCCTTCTGGGCCTTGCAGCTTTCTTCCTGGTAAAAGCTAATGGATTCCATTCACAGTCAGGTTAAATTTAGTATAAGCCTTTAGAGAAACAGCATATGATAGGGGTCAAGTTGTAACCCAATATATTTTATAGGTTAGATGGACATCAAAATGCTATTTCATTTTCTCTCATATCATAACATTTAAAGCTTTAAACATTTCCTGTAAGTGATGGTAGTTTGTGGCTTTTCATAGAATGCTGGCAATTTTACAAACCCATGTTTCCTGACTCCATAATCCCTTTGCCTGAATTTGGAATGAATAAACGTTACATGTAAAGTACAAGTCTAAATCATGTAACCAACTAATTAGGCATCTTTTAAGATGGTCAAGGGAGACAACATAGCCTTGAAGTCAAGGAGATGATTTCCAGATCTGACTCTGGCACATACTGGCTGTGTGACCCTGGGCAAATCACTTAAACTTCTGTTTCCCAAGCAACTCTCTGAGACTAATAGTTGAAGAAAAAATGCCAGTCTCCATTGGTAAGGGAAGTTTCCTCAACTAGTAGTTACCTATACCAATGAAGACCCAAGTTTATTCTCTAATTCTAAAAGTTCTAGAAAGATATTAACAGCATTGAAGATGTTGGCCTTCTAGAAGACAAAGAAAAAATATATGGTTTATACTATAGGTCTATTTTAGTGTAAGGAAAAAAAGAATGTACTTTCTTTAAGGCTGGGGTCAATGTCTCAACAGGCAGGTTTGGGAAGAAAACATTTAGTTCCAATCCTATTCCCCCTATCCATTCTATCCCCCTTTAATACTCTTTATCAAGAGAAGAAAAATAAACAGGGATTCACCGGTTAGAAATGTGTACTGAAGAAACCAGAGCCTTCTCTTTCCCTAACTTCTGTGAACCATAGGCATTTCCTTAGAATTAATATGGACCTCAGAGGTCATTTAGTCCAGTCTAGTATCCTCCAGACTATTATTAAATCCAAACTTGCTGGACTTGTTGCAAAATATACCTTCATTGACTAAGAATTGGAAGACACTTCAGAAACCATGTAGTCAAACCCCTCCTTTACAGCTGAGGAAGCTGAGATCCAGGGATACTAAATAACTTCCCCAAAGATATATAGGGGACATCCATTTGTATGATGAATATTTTAAAAAGCAAATATTCCTGATTATACATGCCTAGAAATATTACTATTTTTAAACATTTTCCAGATTACACATGTCAATACAATTTTTAATAATCACTTTCTGATATTCTATGATCCATGTTCTCTCTCCATCCCATTTCTCCTCCTTCCCCAGGAGGGCAGATAATTTGATATAGGTTGTAGATGTATTATTATATAATATACATTTCCATTTTTACCATGTTGTGAAAGAATATTACTCTTTTTTTTCAAATGTATGTAGATGCTACTGTAAAATAAAATGCAACTTCATTTCAAAATCTTACTAAATTCTAAATCTTACTAAAATCTTACTAAATCTTACTAAAATAAATAAAGGGACATTTTGTCATTATTCACAACAAATATGAATAGTACATTTCTTATTAGTGGAAGGCTGTGAAATTTTTTGATTTTAAAGAAGGGTCCTCACACTCAGAGTGGCTGAATCAACAGTAATCACTTCTGTAATATCCCTAATAAATGGCTTACTTTAAAACTTCAAGTGAGGGAGAGAGAACCCATGACCTTTTGAGATTGTTTATTCAATTTTTCAATAATTCTACTTGTTAGAAATTGCCACATTAACCTAAAATCTGTCTCTCCAGTTTCCACCCATTGCAACCATTTTAACTCCCTAAGGCCAAGTAGAACAAACTCTGGATAATCTCTCTCTCATGTGGTAACACCAACATGGCATGTGGTAACACTTGAAGACAGCCATATTGTTAGCCTACTCTAAGAAAATTATCTACATTTCTTTGGACTAATTGTTAAATAACATTGGCTTTAATCTCTTCACCATCTTTGTTACTCTCCTTTATGCACTCCAGATAGACAATGGATCTTCCTAAACTGTGGCCACCAGAATTAAATCATCTTTCTGAGCCTCTGTTAAATCAGTAAAATGGGGAAATGATATTTCCAGGAGCTTCTTTATATCATTTTTCTGAAGAAAGCATTTAAGTAAATGGGAGTTTACTAAGATTGATTACTTTAACCTCTTGGATTTCAACTGGCTGTCTTTCCTCTCTCACGAATGCTTTGGGAATGAATAGAGAATTTGCTCCCATTGCATAGTTGTAAGCATTGATGGTAGATTCCATTTTTTCCTTAAGTCACAGCTCAGGACAGGACTTCAGGGTTTAAGTGGAATGTCATTTATTCAACACTTTTTTTGAGCACCTACTATTTGCAAAGTACTATGTTAAGCACTGTGGAAGTTATAAAGATGTTTACAACATGGTCTTAGCCTCCAAGGAGCTAAAAATCTAAATGGCAGGAAGGTTACCAAAAGTTGAGGCATAAATAATGTTTTCTGACTTTTCTGAGGGCAATCAAACACACAAGTCTTTGCCTCTTTTCTACAGTCTCTGGAAGGGGGGAAAGAAGTTATTATTCTAGGATATTTTCCTCTTGGTGCTTCAAAAATATATATAAATATTTCCCACATTACTGATGAAATACTTTAGCTTTCCTGGAGTCTATGAAGTAATAAAGTATCTTACTCGCTTCTGATCAGTTGGAATATTCACTCACTTAAGTTGTACCCAATTCATTCTCTGGGAACTCTAAGAGGAACATTTATTAGACCTGGGGCTTAAAACTGGGCACTACCACCTTCAGATATACACTATATTTTATTTTGATGAAATAGGGCTTCCTTCTGTCAGTATGTCAGTATGATGTCAGTAGAATGACTATTCTAGGACTTCCTGAAGTGCAGCAGTGACATGTAAGTTGTAAAAATAGGAAAGAGGGACAAATGCATGGTCAAGGTCATTGGAAGAGGAGTGTTCTCACAGCAATTGCACTTTCAGAATCTGGTTAACATCAGGCCGGGCAACTTTATTGGCCACTATATCCAGGATCAATCATCAAATATTTACTAAGTGCCTCTTATGTAATCAGCACTGTGCTTGGCAATAAAGATACAAAACAATGCCTCCCATAAAAGAACTTTCCTCCTATCACAAAAGACATATGCCTATGTGAATATATATAGACTAATTACAGAAAAAAGGAAGGAAGGAAGGAAGGAAGGAAGGAAGGAAGGAAGGAAGGAAGGAAGGAAGGAAGGAAGGAAGGAAGGAAAAATGAAGGAAGGAAGAAAGGAAGGCAAGAAGGAAGGAAGAAAGGAAAGGAAAAAAAAGATGGTGATAGAGAAAGGGACTGATACCTGGTGGGATTAAAAAAGACCTCATTTAGGAAGTGTTCCATAAAGAAGGAAACTAGAGAGATAACACAAGAAAGAGGAAAGGAGATGATGCATTGGAGAAAAGAACAGGTATGTGTAGCCACTTTGTCTTTATAGTTGAGTGCTAAAAGGGAGAAAAATAGAACAAGACTAGAAATGAAGATTGGATTTTGGTTGTGAAGTACTTCGGCTATTGAACAAGAAGTTTATATTTGACCTTAGAGATAATAAGGAGATAAAAGATTATAGTGGCTAGACAACTGGCCTTAGAATCAGGATAGGAACATTTCTATCTTTTTAGTATCTCCAGTGCAAACTCTTAGTAAATAATTGTTGGGTGTCTGATTCCACTATGATATTGATACTTCAGTATGATATTTATGCTTCAACATAAAGGAAGATATGGAAATACAGGATTTTTGGCAACTTAATAGGCTTCCTACAATTCAACTACAGATCAACATATCAGACTAGCAAAGACAAACCATGCCAAAAGCAGTATCCTCTTGCTTTTTTTCTTGTTCAATCATTTCAGTTGTATCTGACCATTTGTGACCCAATTTGGGGGTTTTCTTGGTATAAATACTAGAATTTTTTTGCCATTTCCTTCTTTAGACTACTTTCCTTCTATAGATGAGGGATTGAGGCATACAGAGTTAAATAACTTGCACAAGGTCACACAGCTAGTAAGAGTCTAAGACTGGATTTTAACTCAGGAAGAAGAGTCTTCCTGATTCCAAGTCCAGTGTTCTATCCATGGCACTACCTACTTGCCTTTTAGCAAGGGAAAAAGTGGAGGAAAGATTTTAGTTTTGCAATTAATATCAATACAGTGAATAGCAGCCCATGAAGGTGTCTCACCTCATGTGCCTGATGTGAGACAGGATCAGGAGGAGCTGAGCCAGGCGTCTGTGCTGTTGTTGCAAAGAGAGCCCAGCTTTGGCCATCAGGTGAATCAAAGTGTCTGTGATCTTATCCAAGACTCTGTGAATGTGGTCTTTTTCTTCCAAGGACTTCAAAGTGCTGGAAAGAAATGTATACACTCCTAGAAGAAAAGAAAGACAAAAATCCAACAGAATGTGAGATCATGGGTTGGTTAAAGGTACTTAAATTAAGATTTTTATTTTAAAATTGTCGTTGATTTCTTTTGTTTTTATTTCACCTTCATTTCCAAAAATATCCCTCCTCCCTTCCCTATCTGGTAAGCCACTACTTGAAAAAAAGACAGGGAGAAACAACGAAACCTATTAGCAAAGCTAATCAACACACCAAAAGGGCTTGACAATATTCTCAATGTTCTATACCAATAACATCTCAAACTTGATAAAAAAGGAGGAAGGTACATTTGTTTATTTCTCCTCTGGGTAATTGGTCATCATAATTATACAGGGGTCAGTTTGATTTTATTTTTTCCTGTTATTTCCATTTACATCCTGGTAGTCATTGTTCTATTGATCTTTATGTATATAAAGATGTATATATATAGTTGGTAGATCTACTTATGTATTTATTTATTTTAATAGAATTATTCCCATGTCTCTCAACTCCTCCCCACACAGTGGAAGATATCACCCAAAATGTATATATAAATTATGCCTTTAAGTATTTCTTTTTAACAGGTCTTTCTCTAGAGGTGAATATTCACAAGTCATTCTTCAAATATTGATTCTGTTGCTATATATTATATTCTCTTGGTTCTCCTCATTTCACTTTTCATTATTCATGTAGGTCTTTCAAAAAAATTAACCTGCTCATCATTTATTACTGCTTATTCGTATTCCATCAAAATCATATACCACAATTTGTTCAGTCATTCTCCACTTGATGAACATTCTCTTAATTTCCAATTGCCACTAAAAAGAGAAACTGCTATAAATATTTTAGAACATATAGGTTCTTTTCTTTTTGCCCTGATCTCCTTGGGAAACAAACCCAGAAATTGTGTTGCTGGGTCTAAGGATATACACAGTTTTTTTTTTTTTAAGGTTTTTTTTTTTTAAGCCCTTTAACTTCTGTGTATTGTCTTATAGATGGAAGATTGGTAAGGGTGGGCAATGGGGGTCAAGTGACTTGCCCAGGGTCACACAGCTGGGAAGTGGCTGAGGCCAGGTTTGAACCTAGGACCTCCTGTCTCTAGGCCTGACTCTCACTCCACTGAGCTACCCAGCTGCCTGATATACACAGTTTTAAAATTCTCTGGGCATAATTCCAAATTACTTTCCAAAATGGTTGGATAACAGCTCACCAATATTGTATTAGTGACCCTATTTTCCCACATCTCATGTAACATTTGTCATTTTGCCCTTTTTTTCATTTGAGTCAATCTGATAGGTGTAAGATGAGATCAAAGAATTGTTTTGATTTGCATTCTCCAATCAGTAGTGATTTCGAACATTTTTTATATATCTATATATAGCTTTGATTTCTTTAACCAAAAACCATCTGTACTCATCTTTTGACCACTTATCAATTGGGGGAAGGCTCTTATTCTTGTAAATTTGACAGTTCTTTATGTATTTCAGATATGAGACCTCTATTTGAGAAATTGTATATAAATTCTTGCCCCCTCCCCCCAATTTTCTGCTTTCCTTCTAATCTCGGCTATGCAAATTTTGTTTCTACAAAACCTTTTTGATTTAATGTAATCAAAATTATCCATTTTATATCTCACAAAGTTTTCCATCATTTTTACTCATAAATTGCCTTCCTATACAAAAACCTGATAGGTATTATGTTCCCTATTCTTCCACTTTGCTAATGATATCTCCTTTTATGTCTGGGCAATGTATCTGTTTTGATCTTATCTTAGTGAATTGTGTAAGTTATTGGTCTATACTTAGTTTCTGCCAAATAACTTATTTGGCAGAATACAAATACAAAACAATTGTTGTAGCAATTTTTAGCAAATAGTGGATTCTTATCCCCAAAATTTGGATTTATATTTTTGTCCAATACAAGGATACTATAATATTTTACTACTGTTTGTTATATATCTAGGCTGTTCCAATGATCTACCTTTCTATTTCTTATCTTGTGCCAGATAGTTTTGATAAGTACTGCTTTATAAAACAGTTTAAAATCTGGTACTGGGAGATCTCCTTCCTTCATTAATTCATTTGATATTTTTGATCTTTTGTTCTTCTAAATAATTCTTGTTATTTTTTCTAGCTCAATAAAATATTGTTTTGGAATTTAATTGGGATGACATTAAATAAGTTGATTAATTTAAGTAGAATTATTATTTTAATTACATTGGCTCTAACCACCCATGAGCAACTGCTATTTCTCCAAATATTTAAATTTGACTTTATCTGCTGGCAAAAAGTGTTTTATAATTATGTTCATGTAGTTCCTAGGATTGTTTTGGCTAGTATACTCTGAGGTATTTTAGGCTGTCTATAGTCATTTTATTTTATTATTATTATTTTTAATTAATTTGAATATTTTCCCATGATTACATGATTCATATTCTTTCCCTCTCTCCTTCCCCCTCCTGGAGCTGACAAGCAATTCCACTGGGTTATACATGTATCATTGTTCAAAACCCATTTCCATATTATTAATATTTGCAATAGTGATCATTTAAAGCCAAAATCCCCAATCATGTACCCATTGAACCACATGATCAATCAAATCTTTTTCTTCTGCATTTCTACTCCTACAGTTCTTTCTGTGGATGTGGATAGCCTTCTTTCTCATAATCATTGCATTGCTACTAGTAAAGAAGTTCGTTGCATTCAATTGTGCCACAGTTGTATCAGTCCCATAGATCTAATAGGTATACTATTCTTTGGGTTGCTGAAATTTATATAGTACACATTTTTCTTTTTTCACCTAATTTACTTGTAATCTCCCTCTTTATACTTAAGTCATTTACCCATTCTGAATTTGTCTTGGTATAGGGTGTGAGATATTGATCTAAATCTAATCTCTCCTGTACTATTTTCCAATTTCTCAGCAGTTTTTGTCAAATAGTGAGTTCTTGTCCCAAAAGCTAGGATCTCATCTGTGGTTATTTTAAATAGATGCCACTGTCTTTTCTTGAAGGTCTTTGCTATTGATTAATAAAAATGTTGATGATTTATGTGAGTTTATTTTATAAATAAAATTTTAAATAAATTATTTTATAAATAAAATCTTATTAAAAAGTTAAATGGCTAGGATTTTCTTTATCTGCCATTATATAATATGCAAAAAGATTATTTTATTACTACTTTACCCATTCTAAGATTCTTTCAATTTGTTTCTTTTCTTATTGCTATTGCTATAATTTCTAATACTATATTAAATAATATTAGTGATAATATTAGGAAGGCTTTTAGATTATTCTACTTACAAATTAATACTTGCTGGTGAATACTTTATGTCTTTGTGATTTCATTGGCTTGGATGCAACTACTCCACACCTTATTGGATCATGGAAGTAAAGGTAAAAGTGACCTTCAAAGTCATTAAGTCCAATTTGGTAATTTTATTTTTATATTTTTATTTTATATTATATTATATTTACATTATTTTATATTTTGTTTATATTAATATTTAATATTTATATTATATTGTATGTTATATTATAGATATAATAAAATATATTTTATATTTATATTATATTTATATTATAAAAGATGAGGAAATTAAAGTTCAAAAATGTGGTGACAATCATATTATTTTTAAGTTAAAACTTAGAGGCTGGGATTCAAGCCCTTCATTTTATACATTAGGAAATTGAGGCAAGGGGGCAAGGAGAGATGAAGTGGCTCAATCAGAATATGTCACAGAAAGTAAATTGAAGGTCTAAGATTCAAACCCAAGTACTTTGCCTCTAAAATCCACACTACACATATGATCTTTTTGATTTGCTATGTCTGAAAAAATGTTTCCCATGGTGACCCCCTTTTGGTGATTAAGCCTTTCTGTACCTGGCTACTGGTCCTATGATAAAATAAATACAGTCCCTTGTTGGGCCTCTTCTAAAAAACATCCTGGATTGACAGAACCAGCTAAAGCTTATATTTGGACTAAATAACCTTCAGCAACCCAAGAACAGTTTATTTCCATAAGATAGAATCATAATAAGAGTTAAGTAGATAAATAGCATATAAAATAATTGAATAGGCTAGAGAAGAGGCTTAGACCTGTTGTGAATTCATTGGCATCGGGAATTCCCAGTAAAGAAACTCTTTTTCTTATCATTTTAGAGTTATCTAGAATACTGTGACTTATGATTAAGTGACTTGCTTGGAGTTACTCAGTTAGTATAGATCAGAGGTAGGACATGAACTCCAGTTTTTTTTACTATCTACTAAGATATGATACTTTTCAGAATAGCTGGATAAATATTTAAATATCAATAGCAGGCAGCAGGTGGCATAGTGAAGAGAGCATTAGTCTTGAAATTGGAAGATTCATTTTCATGAGTTCAAATCCAACTTTGGACACTTACTATTTGACCCTGGGCAAGTCATTTAAACCTATTTGCCTTAGTTTCCTCATCTGAAAAATGAGCTGGATAAGAAATGACAAAGCAATCTTGAATCTGCCAAGAAAATCCCAAATGGGGTCACAAAGAGAATAAACAACAACAAATTTCAATAGCAGAAATATCTAAATTTTATTGTTTTTCTTTCCTTTTTTATTTTATTTTGGTTCTTTTTTTAATTATTATTATTTTCCAGTGACTTTTCATCATCCCAAAGAACCTTTCCTTATAACAAATAACTACAATCAAGTGAAGCAAATCACTACTTTGACCATATCTGAAAGTGTGTGTCTCATTCTACACCTATAATCTACCACCTCACTGCCATACTCAGAGAGGCACACTACTCCACCAGTCCTCTGAAATCATGATTGGTCACCAAGTTGATTAGAAGTCTCATCTTTTTCTTTAAAATTCAGTTTTATTTTATTTTCAAAAAAAAGATTTAAATTCTCTTCTTTCTAAATCTCCCTCAAATGAGAAAGTATCTTAAGATTTTCAGACAGTTTTGATGTATCTCTTCAGAGAGAGGAATATAAAAATAAAGTAAATAGCATTATCCCAGCCCTTCCTCCCATGGAAACAAGAAAGCCTAGAGTTCCCTCTGAAGCAATTAGATTTGAAAGTAAACATTTCTGTAAAAATCCCCAAAGGGAAATGCAAATAGCCCTTATCATGCTAGAAAATCCTAAATATCTTAAGCAAGGTTCTTTTGGTAAACCATATACCTTAAGACCATAAAGACAATATAAGCCATATATTATCTGATAAAGACTAATAGGTAGGAAGGTGTTAGGGAGGATAAAAAATCATCTGTTTAAGGCAGGATGGATGCAACCCAAAGGAAGTAGGGAAGCTCATATAAACTCTGCTTCAACTAGTCAATCCTACCTAATAGCTCTCATTTTTAATCACACCCTCTTCTCTAGTCAAGAAGTTCTCTTTGTTATTTTCCTCCTCCAAAACTTATATAGGTTCATACTGCTCTACTTGCAAGAATAACCTTGCTTTTGGAATTTGTAAAAATATAGCAATGCTTCAACAGTCTTTTAAAGTAACCACTTGAGGCATATATCCTCCACAATGAATTCTCTATGACAAATCAGTTCCTACCTCAGAAGATAATTTTGGAGAAATTGGAGTGGTACAATTCCCTGTTATATGGAGCCATACTGATTCCTTATAAATTACTCACAATTTCAGATCAGTAGGAAGCTCAGAACCTGTGAATTCCTATATGGTCTAAAGGTGTTCCTTCCTCTTTAGGATCCCCTAATCTCACCAAGACTATTTGGATAATGGTTGGCATATTCAATATATTAGAGTTGTACATAGTATTTGATACAGAGAAGAATGTTAGAAAGCAATTTTATTTTTCTCCAAACTATGTGCTTCAAAGAATCTACTTGCCTCCTTTAGTTAATCAACTATTTAATCAGCAAATTTATTGGGTGCCTATTATGTTAAAGACATTCACTTTCCACCTAAGCTTGCCTCTTCTATCTCTCATTTTGTAACTGCTGTTAAACTGAAATATTATGGTCATAAAGCACCATAACCTGTAGGTCAGATAAAGGAAAAACACCTACTCTTCTGATAGGAATCCATCATAAATAAGATACTATTACCTAAAATGAAAAATAATCTTGAAAATGAAACCCCTCAGCAACTATCACATGCAAAGTAAAGATCTCTAAGGTCAATAGAATAACATGACTTTTGAATCATAGGAATAAAAGATATCAGGTGTCATCTAGCACAGGGGTATCCAACTCACTACCTCTGTGCCATGGCACAGCAAAACTCCTGAGTGTCCTGAAACCGAATAAACTGAAAATAAAAGCCCAATAAAATGCTGATAATGTTAATTTGAGATTTTCTATGTCAAAATGCAGCTTACCCCAGGAATTCATTTCTATTTGAATTTGATAACAGTGATCTAGTACAATCCCTCATTTTACAAATGAAAAAAACTGAGGATAAGAGGTCTGTGAACTTGTCCTAGGTCACACAGGTAGTGAATGACTAGAAAGCCAGTAAGGTGCAGTTCAATAATATTTCCATTTGGTGCCCAAAGATCCACTAACCTAAAATTATAAAAGTACCTGACATTTAGTCAATGAATTTTACATACATTATCTGATTTGAATCATACAAGTACCCTGTAAGGTACAGTAGCTGCTATTATTATGTCCACTTTAGAAACAAGCTAACTGAGTCTCAGAAAGGTTAAATCTTTTGCTTAGGGACACATGACTAGTGGAGAAAGAGAGAAACACAGAGACAGAGATAGAAATTGAGAGATAAACACATACATATGTGTATGTATTCATATACAAATACACAAGCATACAGTTAAGCACATAAAAGTAACCACATACATGTCAGTACATATACATGTGTATATACATCTACACATATGTGTGTGCATGTGAATGTATGTATAGCTCTGTTTATACTTATGCATATCAACATATTCATACTTATATGGCAAAATTTTAATTCAATTTTTTCTGCCTCCAAGTTCTTCAGTTTCTCTTCTATATCAAATCTATAATGAGAAAGCAATAGACCAGTGATTCCCAAAGTGGGCGCTATCGCCCCCTGGTGGGTGCTGCAGTGATCCAGGGAGACAGCGATGGCCACAGGTGCATTTATCTTTCCTATTAATTGCTATCAAAATTTAAAAACAATTAATTTCCAGGGGGCTAAGTAATATTTTTTTTCTGGAAAGGGGGTGGTAGGTCAAAAAAGTTTGGGAACCACTGCACTAGACAAATGATGAGAGACAAAAGAATTGACTATAATTTTCTGATTCAGTTTATGGAGAAGGAATTTTTATCAAATTTAGCCTACTAGTAAAAATATAGAAAATAGGTCAATTTTTGGAGAATTTTATAATAGTCCATGGTTTTTATAGATGATGGATGGTGAAGGAAGATCGTAATGGGGAATAAATGAAGTTCATTGCCAAACTGCTTATTGACTCCACCTCTTACTATTTCTCTTTTTAATCTATACCCCCATGGCCAGTGTGATGACACAACACTCCCTCAGTTTCCCAGTTGTCTTACATCAGGAATGAGCTGGGTGTCAAGAGAAACTCTGACAGTAATCTTACTATTAGTTCCTACCACTTACCTGTTGTCTCTCTCATTCACTAGGTCTTATCATACAAAGGACATACAAGGAATCCAGAAGAGAGTTTGTGACTAAATATTTAGATTTGGGAGTCATTTGCATAGAAATAATAATAAGTCCATGAATGCTGCTGTTGCTGATGGGGAGACGAGGTGACAGAGATGAAATGGAAGGAGGGAGGTAAGGAGAAAAGGCTGAGGATAGGACTTTGCTGTATCTCTAGAGTTGGAATATAAGAAGTATAATGAACCAGTAAAGGAGACTGATGAATAATTAGCCAAAAAAGAAAACTAAAATAGAACAGTGACATTATCAAAAGCTAAAAATGAGAGTGGTATCCATAAAGAGATGGTAGTTAATAGCATAGTCAAGAAAAGTATTGGATTTGGAAAGTAAGAGATTACTGGGAACTTTGGAGATAGCAGTTTCAGTTGAGTAATGACATGTGGCCAGAAACCAGATTACAAAAGTTTGAAAAGTGAATGAGGATATGAATTGGAGACAATATGTACAAGCGAACTTTTTTTTTAAATTAATTTTGATATGAAAGGGAGAAGAAATATAGGGTGATAATTTGAAGGAATGATAAGATCTAATAAGGGTAGATATAATCTTTGCTGATTATTGTGCCCATTTTATGGATAAGGAAATTCTCAGAAATGTTATGACTTGCCCATAGTCACACAGCTAATAAATGTGTAAGATGAGATTTAAATTGAGATCTGCTTCACTTGAATTCTAGTACTCTATCAATAATGCTATACTGACTTTCTCTGCTCCTAAGGGGAGTCACATTTTTTTCATTGATTTATTTATTTTATTGATTTCAACATAAATAACCATTATATTGTAAGTTTCTTGAAATCAGGTACTGTACAATTTTTTATCTTTATATCTTCAAGTTGCCAAGCAATAACGAGATAGTGGAAAGGACAAAATTTGAACCCAGAATTTGGACTTCTGTCTCAAAGTCCAGTGCTATTTTGCTCACACAAAATTGCTTGGAAGCGGTTAGGAGTGGTTCCTTCTGTTTGTTTACCCTTAATGTGAGAACTCTGTAGCCCACTATCCTGACTTGCACATTCTGAGTGCAAACATTTCACAGTGCTTCCTTTCAATGCAAGTGCAAGATTTGGCATTGTGACTTCTGGCACTGGAGCTTTCTCTTATGCAGATGAACAGAGACTAGTCTGTTTCTTTGTTTGTCTCTTTGTCTATCCTTCCCTCTTTCTGTCCTTCCCTTCATCTCTCCATCTATGTATCTATTCATCTAGGGATTTACCTATGTATGTTGCTATATGTTGCTACTACCTATCCATCTGTCTTTTTTATATTTAAGTGAAAGTACTTCTTTTTGAAGAAAAGTCTCAGCATTTTGAAGAAATAGTTTTTCTTCACTGACTCATTAAATTCAGACTTTCTCAGGAAAAAGATGCATTTTTTGTTGTCCTACTCTGGCACAAGTATAGCTTTTCAACATCACAAGGTCATTGTGAAGTTCAAGAAATAATATATACATAGTGCTTTGCAGACTTAAAGCTCTATAGAAATGTTAGCTAAGATTATTATCAATTTGTTCTTATCAAAAGATATTTTCATGCCTTATAAATATACTTCATGTAACATCTACTTTCTTCAATCTTGTTGAACCTCCAGCTGTTGACCAGTCATCATATTTGTGAGTTGTCTGGCCAAAAAAAAAAAAAAAGCTCACCAGTCATGCCCCTCTGCCACCCTCAGCTCCATGGAACCATGTTAAAGAAACAATCAAATCTTCAAAATTCCCAGAATATTGCAGTTATTCTGTCAGTAAGTGTTAATAAATAAGAGCAAAACAGGCTGCTGGCAATTTCCATGTCTCAGTTGTTTTACTCACTCTGCATCAATATACTTATTTCCCCTAACTTATGCCAGCCCTTATACAGTGAGAGCCCTAAGACATATTCAGTCAACAAAGTAAACTTTGGCAACTCAGGCTGCTGTTCTGAAGCAGCAAGGAAAAAAATCTGCATGTCATTATCCACTTCTGAAGTATTGCTGGCATGCCTGAGCTTTGACATATCTTGAACATTGCAGCCAAAGCTGAGAGATTTAGAAATGATCTGTTAGTTCTAGAGGACAAGGTCCAGTGGTGGACGTTAACATAGAGTGAAACCACATGGACCTCCCAAATGGAAATGATCCCAGTCTCTTGCTTTTTCTCTGCTTTCTGAATCTTTATAGATAGCAGAATTATTACTCAAAGTCTAAAAGCACATGAGGATAGGGAGTGGGGAATGTTTATATTAACCTGAGCAGTGGGATAGTTATGTAAATGGTAAAGTATTTAAATAGGCTCCATAAAATCCTATTCTGATTCCTGCTGTGGAGGTGACCCTAAGTTAGATTTTCAAAAGTTATGGCAGCACAAGCCTTGGCAAAGTCTCCTAAACACCAATCATGATTCTAGTACCAAACTGAGGTTGTTGTAAGAAGCCTGACCAAGTTAAATATGGAGAGAATCATCAAATAGTAGGTTAAAACTTAGGTCACTTCTATTTTTTGGCTAAGGTAATCCATTAAATAATGGGAAAGTCTTATAACAACTGCCTTCTACTTCACCAAATCTCAGAATTGGAAGTAACCTTAGAAATCATCTATTTGAAGTCATACTTAAGGAATAATCCCTTTAATAAAATACTTCCCACTTTGACCCAGCAATAGTCTGTATACTCAAGAAATCAAAAATAAAGGGGGGAAAGATCTATTTGTACCACAATATTTATAGCAGTTCTTTTTCATGGTAGCAAAGAATTGGAAACCAAAGCAACATCCATCAATTTGGGCATGACAGAACAAGTTGTGGTATATGATTGCAAATGAAATACTGATATACCAAAGGAAATGACAAACAGAACAATCACACACACAAAGCAACAGGAGAGATGTGAAATGATGCAAAATGAAGCAAGTAGAACCAGGAGAACATTGTACAAAGTAACAGCAATAATGTACGATGAACAACTGTGAATCTATCAGCAATGCAAGGATCCAAGACAACCCCAAGGAACTCATAATGAAAAGGACTATCCACTGCCACAGAAAGAATTGAGAGTGTCTGAATGCAAACTGAAGATACCATTTTTCATTTTATTTTCTTCGTGAATTTTTCTTTAGTATAAGTGATATGTCATCTTTTACAGCATGCATGATTGCACATGTACATTGCACATGTACAACTATAACATATTATCTGCCACTTTAGGGAGGGGAAAGGTAAGGGGATGGAGAGAACATGAATCACAAATTTCAGAAAATAATTATTAAAAGTGTATCAAATGTAATGTGAAAAAAATATAACTTTTATAAAGATATTTAAAATGTGAACTTGAGGCCCTTTACCATCATGTTCATTTTTCTCGAAAACTTGTTAGCTTTTCAGTGTCCTTCTTAATACATGGTTACCAGAATGGGATATATTTCTTCAGATGTGGGCTGGCAAGAACAGGGCACAATTGGACTATCCCCTAACTAATTTGTGTACTTTATGTCTCTTAATTCAGCTTAATATTACACAACCTTGTTTTTGTAAGTTATCACTTTCTTTACTTATTTTGAGCTTGCAGTCCATTGCTACTTTTACATCTTTTTCAGATCAACAGTTGTTGTCTAACAATATCTATCAAATTTGTAAAGCTGATTTGTTGGACCCAAATGTAATACTTTAACCCCTATTCAAATTCATTTTTAGAGTCATAGACTTAGAGCATGAAGATATCTCCAAGGTTGTCTAGTCCAAATCACTTAATTTGCAAATGAAGAAATTGACACCCACAGAGATTAAGTGATTTGCTCAAAAGTCAGATGGGCCCACCATTTGAAATCATCAAGACCTTTTAAAATCCTGACTCCATCATTTAATGTTTTAGCTATCCTTCTTAGCTTTGTGCCACCTGGAAATCTGATAAGCATTCCATTTATCCCCTTATCTAAATCACTGGTTAAAATAGTAAATAGTACCAGACCAGGTCCGATTTCTAGCTCTTCACTAGAAATCTATTTTCAAGATTACAATGAGCCACCAGTGATTTTTCATTGGATCAGCTTTTGAAACTAGTTTTGAATCCAACTAGCTATATTGCTACATAGCCCACATCTCTCCATCTTACTCAAAAGAATAGCTTGATAGATAGTAAGACAAATAATATCTCTATTTCTCTCAACTATGGCACTCAACACATGATCTGTCACAAAAGGGAATGAGATTCAGAGCCAGTGGCGGAGTGATAGGAAAAAATCAGTGGGCACTAAGAATCATACAGTTCAATGAATACTAACTTTATAGTTGGCACTTCTGATGTAACCCTATTTCCAATGACAAAAAATGAAATATTAATGGAACTGAGCCACATTAATTTGGACATTCTTGTGATATATGAAACCAAGAAACAAAAGGAAGTTTTAGCAAAATGGAAGGATGACTAATAAATTCTCCATGAAGTGACTAGACAGAGGGGCTGGAAGTACTTGTTTTATGGTACACATTAGGTCAAAATGTTGCAGTATTTCTTAAGACATTGGTCATTTCATCTTGTAATGTTCAGGATGAGTATAATTTTTTTAAAAAGACTACTATAAAGATCATTGTAGCTTATGAATCATTTTATATTATAGAAGATAGAGTGATAAAGCACTTCTATGAAGAACCCAACGTGTAATGCAGATGAAACCTTCCAAATCAAAGCCAATACATAATGATTTCAATGTCCTAAGATGGGCACAGGGATGGGTGGCAGGAAGTGTGTTGAATAATATGGTTCAGATATTGGAAATGAAAGAGATAAAGCCCTTAACAGTCTGGCTTCAGCCTTCATTTCCAGGATAATTAGAAATCATTTCTATATACACACTCTGTTTTAGCCACATTGACTCACTTACAATTCCTCAAATATAATATTCCATGTCTCATTTCTGAGCAGTTGTTCCCCCAAACCTGTAATTCACTTCCTTATCATCCATACTTTTATTAAAAATATTTATGCTGTGCATATGTTTATTTCTTTTCAAATGATATATATATTCCTTGCATGAGAGGACTGTTTCTTTTTCTTTCCCCTCCACCCCTGACTTTTTTTTTAATCTCCAGCACCTAGAATAGTGACTGGAGCATACTTAATACTTAATAAGTGCTTCTTGATTCATTGTAGACTATCTCAAAACTTCATGTCATATATATGTATATAAATATATATGTGTACATATATATATATATATACATATATTTATTTTCAAGAGAAAGTTGGAGGGTTCTGTGGATGAAAAGCACCAAATCACATCACCCTCACCATTCTACAAAATTGACCCTTCTTTAACAGTTAGGAAGAATTGGTTCCTGATGTGGAATTCCTATCAGAATTAGATACTATATGCAGTCAAACTATTGATGCTAGTTAATGAACAAAAGCAAAAATCAATATCACATAAGATAAAAGAATAAAAATAGGAAGAGCACACTATGTATAATGGCAATGACTTCAACTTGACTTATTAAAATGGTGATAGAAAAGGTAGAGAAATTATATATACATATATCTAATAACCCAAAATTCTCTGTGCATTTTGAAGTTTTAATATTTTAGAATTATAAATGCTATAAGCTTATAAAAATATCATTTGAAAGTTTATTCGAATTTTGTTTATATTTATTTAATTCTATGAAGAACCTATTTTTAATTTTAACAATACAGAACACAATAACATTAGACATTGTGTGTATAACAGTCTCTACATAATACTTTCCCAGGTCAATGAATTGGTAGAGGAGGTCTTCTTACTTCACTACTTCAACCAATTGATTTATCTCTTAGTTTTTTTCTCTTATGATAATATAACACTATTGTTTATATATCATAAGCACATTCTTGGGATGATCTTAAGACTAAGATTCACAAATGCAATCTTTTCAGTCCTAAGAAGCAGCAGATAAAACATTTTACAAAGTTCAAAAATTGATAAGAAAGACATGTATGACATAAGATGTTTATAGTCAATTTTGAGGAAGAATTAATTTTAAAACTAATTAACCTTTTGAAAATTGTTTTCATAATTTTGTAGCATTTATCTTTATGAAGTTAAGACTGAAAACTATACTGACTTTTGGGACATACTGTATTATGATTTTGATTAATATCATTTCTCATGGAAGGTTAACTTTTTTTAAAAGTGTCATCAGATCTTGCCTTCTCTATACCATTCACTTTATCGTTTGGAGTTTCTCCTGAGGAGACCATTGTCAAAAGCTTACCTGTTCCTTTCTCCAGTTTTCATCAATGTTTTTTGATATTGTCTAACTAGCCCTGAAGAACATGGCGAATTTTATCTCATTCTAAGGAAATATTGACATCTCTTCAAAAAGAGCAGTGGCAAGATGTAATAGAGATGGATCTTTAGTTTGGTGGAAGCTAAGTAACTAGATAGAATAAGCACTGGAGTGTAGCTGGAGAGAAAAATGGATGTAGTTATATTTCTTCCTCACTGAATCCAAGAAGTTTGTGATTCCAGTGTTAAGTTTAGGAGAACTTTCCATGTATGCTCTTCTGAAAAAAATCTTCACACATTCTTAAATCAATTAGAATTTTTTACCCTAGGACTCCATTTCCCAGAATCCAACTTTCATCCTCACTTTAAGTCCTTACATTTTGGAGATAAAAGTTTCTGTAACCTCACCCTTGCTCTTTCTTCCCCCACTAATATGGTTGGGAAAATTTCTCTTTATTCAGGCTTTTACTTTTGTTCTTTCTATTTCCTCTACTTCAAGTGATTATTAATAAATCTTATAAAATATAATAATTAGAGTTATAGGATATTGATTTTAATCTTACATAAACAACCTTGCTACTTCTGTTTTTAACATATCTTTTTTGACAAAAAAGAATTTGGGGCCTATAGTTTCTCCTTTGTAATAATAATTATAATTAATACATTATTATTTCTTTTATATATTTTATTTTAAAATTATTATTATATAGTAGTGACTATGTGCCAGGCACTGGCTAGTACTTTACACTTATTATTTCATTTCATAACTATGGAAGGTAGTTGTTATTATTTTACCAATGAAGAAATTGAGGCAAATAGAGGTTAATTGATTTGCCCAAGCTAATATAGCTAATAAGAGAATGAGGATGTAATTGAACTCAGGTCTTCCTAACTCCAGACTCAGCACACTTTTTACTGTACCACCTAGCTGCCAGAAATGAGAAGGCAGAGAATATTTTTCAGCTTACTGACTGCTTCCACCAAATATCTATTTTTTTTAATTAACTATTTATTATGACAGAGATATTGGAAACAAATGTAAAAATGCAGACTTAGTAAACATATCTTTTGTAGACCATGATATAATAAAAAGTTTGTGTTCAGGGAATACAAACAAAGCATGGAACAAAATGAAGTCTCTACAAAATCCTAAATAATAAGTGGGTCGAGGAACAAATCACAGAAATAATAATTATGTAATAGAAAATAACAATGAAGAAACAATACATTAACATATTTAGGATGCAACTATAATAATCCTTAGAGGGAAAATTACTCCACCAAATATCTTTATTTTTCTTCATTAACTTATTTTGCTTTGAGATGGTCAAAGGCCACATATTAAATTTTTTCTGAAATGTTTTCCCTTCCCAAAGGACAATAATACTAGATTTTTCTCATAGGAATTATGATCTAGAGACTACATAGTCATCTCTTAGTTTGCTAGTCTTTCATTCAAAACACTAACTGCCTTGGAAGTAACCCATGAGTTTAAAGGACAAAAAAGACAAGACCAGAACCATCTGAGTATTTAATTTTCTCTTATTCAAAAGCACAAATCCAAATATTTCTAAATGATTCACAAGAATTGCTCTGTACCTTTCAGGAATTGGTTTATCTTTTCTTGAATGGGTTAGTGGATGAGCCAAGAAAGAAGTAGCTAGAGGAAATTTTTAATACTAGAGTTTCCTAGTAACTCTTCACCTGAAATATGAAGCAGCCATCTTTGAATTTGGCCTTAAGCTTAGAAAATGAGCTATTATCATATTGTTTTGGTTTTCCATTCTGGTTGCATAACTCAATAACATGTAGATTTCATGGCAGCTTCTAGGCTCTCTTTTAAGTGGTCTTAAGCAATGGTGACTTGAACCAGAGATTGGTACTGTTACCACAATACAATACTGGGATATGATCATTCTGTTCAGCCTGGCACCATTACTTACCCACTGGAATCCTTCTTGTACAGATTGCTAGTGAAACCATATGTTTCTGATTCAATGAAATTTAAAAGTTTGGAATAATTTTTTTTCATGAAAGCCACTGAGTGTTCTAAGAGCCAAATAGTACATTTCTTGACTCCAACTGACTCAGAATACATATCTCCATACTGGTCTTAAATGCTAATAATGTGATTTGATTATCTAAAATAGATACTAAAATGTCCCATTGCTTCCCAGTAATTACCACCTCTGATATTTTTGAACAGCAGCAACCTGTCTAGGAATAACAAGCAATAAACATTAGTTTATTATCTTCTGTTAAGCAAATGGTTGAAATTTGTCATGTTTGAAAGTATTTTCAAACTTACGATCTTAATGAACAAAAAATTAACTTAACATGGACAAGTCCGTGTCCAAATGCTTCTCTGTATGACATAAGGAAAGTGGGAGAGAAATCCTCTTTCTCTCTTCATGGCTGGCTGAGCCATTTGAAAATCTGAGTCATTTCTACAGAAGAAAAATAGTTGGAAGGCAGCTATTGATTGCACAACTTGATATATCTGACGAGTATTTATCTGGACCCAAGGTGAATGGATTTGTTGGTATTTCTAGGTAAAAAGGAAAACCAACGTTGTTTCTTTTCTGGCTCTCCCTTAAACTCCTATGTAAGTATTTGCTTAGTCTACTACCCTCCCCAAGAAGAGTAAAAAGTGTAAAGTTTATCCAACTGAATGAAACTCCTTCACATTGTCATGTTTATGAGAACTGGTTAAAATCTATCAGTAATAGCTGGTGATGAAAAAGACAGGTATACCTTCCAAGGTTAGTACTTATCTCTTTTGTATTCATTTCTGTGGCCACATTGTCCCACGTTTCCATTTTTTTTGGTTGAAAGATTACAGTAGGGATAATAATGCTTCCTGATTATAACTAAAATTCAAATAAAATAACAAAAGTCTAATATCCTAAACATTTGTGATCACAAATATATCAAAGTTTCTTGGGTTATGCCTCCTACAACATTAGATAGAAATTTAAAACAAATTCAAAGAAGAATTATATATACTGGCTGGTGGTGATTAGCTCATCTTAATCCATTCTTAGCATAAAATCATAAATTTGTAAGAGGTAGCATTGAAGTATTTAACATAGATCTTGAGGAGAACTTACCAACCAAAAGGTTCCTGAAACAGTAAAATGCATTGTGGAAGTGAGGGTGTAAGGACTTCTACAGAGATATTAAAGAAAACCTTTAGTAGTATTCTTTCCCCTATCTTCCAAAACTAGTAAGATTGGAGGTGAGATGAAGAAATCTGTGTGACCTCTCAATATTCTTTTCATTCCTTTGACTGTTAATGCTTTATTGATTGTTGAATCTGTAAAAATAGGTTATGGTAGATAAAAGTAGCATTGTTGAAGCAATATCATCACAGTTTCTCTTTTTATAATATGTCTGCCATCTATAAAGCAGTTAACAATTAAAAAATGCTTAGAGTAACTTGTAGTTCTGGCATGTACTATGGAGAAACAGAAATATGTATAAGTCATCATAAAAGATATTCCAAAGTCATAAATAATTTCTTTCTTTTTTCAGCCTTATTATTTATTTATTTTTAACATTTATTAAAAATTTTTTTGAGTTCAAAATTATCTTTCTTCCATCCATTGAGAAGTCAAGAAACGTGATATTAATAATAAATGTAAAATCATCCAAAATATGTCTCTGGATTAGCCATTTTGAAGGAAAAGAAAGAAAAATAAAGGAAATTTTAAAATCATGCTTCAATCAGCACTCAGACTCCATCAATACTCTCTTTTGAGGTAGAAAGCCATTTTCATCCCAAGATGAAATTTGGAAATCTCTTAGAAAAGCTAAGTTATTTACAGTTGATTATCATACAATATTACTATCAATGTTCAGTGTTTTCCTGGCTCTGCTCACTTCAGTTTGCACCAGGTCATATAAGTCTTCTGAGGTTTTTCTGAAACCATTCTGCTTATAATTTCTTAGACCACAATAATATTATAAATAGTATATCCTTCACAATTCTGTGCCATAAACTGTTCAGTTAGTCATCAATTGATGAGTGTCTCCTCAATTTCCAATTCTTTGCCACCACAAAAAGCTGCTATAATTTTTTCTCACCAATAAGTCTCTTAACTTTTTATTTGATCTCTTTGAGATACAAGGCTATTACAGGTACTGCTGAATCAAAGGGTATGCCCAGTTTTATAATGCTTTGGGCATAGTTCCAAATTATTTTTCAGAAAGGTTGGATCAGTGTTCAACTCTATCAATAATGCATTAGTGTCCCAATTTTTCCATATCCCCTCCAAAATTTATCATATTTATTTTCTGCCATATTAGCCAATCTGATAGGTATGAAGTGATTCGTTAGAGTTGTTTTAATTTGCAATTCTCAAATAAATAGTGATTTAGAACATTTTTTCATATAACTATAGATAGCTTTCATTTCTTCTTCTGAAAACTGCTTGTTCATATGCTTTGGCCATTTATCAGTTGGGAAATGACTTGGGAATTTGTCTCAAATACATATATATATGTATATGTATAATACATATACATATACTTAAATGGAGTCATATTGGAGAAATGAGGCTATTTATAATCTTATTGTTGTCATTCTCTTTAATGAAATAAATGATTATTTCTTTGATTTCTTCTTTGACTCATTTGCTAGGTTTAAATTATTTAGTTTCCAGTTAATTTTTAATCTATATTTCATGGCTCTTTACTGGATGTAATTTTTATTACATTGTTATTTGAAAATAATTTATTTAATTTTTCTGTTTTTCTGCATTGGTTTGTGAATTTTTTATGCTTTCATAGTAATTTTTGTGAAGATGCCATGTACATCTAACAAAAATGTTTCCTTGCTATTCCCATTCATTTTTTCCATGATCTATCAAATCTAACTTTTATAAAAGTCTATTCATTTCCTTTATGTTTTTTCTTATTTATTTTGTCGTTAGATTTATCTAATTTGGAGAAAGGAAAATTTGAAGTACTCTACTAATATCATTTTACTATCTATTTTCTCCTGTAACTCATTTAATGTTTCCTTTAATAAGTTGGATACTATTCCATTTAGTGAATATATGTTTAGTATGGATATCACTTTATTGTCTATAATACCTTTAAGCAAAATGTAATTCCCCTGCTTATTTCTTTTTCATTAGGTTTATTTTTGTTTTTGATTTGTCTGAGATCATGATTGCTACACATGCCTTTTTTGCCTTAACCGAAGCATAATAGATTCTGCTCTGGTCCTTTACCTTTACTCTGTATATCTTTCTGCTTCAGATGTGTTTCTCATAAATGATATATTGTTGGGTCCTGGTTTTTATTTAATTCTGCTATCTGCTTTTTTTTTATAGGTGAGTTTGCCCCATTCACATTTATAGTTATGGTGATTATTTGGGTATTTCCTTTCACCCGATTTTTTTCCTTCTCTCTCTCAAAAGTCTTTTTTTCTTAGTCAGTATGCACTATCAGTAAGCACTGCCTCTTTTAATCCACCCTCCCTTCTATCAACCCCTTTTTTCTCTTCTTCTCTTCTTCTCCTACTTCTCTATTTGAGTAAGATAGAGTCCTAAAATATATTATATGTGTTATTCTGTTGAGAGTAAGGTTCAAGCATTATCTGTGACTCTACCTCCCATTATTTTCTCCTTTTTTTGTAAAAGCTTTTGCTATTATGGCTATTTTATGTGAGATAATTCTTCCCATTCCTCCTCCTTCACTTTTCCCTCAGTGAATCCCTCTTTCTCATCCCTTAATTTTTTGAGACCATTTCATCATTAATTTTTAGAAGTTACAAAAATATCCCTGTCTAGGAATATAATGTTTAATTATATTAAATTCCTTATGATTAATCTTTCATATTTACCCACTTAAGTCTTATATTTGAATGTCAATTTTTTTCCAACTCTTGTCTTTTCTTCAGGAAAGTTTAAAAATGATCCACTTCAACAAAACTCCATTTTTCCTCCAAAAGAATTGTACTCAGTTTTTGATCTTCCCTGTCACCAACAATTGCTTTTGATGGTCAGGTTCTTTTTGTTGTTGTTGTTGTTTGCTCATTTTGCCAGCCTATTTCTTGACTTGTAACTTTATGTTAAAGTTGGATTCCTTTCCTTGGATGGAGGGGGCACTGCCTCAAACTTCAAGTTTTTATTTGCTACTTTTTTTTCAGAGCTAGTTCTGGAGGTCTTTAAGTTTGGGGTATGATGCAAGGAGAGGTGTAGTCACTGCTCTATTGACATGCACTCAGATTTTTTTTTCCAGGAAGAGATCTACTATCCTATAGTTGGAAGTGCTAGCTCTTCTCTTGGCCATAGCATGATGTATAAGACCCTTAATCTCCTCTGGACACAATCTCTAATGTTCCTTTCCTCCTTGGAACTTTGACTAGAGCTCCTACTCCCTTTTGAGTGACAAGACACACTCTTCTCTGCCTTTGAAAGGTGACCAGAGTTCTTGCTTCCTTGTTGCTTCTCCTTTCTGCCATGGTACCATGATCAGGCTCTCTGTTTCCTTTCTATCACAAGTGCTAGCACTCCTTTTTGCCCTGGAACTGCAACCAAGAACTGAGTATATGCAATGCCACAGTGTCCTGTACCCAGTGCCAGCTAGGATTACCCTATAATATCCTTTTGATTATGTGTTTGACTTCTTTTCTGTTGTTGTGTTGAGAACTTCCAAAGCTATTGATGCCACTGTAGGAACCACCTCAAAGCCTGCTATTGACATTGGCACACACAGTGTGTTCTGTGCTCAGGGCTAGCTCTTAACCTGGTGTCATAAACCTCTTTTTTAACTTGTTAAATTGTCTTCAGCTTGAAAAATATCTCATTCTGACTTTTGTTGACTCTTATCACTCCTGAACTCAATTTGATGCATTATTTTAAATTGTTTATAGGAAAGTGAACAATTAATACCTAATGAAAGAGAGAATCCCATGGATGAAACTGTCATCATCACCCTCTATTCCCATATCTCAGTCATGGGACAATAATAAGAAATCTCAAAAAATCTCAAAAGAGAAATAAATCTTAATAAGGAAGAAGTTCAGAATGAATTGAAGTCAGAAACTAAAGCTTAACACAGTACAGAATTACAAAACACAATTAGCAGGCTAGGAAAAACTAAATCTATTACTGAATTCATGATAATATATCTAAAGAAATACAAAGGAGATAAGTAGATTTAGGACACAAGATACTGAACTGGAAGAAAAATTGGAATAAAAGAAACAAAAGACAACAACATTAAAAGAATACATATCACAGAGGTAGCTGGGTGGCTCAGTGGACTGAGAGCCAGGCCTAGAGACAGGAGGTCCTGGGTTTAAATCTTGACTCAGACATTTCCTAGCTGTGTGACCCTGAGAAAGTCACTTAACCCTCATTGCCTAGCTCTTACTACTCTTTTGCCTTGGAACCAATATACTGTATTGATTTTAAGATGTAAGGCAAGGTTTAAAAAAAACCTGCATATGAATTCCATGAAAGTCAAAGTAACTGTCTTTCAAAGCAGATGCACAGGGATAACTTAAGGATTATAGGTCTCCAAAAAAGAACAAGGCAAAACAACAACGACAATAATAAACTGCAACTCATAATACAGGAAATACATAAAAACATTTTCCAGAAGTTCTACATGTAGATAACAAAGAAGTGAATAGAACACACTGACTACTGCTAGAAAAGAACTTGGTGCTTCAAATTCCAATACATGTAGTGCTTAAATTTAACAATTTTATTGACAAGGAACAGATTTTGCATCATGGCAGGAAAAAGACCTTCAAATATGAAGGAAAAATAGCAAAAATGGCACCATATTTCTTAAAAGAAACCACAGAATGGAAAGAAATAACAGGTTCCAAAAAGCAAAAAGCTAAAGCTACAATCTAAAATGACATATCCTAAAAACTTGAATCTAATAATCAGTTTTTAAAAAGCTAACAGTAAACAGAACGTAGTCATTTGAGGTGTACTTACAAGGGTCAGGGGGACAGGGGAAGAGATTATTTGACTTGAAAAAAAACCCTAAAGCACAATGAAAGTAAATAAGTGAAATTATCAAGAAAAGACTAAAAATGGGGGCAGCTGGGCAGCTCAGTGGATTGAGAGCCAGGCCTAGAGATGGGAGGTCCTAGGTTCAAACTTTGCCTCAGTCACTTCCCAGCTGTGTGACCCTGGGCAAGTCACTTGACCCCCATTGCCTACCCTTACCAATCTTCTGCCTTGGAGCCAATACACAGTATTGACTCAAGACGGAAGGTAAGGGTTTAAAAAAGAAAAGGAAAGGAAAGGAAAGGAAAGGAAAGGAAAGGAAAGGAAAGGAAAGGAAAGGAAAGAAAAGGAAAGAAAAGAAAAGAAAAGACTAAAAAAATGAAGGTGTATAGAAATCTACAAATTACAAGTTTTTAAAAAAGGAAGAAAGACTGACATTTGGACAAAATACAAAGTGAGATCATGGAACTCAAGGTTTCAAGGGAATTTATAATTTCACCAAGATACTTGGAGAAATAGCAACCAACATAAGGGCCATGGGGCACTCCAATAGAGTCATACTTTTCTAAAGCTAAATGATAGGTTATAAAGTCTCACCTCTGAAGAGGTTGATTAATTTTGCTTTCTAAGTTTCAGAGCTACCTCACTTTTGCTTTTGCTGAAACTGTTAGTGTCAGGTTTAGAAGAACCTGCAAATGGTTATAGCTAATCTTTTTAGCAGCAACATTGTTTTCAAAACTAAGTTGTGCACCTTTGGTCTCCAGTTGTGAACCTATAATATGGTGCTTTCATCTTTCTCCCATTCGCACATTTTGTTTTGTGTTATGGGAAAATTAATTAAATGTTATATCCATAACCCTGAAGACATTTAGCTATCATATTTGAAACCATATGTGGGCACTGCTTGATGTTTTTTGAGGGGCGTGTTAAGCTTCTTATTAGATAATACTGTTCATAATGCAAAGATTTTGTTTACTTTTTTTAATGAATTAAAATAAGTAAATGATAATTTTCATAAACGTTTTTAAGAGATCATTCCTGAGGTAGAACCACCAAAATTCCAAGGGTCACCTGAACATTCAAGCTATAAAGGTTAAAGAAATATACACTTTTAGTTGTTTGACCTAAAGGCTTTTTCTTTCTTTTCTTTTGTAAAAAATGTTTTTATAAAAACCATATCATGGGAACAATTGGAACCATGGTAGATAAACAACATCTGTGCAAACATTGCTTATGGACTCAAATGTAGATACTACACTATGATCACCAAGGCACTCATAAAACCTGAAGTATTTATAAACCATTAGTAGAAAACAAATGGCCACACTAATAAGATGATTTGTCTAATGGTCAAATAACTAAAAGTAGAGCCTACATGATTTGTGAAAATGATTTTGTGTAAGCAGCATAATAACCTTGTAAAGATTCCCATTTCATTCCTCTTCCTCTGAAAATCCTTCACAAACTAAACTAAAAACAAACAAATAAATAAATAAATAATTCAAGGGGGCAGCTGGGTAGCTCAGTGGAATGAGAGTCAGGCCTAGAGAAGGGAGGTCCTAGGTTCAAATTTGGCCTCAGTCACTTCCCAGCTGTGTGACCCTGGGCAAGTCACTTGACCCCCATTGCCTACCCTTACCACTCTTCTGCCTTGGAGCCAATACACAGTATTGAGTCCAAGACGGAAGTTAAGGGTTTAAAAAAATAATTCAAGCACATATTCTCTTGCAATCCAATATAATATTAACTGAAAAAAAATTAAGCCTATGCTTTGCTCTTGTATTTAGAGCAAGGTCAAGGGGTGAATAAAAGGATATCATTTGGATATAATCACTTGATCCAATAGGACATTATCACCGAAGAAGGTTAGGAAAATAACACCTAAAAGGCAGACATGAAGCAGAAACTGAGAGACATTGTGACTCAAGGCATCTTGAAAATTAATCAACCAAAGATTAGTCACTAGCTCCCTAAGGAAAGAAGCTGGAATAAGCTCAAAAATTTAGGTTTGTGTGCAATGGAGTTACTGTAGTGGGTGGGAAGAAACAGAGGAAAGTCATGCTCCTTGCTCCCTTCTTTCCCTTCTGTTACCTAATAGTAACAAATCGAGGGAAACCACAGTTTCAGAAATGTTGAGAAAGGTTGTGAGCCTGGGAGTTGTACCGGCAGGAGACTCTGGAATGAAATAGCTTTTCAGGCCTGGTTTGGGGATGATTTTGATGGTCCAGCATAATGCTTTTAGAAAATGCACTAGCCTATTCTGAAGTACCATTTTAATAGTTTTAAAAAATGCATAAATTCTATTCTGGTTTGGACTGGTTTACTGTTTGTTTTAAGAGGGAAAACTTCAGTTAAGATAAAAGTACTATTTAGGTTCAGTTAAGATCAAGGTTAAAGAAAACAGTGCAGTTCATTCTGAGTCCTGGTTCATGGTTCAGTTATATTCAGTTCTGTAGTAGATGATTTTCTTTCTGGGAATGGGTATATGGGAAAATATATATATTTGTCACTTACAGTTAGCTGACCCCAGTCTGCAGATGAGAAGGATATATGCATGCCTGGTTTAAGGATTAAGACAGTGAATTTTGTGACCATTCTCTACTTTGACTCCCAAAGTAGAGTAAAGGCTTAGGTTACTTAACCTTTCTTTTATAATTTGAAAATAGAGACAATATTATTAATTTAATACACATGAGAGAATGGCCAAGTATGAGGTTAGAGAAATGGTCCTCGAATCTAGATATGGGGGAGAATCAGGGCCCTGGTTCTTTTTGGAAACCACTCACCATGATTTCATGATTTCAGTAGCTCTGCTCCCAGAAAAAAAAAATATATATATATATAAAACCAGTCAATCAATCCACAAACACTTATTAAACACCTACTATATACTAGGCATTATACTAGGCATTGAGGATACAAAGATAAAGAAAGATGCCTTCTCTCAAGGAGCTTACATTCTATCGCAGAGTATAAATTCCTCATTAGACTGTTAAAGCTTCCGGGGGACAAAAGATATCTTATTTTACCTTTTTATTCACAGAACCTAACACTGTTTTATATGTAATTAATGCCAAGTTTTTAATTAATGCTCTTTAGGTTGCAAAAGAAATCCCAATTATTAGATTCATGGTAGAAGTTTCTTTTATTTGAGCAAGATGAGATCCCCCTCACATTCCAAAAGGTATGAGCTTCTAGCTTTGGCTACAATTCCCAAGGACCCCTTCTTGGAACAATATCCAGTAGACTCAGGGCATCTGAGGCCACATCCAAGGCTTTCTGAGTTTCTTAGCAACACTAAAAGAGTTCAGAGAAAAAGTATGAAGTTGAGAATCATCTCATATATTGAAGCCTGGCTAACATGTTGTTGCTATTACAGAATTTCAGAATCATGGAACTTCAGAGGTGCAAGGACCCTTATCAGTTTCCTCAACAACCCACCATTGACAATAAGCAGCTTCATTCAGAACAGTTTTTGACCTCAATTTTAAATTAGAGTGAGTTTGCCGCAGTAGATTTTTAGAGAAGGAAATTAAGTTAGGAAAACTAGGCTGATAATTGAATGCAAGAATTTGATTAAGATCACGTAGCAAAGATTTGAGTGTCTAATTTGCTTCTTATTGAGTCAGGCCATGGAAAAGAAACAAAATGACTGTGAAGCACTTAATAAATATGAAGTGCCATTTAAATAGAAAATAATGACAACAAGCAGTGTATTTACAGAGGATGCTTGGATTACAGAAAACTCAACTGATAATATAATAATAATTTTTTTAATTCTCTATTCCTCTGACAATAGCAGTCCTACCTGACTGTGCCCATTTGTGAGTTCTAAGCCCTGTTCCTCCCAGATTCTTTAAACTGATGAGAATTAACCGCTCTCTTTCTGAGTGATGCTGCTGCAGCTGAACTATGTTTATAGTCAGTGTGCTTTTAAAAATGTTCTTTGGTCTAAATATAGGGGCTTTTTGAATCACTGCCTTATGAAAACTTAAAAATATAAATGCTCTAAGTAACTGGTCTAATAATAAAGAGGGAGGTCAAAGAGTTCAGCTCTGGAAAGAGGAAATATTCTTTGTGATGAAAGCTGGTTATAATTAAACCTTAAACAAATGCTGTTTCTTGCCAGAATCTGGCCTATTGTGAACAGGAATAAAAACCAAAAATGGATTTTATTGGTCTGATATCTTGTGTTTTCAGCCAGGGAGCAAAATGACATGATTGACTCTTTTAATAAAGTGAAATGAAAAAATGGACAGAAATCTGAGATCTGCCATTTCATTAGTTGGAAGCCTCATTTCTTATGAGGAAAACCATGCACCCAGCTTTGGGGTCTGAAAATTGGGCACGGCCATGAAACTAAAAGAAAGTCAACAAATTGACATGAAAGAAGTAAATAATCTGGTATTTTTTATGGAATTTATCCTCATCAACAATCACAGTGGAGTCCTTTGATCTTCTTTAAGGCTTTTCTGAAACAAGACATCTCTATGCAAATGTTAAGATAATTCAAGATTCCAAGATACAAGTAACCATGGAGATAAATTTGTTCAACAAGTGGCTGATTATCAACATCAAAGAAGATACAAAGCAGGAAGACACCTGCTTGCAAAAGAGGTTTTTTTTTATTGTCATAAAGAATATATGAATAAAAATTGAAGTAGAAGAGAGATTCTAAAGTTGTTCTTGTCTGTGGTTAACATTGCACTGATTGTCTTAAATAGAAGTCACTATAGGATCCTTCCAATAAGATCCAAATTGATTCAAAAGAAATCAGACATCCAAACAAGAAAAACAAAGTGGATGAAAAGTGCTTATTGCCCATAACATGTAGTTGGATGGAATTATGCCATTGAGTTCATACATATCTTGGAGAGTTACTAATTATATGAGCAATCCAGATATAAGTAGGAGAGGAAAATAGACTGGATTATACCCATTGTAATGGGCACAAAAAATGTGCAATGCTTTCAATGAATCAAAGATGCTCTCAATCAGATGTTAAAAAAATTTTAAAGCACTTTTCAAACCCAAAGCACTGTATAAGTAATTATTTTTGTTATATTTTTCACAGAACAGACTCTTCCAGATCTGAATTTGTTTCTATAACCTATTGTTCATACTTGTCTCAACCCTTGAGTCTTAGCATTTAACAGTCATTCTGGTAAAAAATTAATCTGAATTTTCAACTCATCCTTGTTTACCTTCTAAAGCCTACCAAGGTGGTACTATTATTACCTACATTTTACAGATGGAGAAACTGAGGCAGAGAATAGTTGAGTAAGTTGGCTAAGGTCATTCAGATAGTAAATGTCTACATAGAATTCAAATTCAAGACTCCCTGACTCTAAAAATAACACTTTACTACACCACCTGCCTTCCAGGTAATTTATTATTATTAGCCACTGGAATTCATTGAATAAGAGGTGAAATAGTAGTCCTACCTTTTAGGGAAATCACTTTAGTGGCCTAATGAAGAATGGATTTGAGTGGGAAGAGACTTGAGGCAGGCCAACCCACCAGCAAAGTATTGCAATGATCAAGGGGTGAGGTGATAAGTCCTTTACTAGAGTGGCAGCAATGGCAGCATATTTGAGAAATGTTGCAAAGGGATTTGGGGGAGGAGAGAGAGTGAGGAATCCAGGACGACTCAGTTTAATAGTCTATATCAGTGATGGGCAAACTTTTTAAAGAGGGGGCCAAAGTAAGGAAATGCACATCTGTCAGTCTCTTTCTAAGGCAACCCTTTTGAAGTTTCAATGTATTGTATCCTACTAATTGTATTCATCAGATTAGGAATAATGGCATGGCCAGATAGAACATTTCAGGGGACTACATCTGGCCTGCTGGCCATAGTTTGCCCATCACTGGTCTAGGGGATTAGAATAATGGTTTGACCTTTATAGTAATAAGGAAGATGGGAGGGGTTTATAAGATTTACAAATGAAGCAGTCCAGAGGGAGTAAAGAAGAAGGTCCAGGAGACAGGCATAAAGAACACCTAAATTGAATCCAGGAACATCATATCTTGACTCTGCTACCTCCTTTCAAGATAATTAGGCCATCTGACCAACTGGAGCACATACTTCTATTTGAATTAGGGTTCCAGTCAAGGACTTTTCTATCATTCATCCTATGCACTACAGTTCCCTGGTAGTAATCACTGATTACCTGGAAGAGCTCCCAGCTAATTTGTGACTCGCTCTACAAGCCATAAGAACATACAATCATGGAATCTTCCCTTTCAAGGAGGATCAAATTAAATTATCCTCCTATTGCTTCCATGCCAAAAGTCACTCCTATAACTGGCAGATAAGGCAATGGGTATACTACCCATCTACCTAGTGGTTTATCAGCTAAACCTATCCTCCTTATTTCATACTCTATGATTGTTTCCTGCAACAAACTCTGTCCATAATGACAGAAAGACAAGTTTTTTTCAGGTTACCTCTGATTCATGGATGTGATGAGAATAATTTTAATAGTAAGGGGAATGGTTGTGGTTTGGAAACTAGGAGAGGAAATAGGAGTCAGTGAATATTATTTATGCCCCAGAATTGGTAAATCCTTCCACAACACATGGACCCATGGTACTATGGAGAGGAGGAATGGTGCCAATAGCATAATGGAAGTGGCTGAGTCAGAAGGTGGCTGTGGTTGTTCTTCCCAGGGAAAACAATTTGCTATAATAAAAAGGCTAAAGTTTCTGAAGATCAGGTTGTTTCAGATGTATAGTCAACTACCCAACTTCCTAATCTCCTCCAAACTCTCTCAGACCTGAATCTTTGCCCAGGACCCAGGCTTCTTGCCCATCTCAGTCTTTCAGTCTTGGCATGATGGTGAAGACATGGACTGGTTTTTCAGTTTATGTTTCCTTTTTCTAGCTTTGACCATGACTGCTCAGCTCCAGAAAGGTCTTGTCCTTCCCCCAATCCAAAAGATTGGCTAGTGGCCAGCTGTTTTGCATATTTGTAAGATACTATATTAAGGAATGTTCTCAATTTCTAGATATAGGAATATGTCTACAATATTTTCTTACTACTATATTCACAGAGAGAGACAGATGGAGAAAAAGAAAGCAAGCAGAATCACAGAATCTCTAAATTGGAAGAAATCTTAGTGATCGTGACAACCATACAAAAATAGGAATTCCCTTCATAATATACCTAAAATGTGGTTATCCAGCCTCTGGATGAAGATGTTTGGTTGGTAAAGATATTGTTTCTTAAGTTAGCCCATTCCACTTTTAGAAAGCTATAAGTTAGGAAGTTTTTCCCAGTCTAAAGTTATCTTTTTACCACTTTACCCATTGTTTCCTACTTCTTCCTTCTGAGGCCAGGTAGAATAAGTCTAATCCTTCTTCCATATAACAGTTTTTCAAATATTTAAAAGATAGCTATCATTTCCTGGCAACAGCTCACACACACACACACACACACACACACACACACACACACACACACACACACACACTCCATTATAATCAAGCCCATTTTGTCCAAAAAAGGCAATTCTCCCATTTTGTTCATAAAGAGAAACTATCAATTAATTGCCTTGCTGAAATTTAGGTAGTCTAGACTTAAAGCAGTCCTTTGATCTAATATTTCAATAATTCTATCTAAAAAATGAAATTAGTTTTACATGACTTGATCTTGACAAAGCCAAGGGGTTCTAAATAGTTGGCACTTCCTTTCTAAATCATCAGATTAATTTTCTGATTTATACAGTCAGAGAATAAATGGAGAGTAAATGGAATAAATCTAGGAAGGAGAATATAATGTCTCTGGCAAGCATGAGAAGCAATATGCTCAGTGTAAATTTACTGGGATAGAATAATGCAGAAAACTAATATTAGTTAGCTAACATTTATTATGTATCTATTATGTTCTAGGCACTGTACTAAGGATTGTCAGTCTTAGTTGATCTAAAGGGGAAAATAGTGTCCAGAAGTAGGAAGGTGAGTCTCACTATATTCAACTCTGGTCAGATAATTTATTGAATATTACATTAGATTCTCAATACTACCCTTTGATAAAGACATTGACAAGCTGGAAAGAATCCAGACAATAAAGAACGTTGAGATAATGCCAAATCAGGATCATTTGAAAGAACCAAAGAGAATCTTGGAGAACACTTGGAGAAGAGAGACAGAATAGCTTTCTGTATATAAAGGACTAAAACATGGAAGAACACTTTTTTTATTCTACTTGATCTTTGGGACAAAACTGAAAGTAAGTAGCAAAAGTTGCAAAAAGGAAAATTTGGTCTTGCTAGCAGGACATCCCAAGCAGTTAGAGTAGTCCCAAAGGGAATTTGGCTTGTCTCAGGAAATAGTGCTTCATAAAGGCTGGATGATCTCTTATTAGGTAAGTTGTACAGAGAAATTTTATTTGGATACATGTTAAACTAGGTAGCCCCTGAGGTCCCTTCTAACTCTGAGAGTCTGTGCTTCCATGTAGTTCTAGAAATAGGTTTTATACCAAATGGATCCGTGATCCATTGATTTGGAAGTTCCATCAAATGATGCGGGTCACAATCCAATCACGCCTAATTAAACCTATTTTCCAATATCTTTCCTAGAATTATGGAGAGGTAAATCAATAGGAGATGGGCCCATCAATAAACTGACCACCTTAATAGCAGTGAGTCTGAAAAAGATGTAAGGATTATAGGTAAATATGAGGTCGAAATAAGTCAATGTCTGATATTACAGCCAAAAAAAGCTAATGCAACCTTAGCCTATACATAACAGAGAATCTTAGGAGTAGTGAGGCGATAGACCCACTGGCACCTGCCCTGATCAGAAACTGTTGGAATCCTGGATTTACTTCTGAATAGTCATTTGAAGAAGGGCAATGATAATCTGGAGAGCATGTAGAGGAGGGTGATAAGGATGCTTAGGGGACTCAAAGTCATTCCATACGAGGATAAAATTAGTATTTGGGAGAAATATGCAGAAGATACAAAGAGACTAATGTACAGTTGCCATTAGAATATGGCTCTCAGTATCCCTAGATTCATATACAAATTCATTTGCTCGATATTTTAAGCCCTATACAACTCGGCTCTAATTTCTTTCCCCCTCATTTTATGTATCTCTCTGCTTCATACACTTTACAATCCAGACTTAGAAATATTATTGCTACTCCTCAGACATGGCACTCCATCTCTGCCTTTTCTAGTCTACCTTCTGTGTGAAAAATGCATTTTATCTTCTCTTCTACCCCCTAAAAGTCCCAATTGCCTTTGAAATTCAGTTCAAGTAACACTATCTACAATAAAGTCTTTCTGGATCTAGTGCTTTTCTCCCATCCAAATTACCCTTGGAAAATTTAAATATCTCTTATGTCCTTTTGAAAGTATATGTTGTGTTTCTAGATAGGATGTAAGCATATTGAAGAGAAGGCCCATTTCACTTTTGTCTTCATATCTAGCATCCAATACACATTAGGACTTTAATAAATGTTTATTAGTTGATGGACTCTTTGACATTCTAACAAGTAGAGCTATCTAAAAATATTATGGGCAATTTTTGGATGTATTAATTTCCTTCTTAGTAAAAGGTCAGTGAATATATCTCAGGCCTAATCAGGAAAAGCTTTGTTACTTAGAAAGGAAGAAAAGTGAAGGGTTGGGTCACACAGTGGACGAAAATTGGTTTTGGAAGGCGGGGTAATTAATTAAATTATTTTCCCCAACAGCACAATCAAGCCATGATGGGTCCTTTCCCTGATTAATAAACTTAGCCCTAATGCATTGGGTATTTGAGGGATCTTCTTGCTTTTCAGGAAAACTAATTCTAGGATATCTCTTCTCCTCTAATTCAAAGTTAAAGCCAATATAAATAAAGCAAAATGAAATTCTCACAGAGTGGTCATAGCAACTCACAGAGAAATCTAAGTCTGTTATATTTGGAGAGTTTGGGCAGCATATTCAAGTCCCAGTTTCCTGTTTCCTTTCTCTTGTGGTTTCTGCCAGGTATGCATATAGGATGGCTACTCCTCAGATCCATCTCAGGTGCCTGCCTTTAGTGTTCCTGGATCAGACCCCTGATCTCCTTGCCTTCTTTCCTTAATTATGTTTGTTCTTATAATTTTCCATTTCTGGAGGTGAGAAAACTAGTGTTGATTATCCTAACCTTTCATTGACTCTTTCTTTCCTCCGAAAAGGAGTCCCACACCATGTAAGTTGCCTGTGTCATTCATATACTTATTCTTCTTAACCTTGATTTTCAGGAACAGCATGGGGCACTTGGAGCAATACTTGGTTACTTAATAGAAAATCTACTCTTTTAAATCATAGCTCAGTTTTATAGGGTAAGTTTTTGTAGTGGTAAGGTTCGTTTCACTTTTTATGGGGCTAGAGGGATAGATCCTGTTTTGTTATTGAGCTAGTGAAATAGCAGCATTGCCCTTGCTGTGAGAGACAAGCTGTTGCCTTGGTATCTCAGTGATGTATTTTTTAAAATTTCTCAATGTACAGTGTCTTATATCTTGAAAGCAGGCTTTTGATCCCTCTAGAGGACCACAAGTGAAGCTCAGAGGAGTTCCAGCATTCTCTCAGAGTGGCACCAAAGAAATGGGAAATGAATGGATAATGGAATAAGATTAGCAAGAATGAAGAAGCCTTGACTTGTATAAGAAGACAGTAAGGTTAATTCCAAATCTAGTTGTGATCAATGATTCTGAGTTTAGCAAAGCCTTTGCTTTGGCATTTCTTTTTTTTTTAAATTTAGAAAAACATAAAGAATTGCTTTTTAAAAATCTAGACTTTGTGTAGCTCCAAAACAAATACAATCTGATCTCCTGATAGCAAATAACTCGTTTTCTTATTCAGCATTAAAATGAAATGAAATGAAAACCTTTCATGTGAACAAAACAACAGTGCAGGCAAAAGACTAGATTGATTCTGATCCATTCTTTTGATTCCCCAAGACCAGAACATAAGCTAGCATTGATTGGCCAGTCCTGGATAATTTCATTACCTATCTGAGTATTATTTCCTGGTTAATGGGAGGAGTGGGGGGAGAAAGCCCAACACCTGAAAAAAGCCTGCTTTCACTCAAGTTAGCCAGATTGCCCACTCAGAACCTATCAGTATTTGCCAGGCTCTCCATCTAAGAAGGAGCAGGTTCAAGACCTGGCACTGTCTAGCCGAATGGCACTGCTCCCAGAACTCTCATCCCACTAAAAAGCAATTGTGGGATCTGGACCCTTCAATATGCAGGACAAATGATCAAAATGAAAATCACAATGTATGTGAGTGGAACCAGAAACTTGAATCAAGTGGTAATCACTTCCTTAGTATAGAGTAGATTTTTTTTTTTTACCCATGTAACTTTGGTCCAGTATTTCATGCCTCAGCTAAGGTAATAGCGTAGATTTCCATTTATCAGTTGATAAGTGAGTGTGATTGCCATGATAACCACTGAGTGATGTAGGCTACTAGCATTGGCAGTGAGGAGAAGTGGAAAATTATTTTGCTTCCATTCGAAAATGGCTCAGGGAAGATAGGAAAGGATTGATATTGATCAGAAAGCTATAAAACATCAAAAAAGATGTCAGGTTGGAAAGAGCTACATGTACTTTCTCCACAGCTTTATGGATGGAATCCATAGATCCGTGGGTTTTGGCAAAGGAGGCAAAAAATTAATTGATTCGGATTTAAGGAACCCAAAACAGGACATTCTTGAGGTATTCATGGGGGCGAGATGCATACATAACCAAGAGGTGGATTTTTTATATTATATTTTATAAATAGCTGTTGGTTTTCATGTTCTAGAGGCTGTCATTGTTTCTAGTGCTTACATCCAAAGATCAGGATTTGGGAGGAGCCTGAACACTAATTTGGGCTGAGCTGTAGATTCCATCTGTGTGACCTAGAATGACTCTTTATATATCAGCCAGTCTCAGCATAAAAAAAAAAGGAAAAAAAAAACAGATGCCGCTCTTAGCTAAGCTTTCTAAAATGAATAAATAGGAGGGGACCATGGAATTAGACTCCATAGACAAAATGAAAAACACTCCTGTTAGCTGGACCAATTCACTGCATTCCAGTGTTTTAGGCTCTGGTTCCTTCTAATGCCCTCTTTATAATCCAGCTAGGCTTCTCATCCCGACATTTTTGAGCAAGACTGTTGTCACTCTCAAATATGCTCCTTTCTTTATGACTGAGTGCTTGCAGTGGTCCATCATTTCCTAATGGGATCATCAACTCTGCACTTTGCAAAAGTATATATGATGTGTACCCATAAAAAATTTTTTGTTGATAGCTGAAAAAAGGGTAGTAATCTTTCTGACAAAAAGGAATCTGTTTTCTTCAGTACTTCAATGCCCATTTGACTCCTTGGATATGACTAGTACAACTTCAATTTCTTTGAGTCAATTCGGATAAGAAGTAGTTAGCTGCTTCTTTCAATTTAAACCACTTCCCCCTTCAAGTGGGTGTACTATGTCTGGTTGAAAAATGCAACAAAGACAGCTGTCTTTCTTCAACTTGGCACTCTCTATTCCCCATATCACCAACTCACCAGAATTAAGTAAGATGATGGACTTGAGGCACACAAACTCTTCCCCCTGGAGATTCATCATTCGAAAGCGAGAGGATGTAGCCAGCAACATGTCAAAGATCTCCACCATACCTTCCACACATTTCCCTTGGTTCCTGTGAAAACAAAAATAGAGCTACATTGTAGATCTATATTCCCAGAAGAGAATTGAATTAAAATCTATGTTAGAAGTCAGAAGTGTGATCTATTCTTCCCTTAGTATCATTTGAGTATTAGAAGTAAAGATACCAACAAAGGCTTCTAATTATCAATTAAAAGAAAAAAGATATTTTCAAATCCTAGAAAAAAATTAAAGGAGGTGAATTAGAGCTACACCGATTTGAATTAGGAAATTTTCCTAAACACAATAAGAGAGAACAACAGATTTATAAAAACAATCTTAGAAGAATGAGAACAATTTGCTAACATCGCTATTGTCATTGACCACTGGATGAAGGTAACTGATGATCAACTCTGCCCTTTATGGTCTCAATGAAGAGTATAGCTTGTCTCATTCTGTCAGTCAACTGTGGAAGTAAACTCTGGGGCTTTAAAGGACTTGCTTTTCATTATTTCCCTCATGCTGTTAGCAAAGTTCAAAGGGAAGAAGAAATTTCTGTCTGTTAGCAATATTATTTCATGACAGAGTATCGTAGCCATAGGAAACATGTATTTATATGACATCTCAGAAATGGAACTAAGGATTTTTTTTTCTTAAGCCACAACTTTGGAGGTCATTGAGTCTAATGTCCTCATTTTATAGGGAAAGAAGTCAGAGAAGCTGATAGAGATGATGGAGAAAAAATTCCAGGGATTGAGGATTCTAGGTGAAAAACCCAGAAGTGATAAAGAGTACCTTCTATGAGGAAGAGCAGAGAGGATAGTATCACTAGATCAAAACAGGCTTGGAGGATAATAAGATATAAGAAAATTGGAGAGGTAGGAAGAACCCAGGTTTAGAAGGAATTTAAAAGCCAGATAGAAGATTTCATATGTGAGCTTAGAGGTAATAGGGAATCACTGAAGTTTATTAAGATGGGGATTGGAGTGTAAACATGCCAAACCTGTGATTTAGGATGATTTATTTGACATCTGAGTGGCAGACGGATTAAAGAAAGCTGAGACTTAAGGCAAAGAAAGTATGAAGTGATAAGGCTCTAAACCAGAGTGTTGGCAGTATCAGAGAAGAGAGGGGCAGGATTTATAGAAAGCATATGAAGAAAGAATTATATGGACTTGGCAACAGACTGGCGTGGGTGGGGACAGGGTCATGATAAAGAATAAAGAATGGAGTAGAAGAAGTTAGAGAGGTTACAAGCCTGCATGACTGAGAGAACATAGTGCTCTCAATAGTAAAAGGAAAGTTAGAAAGAGGGCATGATTTGAGGGAAAAGAGAGTGAGTTCAGATACGAACATTCTGCATTTAAGATGCTTATGGGAAATACAATTTAAGATGTCCAATAGGTAGTTGGAGATGCAAGACTTAAGGTCAGGAGGTTAGAGCTAGAGAGGTATGTGTGGGAATCATTAGCATAGAGATGATAATTGAACCTCTGGAGATGGTAAAGTACTTTAGAGGATGAAATGATGAAAAAGAATTCAAGGAAAAATGAAGGGGTTCCAGCCTAAAGAGACCAGGAGGGCTATCTGGATGAAGATCTAGCAAAAGATATTGTGAAGAAGTAGTCAGAGAGATAGGAGGAGAACTAGGAGAAAGTAACATCATAAAAACACTGAGAGAAGAGTACATCAAGGAGAAGAGAGTGATTGACAGGATCAATTACCATAGAGAGATTATAAAAGATTATGTTGAAAAGAGGCTATTAAATTTGGAGATTTGAAGATTATTAATAACTTTGGAGAAAGGGTTTTCAGTTGAATGATGAGATCAGAAATCAGACCTGAGAGAGATAAAAGAATGAAAAGAAAGGAAATGGAGGAACTAACTGTAAATGACTTTATCAAGGTATTTAACCACAAAACGGAGGAGAGACATGGGAGAGTAACTAGAAGAGATGGATAGATTAAAGTGAGAGCTTTTTGAGGATTGGGGGAACCTGAACACGCTTTTAGGCAATAGTGAAACAATCAGTAGAAAGAGAAGAGTGGTCAGAGAATAGGGATGATATAGTGGCCACTTCTGGAGAAGAAGGGACAAAATGGCATCATTTGTACATGTAAAAATGTTTGCATTGACAAGGAAAAGGGTTACCTTTTCATGTGAGATAGGGATAGAGAAGTAAATAGGAGCAAAAGAATTTGAGAGATGTGAGATGGGAAGAGAGGAAAAGAAGGAGCTCCCAGAGAATGTCCTTAATTTTTTCAGTAAAATTTGAGATGAGATTATCACTGAGAGGAAGCTGGAGGGAGTCATTGGAGATTTGAGAAGGGATGAAAAGGTTTGTTAAGGGTGAATTAGATAGAGAATAAGCTAGGAAAGTCTAAAAAGATTGCCTCAGTTTCCCCAAGCACCTTTCTGATGTTATAAATTGTTCCATTGGTAAAAAGGTTTCTACTCTGAGAGTTCTTCTATATCCGTGTTGGTGAACCTATGGCAGTATGCTGGAAAGGGCTGCTCTGGTGATTTTTCACATGACCAGCCCCTCTGCCCAGCAGCCCAATGGGAGCACTTCCTCCTTCCCCTGACTGGGGTTAAGGGGCAGCTCACATGCATTTTGTAAAAGGTTTGCCATCGCTGTTCTATATCAACAAAATGACAGATTTCATACATAAACAAAAATCATACAAAAACAGTAAGATATTGGCTTTAATCAAGCTATAGCTGATCAACAATGTCTCACATTTAATGTGAAGAAAGAATTGTAATGGGAAGATCTGGTTTATTTCTCCTAGCCCATGTAGATTTGATTAGATCTCAATATGTGATATGCGTCATACCATTTTTAATTTAACTTTTTCAAATTCAGATTGTTTTTAATAGTACAAATTTGTTGTTGTTTTTTTCAGGTAATTTAATCCAAGTGTGGTTCCTTGCCTAAAATTGCCAGAAAAGGTTTCTTAACTCTGAATTTTGCTTTGATTATAAAACTGAATGCAGATATTAACAAGAATTATCTGGGGCACAGATAGGTTGAGAAATGTGAGAAAATATCCAATAGCTGGTCACTTAGTAAAGATGGTCACTCTCAATAGTGAGGTAGCCTTTCGTGTTGAGAGAGCACACAATGCATTTGATTTTTTTACAAGTAGCAATTTTTCTTTCTAGTGAAAAAAATAAACAAGGATGGGGCTTGGAGAATGAAGCTTTAAAAATAACAACTCATAGCCAAAATAGAGAAATGTTCCTTTCTCAGTATAAAGTCTCTGTTTACTTAACAGACTGTACACCGGCAGGGGAGGAAGTTTAAGTGTAGGAGGAAACCATCATTCACCTGCTGTGAGCAAAAGTTCAGTTTAGAAACTGAGAAAGTAGTATCTTAATAACCACCCTTTCTTCTGATCCCTTTTGAATATTCTGTCATTTTCCCCATGAGGAGCCATTTTTTTCATTTTCTTCAGAAGTTGGTTTCCCCCAGTCTTCTTCTTTTTTGTTTTTCACTGGCTTTATTGTTAAGAAGGTTTAGCACATGTTAAGTGCCCACAGTGTAAAGAAAGGTTTTGAAAAACATGAAATGCCAAGTAGTCTATGCCCTGAGGGATGTTATCATGTTAAAACCTCTGGGCTTTGGCCTCACTCCTAATTCTTCAGTCCTCAATTATTTTAATGAACCCAGCAAATACTTGTTAAACATCTGCCATGTGCCCCGATTCTGTGGTAGAGACTTGGGATACACAGATGAAAAACAACACAATCTTTGCCTTCAAGAGAGCTTACAATCTAGTGGAATAGCAGGTCAATATTGGGAGGTGGGGTCGGGATGGACAAGTACTCATTTAACTATTATTTTCATTAGACTTCCACAAATAAGTAGAAAGGTCAAAAAAAGAGGAATGGAAGATGAAGAAAGTAGAGTCACTTCTTTTTGGAGGGATCAGTACACACATTATCATGAATCCAGACCTAGAATGGAACATAAACAGCATCTAGACCTATTCTCTCATTTTACTCAGGTTTGGAGAATTTAAATAACTTGCCAAAGGTCACACAACCAATTCTTGGTAAAATCAGGACTTGATCTGATTGTCCTCTCATCCTTTCAATCTGCTATTGGTCTTTATAGTATAGTAAATAATATATCCAACCCTACCATCAAGGGAGGAGAAAGATACCCAAGGATTTAGAAAATGTATGGTTCTTGAGAAAAGCATTCAGGGCTGTTGAATTATAATTTGTTTTATTGTTGTTGTTTAGTTATTTTTCAGTTGTGTCTGACTCTTTGTGACCCTATTTGAGATTTTCTTGGCAAAGATACTGACATGGCTTGCCATTTACTACTTCTCAAGCTCATTTTAAAGATGAGGAAACTGGGGCAAAAGGGTTAAGTGATTTGCTAGAAGTCACCTAGCTAGTAAGTATCTGAGGCTAGATTTGAATTCAGGCCTGGTGCTCTATCCACGGAACCACCTAGCCGTCCCTATAATTTGCTAAATTGTCACAATAGTCTAAAAACATCTATGTAATGCATTGAATGGAATCCTAGGCCTGGAGTCAGGAAGACCCGAGTTAAAATTTGGCCTTAGGAGATTCCTATTCCTGTTTGTGTGACCCATGGCAAGGTATTTATCCTCTGTTTGCCCCAGTTTCCTCATCTGTAAAATGGGGATGATAATAGCACCTACCTTGCAGGGTTGTTGAGAGGATCAAATAAGATAATATATGCTTAACACAATGCCTGGCACATAGTAAGCAATTTGTTAATATTAGTTATTATTAATAATAGTAGATAAACCATTTACTCTCCACCTCTTAAAATTAGACCCACTATATCACTAAGCAAAATTCAAAGATAGTCTAAAGACCCACCCAACCAAGTCTTTGTCTTCACTCCAAGGTTCTTTCCCTCTCTAAAAGAGATTTACTCTAAAAAATTCAAGTTATATGAGTGTTCAACCATTAGCAGCCTGGCTGCTGAGTCAAGTGGTTCCATTGCATAGTGCCTGCAGGCCCTTCTCCCTCATTTTAGGTGATGCTTGACACACAAAGTGATAAAATTGATATTCGAGTTGGTGAGAGGTTGGTACACTAACCTAAGTCTTTTTGAGTGCCATGCACCTTTTGGAGGGCTCAATAAATACTTATTTGTTTGACACAGCAAAATCACCCAGAAGATATATGTTGCAACTGCCAGAACTTCCCTTTCTTGAAAGTCCACTGATTTAATACCCAGATCCCATTTCCAGACTCAACCAGGAATAAAGTATTTAACAGGGTGTTAGATGAAATGATTTAATCAACAGCTTTGGAAAGGAGACAATTATTGAGGAACTTGAGATAACAATACTATAATAAGACGAGATAGGTCTCAACTTAGGAGTTGCTTCTGTGGCTGTGAAACACATGGGGCACAGAAAAACAAGATTTATTTTTAAAGGAAACACTGTTTCAGTCACAGATCAGAAGAACAGAGGTTTACCAAGCAGCCCCAGCCTCTAACTCCTACTGTGAGACGTGACAGCCTGGAATGATTAACTCGTCCAAGTATTTTATCAGTCTGATTTTCAGAGACTCTCAAAATCCCCTTGTGGGGGAATCTTGTTCTACTACTTATCCTCTCAAATATAGTTGATTTAGTCTTAAGTGAAGGTAGAACACCCAAAGAACAGAATTTGAAGGAGCATTCACTCTTGGCACGCACGTACTAAAAGTTTCTCCTCTACAGAAAGCAAGTCAGTTTGTCTGTTTTTCAGAAGCATTCAGGTACCTATTACTCTATATAGGATATCAAGAGGTCCAGAAAGTGGTTGCAGATGACACCTACACTTATACCTCTTGGAAAATGCATCTTACAAAAAGATAAATGAAGACATGAGAGACCAATTCTTTGTATAAAAGGATTATAGTAAACAGAAGGTTGAGAAAAACGGGGAGAGTGGCAAAAAGAGAATACATAATTTATTTGGATAAAAAAAATGTTGCAAATATTGGTAGCTGCGGTGCTATATAAAATCTATACATTTTCAGACCTCTAGCTCTTTGGAGTCAACTCTTCTCACCCCTGTCTCCATTTGTACTCACTCCCACCACTACCATTTGAAGTAAACTGGGACCACCAATAGTTGCATGATTATAAGAACTGCTGAAATATGTCATTAGTTGTATGACTTGGAACAAGTTATTTTACATCTCTAGGGCTTGTTTCTCTATCTCTAAAAATGAAGGTTATGCCCAGTGGAATTGTGTGTCGGCTAAGGGGAGTTAAGGGGGCTTGGGGAAGAGGGAAAGACCATGAAATATGTAACTATGGGAAAATATTCAAAATAAAAATTAAAAAAAAATAAAATAAAATGAGGGTTATGGAAGAGATGATCATTATGTTCAGGTCCAGTTCTAATATCTTGTGCTTCTCTTCAGATAAAGGAGAATGGAAAAGAGGATGTCATGGTAGAATAAATCAGAGGATCATATATGGACATCTTAGAGGTCAATAAGTACAACCCCTTTATTTTATAGATGTGGAAACTGAGGCACAAAGAGTTAAGTCCTGAGTCACACAGTTAGTAAGTATTTGAGATGGAATCTCAACCCTGCTCTCCTTGACTCCAATTCTCCCACCTTATTCCTTATACTAGACTATATGATTCTCTATGCTTTAATTTGCTTTAATTGAAATTAGTATAAATATATAATAGAATGTATTATTATAGGTTACTGAGTTTATGTCACTGTAGTTTAAAGCTACTCAACTAAGTCAGTGTGAATAGTTACCTCCATCATAATCCATTTACCCCTTTGATAATAATTTCAGGGCTCAAAGTGGTTAAGCAGCAAATAGTAATTGCTTAATAAATGTTTGTTGACTTGTTTTTGAAAAATAAGGATCATCTGAAATCACTGACAAGCTTCTCAAACTTAGCGGGACTGGTCTTAGGCAGCAGACAAATGATCATCCTATACCTCAGGTCTTTCCAAAATGGTGAAATCTTCCATTAACTCACACTCCTCTGACCTAACTATGGAGAACTCAGAGGCACTTCCACAAGAGGAGCTATTAGTGGAGGACTACAGTGGAGAAGCCAAATCATCATGAGCTTTTTGTACAACTCCTTCTACTCTGACCCCAGGGATATGAGGGGTGACTTAAGAGGGAGATATGCCACAATATGAATAGGGACTTTTTACCCTTTGACCACTTGAATGATGAGATCCAAAGGGCCCTATCAACAAAAGAGGGAAGAAGATTCCAATACTCCTTCAGGGATTTGTCCTTGGCCTTGTGTTGTGGGACATTTTAAATCAGTGACTTAAGTGAATACATAAATGGTATGCTTATGAAATTTGCAAATGACACGAAGTTGGAAAAAGTAGCTAACACACCAGATGACAGGAGCCAGGATCCTAAAGGACAGCCTTAACCATAGTTCTAAATCTAATAAAATTAAATATTGTTGGAAGAAATGTAAACTCTTATACTTCAGTTCCAAAAACAAAAACACTTCAGGTTTAGATATGTAAAGCTCTGTCTGTAATAGTAATTGAAACCAATCCCCTCATTTTACAGAGAAGGAACTTGAGGTCCAGTGGAGTTAAATGACTTGTCCAATATCCCATGGGCAATGAGTGAAAGAGCTTGGATTCAAATTTAATTCCTCTAACACCAAATCTCTTGCCTTTTCCACTGGATTATGCTGCCATCCTTTGACAAGTAAAATACAGGAATATGTGACTGGGAAGCATTTCTAAAAAATATCTGTGGATTTTAATGAACTGAAATTTCAATATTAATCCACAATGTAATCTGGTAACTGATGAAATTAATATGACTTTAAGCCACATTGAAAGAGACACAATATCAAAAAGAAAGGAAGTGATAGTACCTACAATAGTAATTGTGTTCTGCCCTGGTGAGATTTCATCTAAAGTAACAATACATGGTTTGTAACAAAATGGGGAAAAAATTTATAGCAATTATCTCTGACAAAGGTTTCATTTCTCAAATGTATAGAGAACTGAATCAAATTAAGAATATAAGGCATTCCTTAACTGATGAATGATCAAAGGATAAGAAGAGGAAGTTCTTAAGCAAAACATTTAAAATTATCTTTAGTCAAATGAAAAAATATTACAAATCACTATTAATTAGAGAAATGTAAATTAAAACAACTCTGAGGTTGTTTTATATCAGACTGGCTAATGTGACCAAAAAAAAAGGAAAATGATCAATGTTGGAGGGGATGTGGGAAAATTGAGACATTGATACACTATTTTTTTATTATTAGACATTTATTAATATTTGTTATTGATACACTATTGATAGGGCTGTAAACTGATTCAACCATTCTGGAGAGCAATTTGGCACAATCTCGCCCCAAAGGGCTATAAAACTATACATACCCTTTGACACAGCAGTACCACTACTGTCTGGTTCTCAAAGAGAGCAGATAGGTGAAAAGGATCTATGTGTACAAAAATACTTGTGGCAGCTCTTTTTGTGGTGGCAAAGAATTGGAAACTGAAAGCAAATAGCTGAAGAAGTTGCGGTACATGATTGTAATGGAATACTATTGTGTCATAAGAAATGACGAACAGGACAGTCACAAATAAGCCTAGAAAGTCTTATACGAAGTGATAAAAATGTAGTGAACAGAACCAGGAGAACAACACACACAGTAACAGCAATAACTCATGATGGTAGAGGTTACCCACTGACATAGAAGGAAATACTGGAGTCCAAATGAGGACTGAAACATACCATTTTTTACTTCACTACCTTCATGTATTTTCTCTAGTATAAGTGATATGTGTCTTCTTTCACAACATGACAAATAGAAATAATATGTATTACATGATAACATACATATAACCTATATCATAATACTTGCTGTCTCAGGGAGTGGGGAAAGGTGGGGAAGAATATGGATCACAAAATGTCAGAAGGTTTATTAAAATTGTATCTACATTTTATCTGCAAAAATATAAAATAAAAAAGTATAAAAAAGAAACAGATAGTTTGTGATCAAGTCCATTAAAGAGTTAATAACTAGGACAATTTCTTAGGTAAATGAAATTGGGTACATTAGGTCCTTCCTCTTCAAATTGAAATTAAAAAAACCTTTCCTCCAAGAATACTACTCTGAATGACAACTAATATTGTCGGGAGTTTTGAAGTTTAAGAGAGGTATTTGTGAAAGTAACAACCACGAATTTTAAGCTAAGATTTTCCAACAATGCGAACTCTTTTCCTTCCATTCCCAACCTTCCCCCAAAATGCTGTGTCTTATCTTTTTGTAACAGACCCCCAGTGGGAGGCAGGCATGTGTAACTCTGAGCTTATATACTGGGGCAACATAATATACAGTTAACATGAAAGAAATTAGATGATCAAAAGAAAACAAAGTAACCCGTAACATTGCCCTCCCAATTTGATAAACCTATTAGTAGTATTGATGTGGGGAAGTAGAGGAAAAGATAGAAGAAATTACCCCAAAATGAAAGATTTTAAGGAAATGCCAGGAGTACCATTTATAGTATATTCTGAGAACACTTATTCTGAGAAAAAAAGATTAAAAAATCAAGATGTATGATTCATTTAGAAGGAGGAACTGCACTCGAGTGGAAATGACTTTTGGTCCATTACCCAGAGGAGATTGGCAGTGACAATGAAACCGGCGCTATCTGTACTAGGAGTTTGGGGAGTAAATGCACTGAGCAATTTAGACAGTATTTTTGAAATGTAAAGTTCTCAGAAGGCATATTCCAAGTCAAGGAGACCTTATTGAAGAGTTTGAGCAGAATACACCTATGGGAGTAAATGTTTCCTTCTTATCTTGGTTTAGCAACATCATGGAATGTATTATGGGATGAAATCTCTCTTTAAATTGACTTTTTACATAAGAAACAATGCAAATGATGTCCATCTGGATTGTCTTCTTTGAATTAAAGAATGCATGTTTTCTGAGGAGGGAGAAAAAAGGAAGCTTTCCTAGGGGCAATCCCACACATTGGGATTATTGGGGTGACCCGAGGCACATAACTGAATTATAGAATTTAAAACTAGATGAGACTTCACAGACAATCTAGGTCCAGTCCCTTCAGATAAAGGGTCAGAGAAGCTCAGAGAAGCTCAGAGAAGGAAAGTTGGTAGTCCAAGGTCACCTAGCTAATATGTCGTCAGGTACTTCTTTCCTTTCCATTGCATCACACTGCCCTCCAGCTGTCTCTCCACTTGTCAAGCATGTTTTTCCTTCTCATCTCTCTGCCCCGTGGCTTCTCTGGCTTTTTTTCAGCTCTCTTTCACCAGTGCATCAGGGTGTGTGTGTGTGTGTGTGTGTGTGTGTGTGTGTGTGTGTGTGTGTGTGTGTGTGTATTTGTACACATGTGTGCATATATGTGTGTGTTGGGTGTATATGTGTTTACACACATGCATAGACATATGTGTACCTGCGTGTACATGTGTTTACAGACATTACGTAGTTGTTTGCATGTTGTCTTTCTGATTAGACTGTGAGCTCCTTGAGAGCAGGGAATGATGGTGGCTGTTGTTTCCTCCCCCTTCTTTCTTTGTTTAATCAGTATTTATCACAGAAGCTGATACCTAATGAAAGGGTTTTGACTTGGCTTAAACTCTCTGTACCTGTATCAGCTTTATCTACCTCACTGAGCAGATGGGCTCAAATGAAATACTTCTGAATTCTAAGGAACAAATGAAATGATAGGCACGAAAAAAAAAAACACCTTTTCCTAACCTGGAGTGTTATAAAAATGTAAGATATCATTATCACTAAGAGAAAAATCTCTTTGTTTCAGAGACCTCCTTAGCCTAGAAATATGTGGAGGCCAGGGCACGTTGACTTCCAGGTATATTCATGTCTATCCCCATTCTAATCCCATTCTAGCCTATGAACCCATATCTTATGAACATCCTTTACTTCAAAGATTCCTTTCCATTCCGCTTCCACTCAACTGCAAATGGTCACAGGCATGACATAGCCCTCTGCCCCTCGGGGTTTGCTATGAGCTATCTTTCTAGATACAGGCTCCAAAGGACTCATGGATAAATTCATTACTAACTCCAGAAGGATTTTTAGCCCTATTTGTTTCCGCTGGTACAGATGGTTGTAGCAGGAATTACACAGGGAACATTGCTTTGACCTTGCCTGAAAGAACTTCAGGGTTTTAGTTCCAAAAACAGGATCACATGCTGTTAGATTACCTTTATTAGGCTATAGATCACATTGTAAACCACTGGGAAAAGAGGAGCCACAGTCTAGGGAATCCTTGCTGCCTATTTTTCTCACATTAGGAGAGTATTGGTCAAAAGGTTTGGTGAGCCAAAGAATGTTTTCAAATAGAGGAGTAATTCTTAACCCATGTTCTTTTTCTGTACTTTTCTTTGCTAAAGTATCAGAAAAGAGGTTAGAGTTCAATGCCATAGCAACTTGTCTTAGAATGTGCAGAACATAAACTTTTCCTGGGTTAGAATCCTTTGCCAAAGATAGAGGATATTCTGCATTGCCACAAAAATTTATTTCTTTGTTCAATTTAATGAATAAAATTTCGCAGTAGAATCTATCTCCATCTCTATAATTCCCAGGGAGAAAAATGGACTAATGGCAGTGTGGGAAATTGCCTACAGAATGCTAAAACATCCAAATGCAAAGGGGAAAAAATCAATCAGTCATTCAGATGTTTCAAAGTGTCCTGATACTTGACTAGACTAGGTAGGTAAAAGGAGGACAATAAATGAATAACTGAATATCTTATTTTTCCCCTAGGTGTTTGGTCATTGCAAAAAACATAGCTTAGTCTTTCCTCCATGGAAAAGATACAAAATGAATTTTATGGGAATATTCTATATAAACAAAATAAAAAGTAAAGAAAATAAAAACAAGACAATTATTATCCATTAAGCTCTTATATCCATCTTTCATAAACCACCTTATAACAAGAAAAAAAATTTAAGTCTCTAGAAGAAAATAGCATTAGCTTATTATCAAGGGTGATTTCTTACATAGATTCCCAGTTGAAATGAAAGGGAAATAAAAAAAAGTCCTGTATTTATTTCTTAATAATTCTAGATATCAAGTTTTATCTCATGTACCAAAAAAAAAGCACAGTGAGAAAAAAACAAAGACAGAAACAGAGATAGACAGCACTAGAGACAGAGACAGAGATAACAGGCAAAATCATATGAAGACAAGGGAGAATGATGCAAAAAGAAAGGCAGAGAGAGGAAGACTGGAGAATAGGGAGGAGTGGGAAAAGTAAACAAGGGAAAAGAATAGGAGATGATAAAGGATTGGAAAAAAGAAGAGAGGAGAAGGTAAACATAGAAAAGAGGAGAGGGAGAAGAGAGAGGGCAAATAAGAGACTACTTTGAAAATGTAGTAGCAACACTGGCTTTGGAAATGAATGAAGAGAAATGAAGGGGTTTGTTCCTTCCTTTTAAATATTCAGTATTCTCCAAAGGTAGGGTCAATATATGCTATTTTAATCACCTTGTGACATGTAAATATTAGCAGACCTAGAAATCTTCATGTTTTCATTTTTTCAGCATAATTCAGATTGTTTTCAAGGCAATTGGAATCATGATTTTTTTCATTAAAGGAGTTTTAAGACTATTTTGCTTCTAGGTAATAAATATATGTTTGTAGTTATTGGGATGATTGATTACTGCGTTTATAAAAGCTTTTTAGACTTTGAAACCCAAAAGGTTTTTTTAAAAAACCAATAGTGACACAAGCCCTGTGCCAAGTCATGCAAGTAACTCAATATGGTGAAATGAAAATAGCATGAGCAAAACCATCTTCCTTTATCCCAGCAGCACTTTCCTTTATATCAACTGGAATGGTATCCAATATACATGCCATTTTCCATGATATAGTCAGTTTTTAAGCTGTTCCATGAGAAATGACTCAATCAGAGGTAATCTGCAATTCTTAACTTGAATTATGGGAGGCAACCAAGTTTGGGTTTTTTTTTCCCTTCAAATTTGTCATCTTTCTCATGCCAAACCCTACTTCATCAGCTCTGTAGCCTCTAATCCCTTGATCTTTCAGTTCTCTCCAAGATCACTTCCCCTCCATTAGCCATTATTTCCTCTTTTCCCCACCTTGACTTTCTGGTGAACCAGTATGTCCAAAACTGAACTCATTATCTTTCCCTCTTACTACAGAGGGCAATACCATCTTCCCAATCCTCTAAGCTCACAACCTAGGTATCATCTTTAATACCTTACTATCTCTCACCCCTTCTCTATATCCAATCCGTGATCAAGGCCTGTTGATTTCATCTTTTCAACATGACTTCAATATTCCCCTTCTATTTTCTGACAGTACCACCACTCTGGTGCGGTCCATCATCTCATGCCTGACCTATTGCAATAGACAGCCTCAGGTCTCTCCCCAGTCTAAAGCATCCTTCATTCAACCACCAAACTTTCCCAAAGTGAAACTCTGAGTATGTCACTCCTGTACTGAATAAACTCTAAGGGATCCCTCCTGGATTAATACAAAATCCTCTGTTTGGCATCCTAAAGCCTTCATAACTCAGAATCCTTCTACATTTCTAGTGTTCTTCGATCTTACTCTTTATCACATCCCTTCAAACCAATGAGACAATCTACTTGCTGTTCTCTCTGTGGTAATAATCTTCTCTGTTTTATCTCCCAAGCATGAAATGTTTTCCCTCCTCATCTTTGCCTCTTTACTTTCCTGAAGTCCTAACTAAAAATCCCACCTTTTTTAGGAAGCATTTCCCAATTCTTTTTAATTCTAGTGCTTTTCCTTTGTTAATTATTTCCTATTTATCCTGTATATAGCTCATTTATATATATTGGCTTATATTGGCTTATTGCCTCCTCCATTAGATTGTGAGCTCCTTGGGAACAGAGATCTGCTTTCCTCTATACCCACTGCTTAGAATAGTGCCTGTCACATACTAGGCATTTAGTAAATGCTCATTGACTAACTGACTGACTTGTTCCTTTGGGGAACTATTTTACAGTTGGGGAAAGAACTAATTGGAGAGTAGGGAAAAGGAGATATTGGAGAACAATTGGAAGGCTGTTACCATAGACTATATGAGATATGATTATGGCCTGAACTGGGATAATATCTATGCAAGCAATGCAAAGAGCATGGAAGGTGTTATAAAGTCAAGTCTACAAGTTTTTATTAAATACTTATCATGTTCAGGAACTGTATTAAACACTGGGGGGAAAAAGACAAACATGATGCCTGCTATCAAGGAGCTCAGTCTAATGGGAAGATAATAATGCAAAGAATTATGTATAAACATGATATATACAAAATTAATTGGAGATAATCTTAGAGGGAAACCATAAGCATTAACAAGGAATAAAAAAAGGCTTTTTGCTGAAGGTGGAATTTTAGTTTGAGACTCGAAGGAGGCTATGAAATTAAGGAGGTAGTGATGGGGGAAGAAAGAATTTCAAGCATGGGGGAAGCCAGTGGAAATATACAAAGTTGGGTAATAAGCGTGTTGCATTATAGAACACCAGAAGTGAGTGTTACTGTAGTATGGAAAGCAGAGTACATGGAGGGCAATACTGTGTAAAAAGACTAGAAAGGAGGGGGGAAATGTGCCTAACCAGGTAGAAATAATGAGTAGCAGGAATTCGGAGTTGTTTAAGGGAAAAGGGAAGGAAACATGGAATGATGGCACTTGGGCTTGAGCAGCTTACTAGTTGTTGAATAGAACTACAGACTAATATACTTTATACTTATGAGGATCTCCATCTTTTGGTACAGAGGAGATCTATGATGAAAAGAGGAGCAGTTTGGGGTACCTCAAGCACCCAGGCATTGTAATATTCCTGCCTTATGAGTCAAAAGAAGAGGTTTGAACTTACTCTATGCTGATCTTCATAGTCCAATATGACCACATTAAGTAAAATAAATCCTAGAATTATTTTTCTTAATTTATACTATATGCAAAAACCATCAAACTCTATTTTCTACTCCATTGTATAGTAACCACTGGGCCCCAAGAGAGCTTCCTTATCATCCAACTGATCATTTTTCTCTATATATTCTGTTTGGAACACTTCTTATATTGTTGTCTTCATAACCTCGATACTTCTCCAGATACTAGGTTTGCCCATGCTAAGTCAATCCCTTCAACTCTTATCCTCCAAATAATACTTCATTCTACAAATGACTTTCTTTGCTGTGATTTAGAGTTTGTATACGGATGATGATGAAAGTAGAGGTAACAGGCAAATGTGTTTGAAACATTATCCAAAAAAATGATTAAAAACTCATAAGTATTATAAAGGTTTGGTAGAATGCATCTGACATGAATATTTTGTTCTAAAACAAGATTCAGAGAAGGAAATTTGTACATGACCATGTAAGTCAAACATGGTAGATGCAGGGACCTTGAGGATATATGGAGAAACACAGTACTGATATCATTATAGAAGTATATTACAGACAGCCTGGTCTGATGGAAGATATGAACAATGACTTCATTGTACAGATTACAAAGCCGGTACAAGAGTTTACATATCAGATGATAATAAGACCAAATCCTGAGAATTTAACAGAGAACTCACTCTATTAAGAGCAGATTAACAGATTCCCTAGTTGCTTTTTCATCAATACCATCTCATAACAAGATGAGAAAACAATGAATGAAGGAAACACTTATTCTTAATTTAATTCAATTCTGAATTTAATAGAGAACTGATTAATGAAGTATAAGAACCAAGAACCTTGAAAAAAAGTATCCATGACATTTTGCATTCAAAATAGCCAAGGACTGTCAAAAATCTTCAAAGGACTCATGATTAAAAGGCCAGCCTGCTGGTGATGAGGCTTATCTGTGCCCTTGAACATTTTGCCACCAGAATCAGAAACTTAATTTGATTCTAGTTTGATGGGATAAGGGAAGAAAAGAAGGAAAAAAGGAAAGAAGGAAGGAAGGAGAGAGGGAGGGAAGGAAAGAAGGAACAAAGCAAGGAAGCAAGTGAGGGAGGGAAAAACAAATAAACATTTAAGCTTCTGTGATGTGACTGGGACTATACTGTTTTACAAATCTCATTTAATTCTCACATTAACTCTAGTAAGTAGGTGCCACCTAGATTCTTCTGAACCTACTGTGCTTTTTCCTCTACTAAGATACCATCAAATAATGGGGATAGGAGAACAGAAGTTTGGAGATAAGTAAAATGTTATCATTTTTTTTAAAGGAAGAAGGTAGGTTCCAGAAGCAGCTGGTGAGTTTGACAGTGGCCCCCAACACAATTTTATGGATTATTAAGTCAATGGTTTGCAAATATGAGAAACAGGAAGTAGTTATTAGGATCCAATAAAAGTGGTGACAATAAGTTATGCCAAATCTACCTCATTTCTTTTTGTTAATAGGATCACAAGACTGTGTATTAGAGGGATGCTAGGGATATAAGTATCTAGTTCAGAAATGTATCTGAATCATATAACCAGGGAATTTTAGAGACAGAAGAGAACTCAAACATCTTTTAATTTTACATATGAGGAAACTAGTGAGAAGTCTGCACATTTTGTTTAAGAAATATTTGTTCATGATTCTTTTAAATCACCCTTGACAATGCAAAAATTTATTTGAGGTATCACAAATTTGCAATCTTTTTATTATCATCTCTTTCATGGGAAGGTCTCAGTTGTAGTTGTAGTTATTCTTAAATCACAAGCTAAAAATGTAATAAAATGCTGTGGTACTTATTCATTATTTGCATAACATGGAGCTCAAGTATTGAATGAACCCTGAGGTCAGTTGTGTAGTGTAGATCCTAAGGATTCTGGCCTAGTGGAAAGAGAATTTGGCTTGTAATCAGGGGATGTAGGCCCATGTTACAACTTGAATATCTTCAAAGCTATGCCATCACACACAAGTCAATATGATCTCTGTGAGTAATCATTTTCCTCATCTAAGGAATAGAAATGATTATTTTTGTATTCCCTGCATCAGAAGATTTTTGCATTGTTGCATGAAAAATATCTGGAAACTGTAAGGTACTGATTGTGAGTAGTTTTTATTCTCCATGTCACCAGCTTTAACCCACACCATGATGTGTTAATGTGTTTGGATGTGCCATGAAAAGCCAGTGACAGACAGCATCCCTTCCATGATTTATGATCTCCCAGGTCTAAGCAGGACTAGAGATCATAATGTGTCATAGCTCTGATGTTACAAAAATTTTGATAGTAAATGGTTCTGGCTCTCAGTTTCTCTGTCTTGCAAGATGATTTTTTCCCAGGCCTCCTGGGACTCTCTGAACAGATTTTTACTTATTCTTTATGGAATATTCTTTTTCTTTCTTTTAAATTCTAATGCAAAACACAATTTCATATTGGTCATTGTTGTAATTGCAAACTCATTCAAAATAAAACCCCCCAAATAAAACCATAAATACACTACTGTGAAAGATAGTATGCTTTGTTGCATATCCATTTGACTCCAACAGTTCTTTCTCAAGAGATGGATAGCATTCTCTATCATAAATCTTTCAGGACTGTATAGACCATTCTTCTCACTGACTCAGCTTCTTAAAAAATATCAGTGACTATACTAACTGTCTAGTATCCTTATTTGCAGGCCACTTTTCCCTAACTCAAAAGAGCACTTAATTTGGAATTAAAGGAATCAGGAATATTCTCTTCTGTTACAGTAACTTTCAAAAGGTACGCATTATATATTTTCATAATGATATGCTTAAACACATACACACAATTCATTATTTTGTATTTTATCCTTACTCAAATCTAACCTTAGAGAATGTAAGGAGCTTATAAGTATTTGTTTAAAAAGAAAAGAAAACAAAAAAAGAGTTAAGTAAATAAATTATTTATTAGTCACCATTACAAATGAGGTTTCAGTGGTGTCCATGTGATTTTCAGTGTCTGATGTTTGTTTATAGTTTTACCCTTGTCTGACTTCGGAATATTTTAGCTTTTATGATTTCAAGATTTGACATTTATAGCAAAAGAGAAAATAAAAAGCTATTTTAGCTACCTTCTCTGTAAGATGGACCTCCTTGATTGTCCTAATTTTAAAGGGCTGTTGTTTTTGGTGCCTTTCTTTGTATTGATAAATCATTCCCAAAGTTTCAGTTCATGGCATTTCTAGATCTCCTGACAGTAGATTTAAAGAGCAACATGACAAAAAGTATGACCGAGAATAAATAACTACCATTGTGCTAATTTACCAATGGCTTATTTGAGAAGCAAAAATAAGGGGGACTGAGATGAAATCCTACTATTTCATCAGTGATTGGTACTTCATATTATTGCCAAGGAAACAAGCCCATAAGTACAAATTGAACCCAATGGTAAGCTTTTAGAAAAATATTTTTCTCTACCTCTCAGTTTCTCCCTGGTCTATTCCTGAGGGCTCCATCTTGCACTCAGAAAACCCCCTAAACTTCAGAAGTAATTCTGAAGCAAGGTAAACAAGGCTCCTACTTTAACTTCATCGAGTGCATCAGTCTGCAGAGAACTAATGAAGCTCTTGAAATGCCAAGTTTCTCTTGGGCCTGTTACTGTATTGAAATGCTTTTGAGTCTTATTACTGCATTGCAATTACATTCCATAGAAAACTCGACAAACATCCATTTCAAGGATTGGGCCCATGACTCTTACTGAAAGATTTCAATTCTGTTTACTTGAACATACAATCTCTAAATGCAGCAGTGAGTGCCCTCACCCTCAACAAGTATTTCCATTTCACAATTGAGATAACTTAAGGCAATACAGGCTGCCGTGTTGGCTGGTGATGGGCAAGGAGGTAGGGTCATTATCTTTTGCTTGTTTATAAAGAGGCTCTGAATTTATATCTTGGTAAACAACAACAGAAACTTGGCATCTTGTCTGCATTTGGGTAGATCCATTTTTCTTGCTTTAACTAGGGATGTTAACATTTTTCCATTTCTAAGTAGTTTTGGTCATTAGTTATTGCATATTTAAGTATGTAATATCTTTAATTGCATCCTTGCATTTAAATATCGTAAGATAATTATCTTAAATGCATGACACATGTAAATGAACACTTATTTCTAAAGAATTATAGAGAGACTTGTGCTTTCTTCCTTATGAGTTTCCTCATTTTAGAGGAGCAATCATTACCAATAGATCTTTCAGTTAATTACAAAATTGTTGAATTGATCAATGCTTCATCAAAGCCTACTTGTTCTTTGGGATACGATAATCTGCAACTTTGATTTTTCAGAGATAGTAGAATTTGACAATTTATTATTATATGCCATTGCTGGAAGATTACTAATGCTTAAAAAAGATTTATTTCATTTGCTTTAAGAAATTTGGAATCACTAATAGCATCATGCAGTTTCCTAAATGCAATACAACAGTTAACTGTTTCTCCTACTTAATTCTGAGCTCAGTTCATTGTCCATCATCAATGTCTATCCAAGATATAGGTACTAAAGGACTGGCTTTGTGGGATGAACCCAAATACATAACATAGTTTCTAAAAAAATAGGTATCTTTCATCTAATTTTTTTTCTCCAGAGTGTATACTTAGGTTAATTTTTAAAAAGTGATTGTAGACATTTAGGAGGTTCAATAAGGCATGGTATTAGGTGCTATATTATAGGCAGAGTTGACATAGCCATTCATTTTGAGGGCAAGTAGTAGCAGAATGGATAGTGTTAGACTCAGAGTTTGGAAGACCTGAGTTTACCTTCTACCTGGGACACTAAATACATGTGAGACCCTGAGCAAGTCTCTTAACCTCCATGAGCCTCAATTTTCTCATTTGTAAAATGGGAAGAATGCTACCTACTTCACAAGGTTGTTTAGAGTACTGAATGAGAAAATATATGTAAAAGACTCTGAAAACCTTAAAGTTCCATGCAAATGCTAACTATTATTATTCTTTATGTAACCTATAACCCAAATTCCAAAGTCCATTGGTCTGGGACTTTGGTTATACCCATTTTTTCATGTAACCTATAATTCAAGACCTAAAGTATATTGGTATGGGATTTTGCTTACACTCACTTTTTTTTAAAATTTCATTATTTTTTTAAGGCAATGGGGGTCAAGTGACTTGCTCAAGGTCACACAGCTGGGAAGTGTCTGAGGCCAGATTTAAACCCAGGACCTCCTGTCTCTAGGCCTGGCTCTCAATCCAATGAGCTACCCAGCTGCCCCCGGTTACACTCACTTTCTAGAAGGGGAGATAAGATACAGCTAATATTTAAAATATAAGATAGAATCATGTTATCATAAGAGACATAAAAATGGCATTTTTACAGGAGGTTAGAGGTAGGAGAAAATTTAAAAACTAAACTCAAATATCAATATAAACTTGAAAGATAATAAAGTTAAATTGAATTTTAAAAATAATTTACTATAATACCAGTAGTCCTAAAAGTTTATTTATAGAGACAGCAAATTATTTTCAGAATTTTAAAGGTATTTATCAAAATGCTTCTATCAATGATTATACATTTAAATGTGATAAAATTAGTCTGAGGGACATGGAAATATGACATAGAGAAAGTTTTGCTTTGGATTAAGGAGGTTCCTTTTCTGAAACATACTGGCTCTATGCCTTTGGGCAAGTCACTGAACTTCTGTGGGCTACAAGCAACTCTCTAAGACAAGGGTTGGCAAACTTTTTTCTGTAAAGGGCCAGATAGTAAAAGTTTTAGACTTTTCAGGCTGAGGCAAAAATCAGGGATATTAGGTAAATACTTACATAATGAGATAAAAACAAATTTCAACAAAATTTTTATTTGTGAAATTGAAAACATAATAATACAATTGAGCATTAATTTTTGTAATATATGTCTACAAATGAAGTGAATGAATATTTTGGGGGGAGAGCATTTTTTAAAATTAGGGGTAAAATTAGTTTTCCCCATTTTCAAAATCAATTATAAATGTTCATCTCTTAATGTTGATGAATAAACAAAAATATGTATTTCACCTTTGAAAATGTCCTTTCATAGGACAGGTACTGTCAAATACTAATAAAAATCCATGAACATATGAGTTTAATTGAACCAAAAGCCTAATAGTTTTAAACAAACTTATTTTCTCTGGACACTTTTATTCTGCTGCTGTAATCAAATACAGTTTAATTAATTTAACTTCAGTAAGATTTACTTTGCCTGGTTTAACAAATAAGCCACTTAGAAACTTATTTTGATTACAGTTTTTTTAATTCATATTTTTCTCAAGAAATTCTGCTATGATGAAACATTTTGGTTTTAATTTTTCTAAGTATTCTGGCAATTATTTTCCTATGAGTTTGGAAAATTGTGATGAGTGCTTAGTCTAGTAATGCTGACATATATTGTGTCTTTTAGCACAGATAAAATGTCATTGCATAATCCTTAGCCATCTAATTCAATAACCAAATAATCCATATTTCATTGTGCCTTAAAATGGTGACATTTGAGGTCCACTTTTCTTGTTTTGAAATGATGAGTATGTGCTGGTAATGTTTTTAAATGTCATGAAACATAGTACTTGGAATGCTGTTCAGTTATAACTGTGTCACTGTGATTTTTGATCAACAGTTGGAAGCATGCTGCATACAGTCTCTGTCACAGCTACTCAACTCTGCTATCATAATGAGGAAGCAGCCATAGACAATATGTAAACAAATGATCATGGCTGTGTTCCAATAAAGCTTTCTTTGTGGACAATGATATCTGAATTTTGTTTTTCACTTGTCACAAAATATCCTTCTTTTGATTTAGAACTATTTAAATATAAAACCATTTTTGCTTGAAAGTCATATAAAAATAGATGTCATGTTGAACTTGACCATTGAGTCTTTGTTTGCCCATCCCTACTCTAAAGCAGCATTTATAAAGGGAAGCTAGGCATGTAGGAGTTCCCTATATTCATAAAAACATATGACTTTGGAGTAAAAAACTAGCAACAATAATTAGCTTTTAGGATCATAAAGTAAAGGTAACCCTATTATGTAGAGCTATTCCTAAATGTACACAAACTATTTAACCCAAGAAAGTGCATGTGTGTGCACAGATGAGAGGAAGAGGAGGAGGAAAAAGGGGAGGAAGAAAATGAGAAGGAGGAGGAGAAGAAGCAGAAGGAAAAAGAGGAGAAGGAGGAGGAAGAGAATTAAGTTTATAAAAAAGAACAAATTAAATCAGAAGAAATAGATAATTACCTACATAAGTAAAAAATTCCAAATTTAACAACACTTAAAAGAAATGTTAATCCAAATTTGAAAATGAAATCAACTGAGTCATAAAGAACTTCTAAATAGAGGGTACAGAGTTATAGGAGAATTCAAACTGTTGTTGTTTAGTCATTTTGATCATACTCTAATCATGCCACTGTGCCATTTGGCTGTCCCAATCAAACATTAAAAATTAATCAAGAACTGTAATAGACAAATTATTCTCAAAAAGTAAGAAAGAAGATACCCTACCAGTCTTCTTTTATGTGACCAAAAAATGGTACTATCTAAAAGAGGGAAGGATAAAGAAAAGAAAGAGAACTGAACCAATGTCATCAGTGAATACTGATAGCAACATTTAAATAATATCTTACAGACAAAAACTGCAGCAACAAATTTATTCTAATATCAATTTTTCACTTTAACTAAGTTTGATTTATTCCTAGAATATGAAGTTAGTCCAATGTTAGAAAAATAATTATTCTTATTAAAAACAACTAAGACTACATAGTAAGACTACATATTAAAAACAACTAAAACTGCAATAGATGTTGAGAAATCATGGTGGGTCATCACACATAACTGTGGGCATACTCTAAGGATCAGTATTATGGCTTTCTCTCCCCTCCACCCCCTCTCTTTCTCATTCCCTTTTTCTCTCTCTGTCCCCTACTCTTCCCCCACCTCCTGGTTACCAAGTCTTGTCATTTCTACTTCCACAAGTTCTCTTCCATGTGCCTTCTATCTACTCACCTAGATGCCACTCTGTTTTAAAAGGCTTTTATCACTTCTAACTTGGTCATCATTTTCCTTTCCTCAAGTCTTTCCCCTGACCAGATCATCATCCCAAAATCTGAAAAAGTGATTTTCCTAAAGCACAGAGTTTGACCATATCACTAATCTTTTCAATAAACTTTTTAGTGATCCTTCTTTTGCCTCTAGAATCAAATATCAACTTCTCTTTGTCATTTGAAGCCCTTCAAAACTTAATTCCAAGCTACCTTTTGAGCCTGCTTATACCTTCTTCTTCTTCCCATACACTAAGGTCAAGTCAAACAGGCCTTCTTATTCTTGTCCATCTAAGACACTTCATCTCTAGGTCTTTCAATTACTATCTCCCATGCTTGAAATAAACTTCTTCTACACCTTAAAATAATTTCCTTCAAAACTAACAATATCTCCTTGTGGTCTTTCCTGATTTTGGTAACTCCTAGAAAATACATGTAAATTGGCTGCTTAAAAAGTACAACTTGGTCATTTATCCTAAAAGCTCTGAAAAGTGCAGCCACAAAAGGACCATTTTAATATAATAAAAGCCTTTATAACTGAAATAAAAAACTAGCATTATTTGCAATGGGGAAAATGTAGAAGTTTTATAAATAAATATTGAAATAATTGTTAATATTTGTTGTGATTTTTTTCTTGTACACATTTTATTTCTGAATCATCTATTGCAAAACAGGTATTGCAGTTAAAGTAGATAAAATTTTCTGGCAGTTTGGGCCTAGATTTGCTTCTGCCTTTTCTTTTAAAATTTTTTCTTTTATTTACTTATTTTTAATAAAATTATATTTGTCATGATTTTTAAATCCTAGTGAATTAATAATGCAAGATAAAGAAATTAAAGGCATAAATATTTGCAAGTGGGAGACAAAATTTTTCCTATTTGCATATGACATTCTGATTTACTTAGAAAACCCCAGAGGATGAATAAACTAAGCCCATTTAAAAGCTATAATAAAGTTGCATTATAAAAAAGAAATTTAAAAATTCATATTTCCATATAAAAATTCAGGAAGAAATAATAGAGAAAGATAATTTCATTCAAAATTGCTATAAAATTTTTTAAATCTGAGACTCAATTTACCATGATATACTCAAGACATATATACACATATATATGTACATACACATACACACACAAATATACATATATATGAACACTTTAAAGAAACAAATCAATGTGACTATGATGAAAAGGGAAGTTATGCTGAGGAAAAAATCCTTACATTGAATATTTCTAATAATTGTCTGATAACCTAAGATACATAAAAAACTAACAGAAATGCTTAAGATTGACACCTGCTGCCAAATGGATCAAAGGATAGGGACACAATGTTTTCAAAATAAGAACTACAAATAATAACTTTGACAGAGAAAAACACATCACAACAACTCTGAGGTCTTACCTAAAAATCTTCCAAAAGGTAAATGACAAAAGATGGAAAGATTCAATGCTGGAGGAACTGTGAGAAAACAGTCACATTCAAATACTTTTTTTAGAGCTATGAATTGGTTCAACCACTTTGGAAAGCAATTTGAAATTATGCCAACAAGGTAACTAATATGTCTCTTTTCAGTGTTTTTAATGTTAGACATATGCTTTAAGGATCTTTAAGCTATAAGGAAAGGTTCCATGTATAGCAAAATATTCATAACAGCATTTTCACCCCCCCCATGAGAAACAAAAACTGAAAAACATGGTAGGCACTGGCTGATTGGCAAATGGCAAAACATATGTGGTACATTCAAGTAATAGAATATTGTTGAACTATAAGAAAGGATAAATATAAAAAAATTCTGCCAAGCAAGGTGAAGCTTCTATGAATGGATAAAGAATGAAGTAGGCAGAGATAGGAAAAGATATAAACAATGGGGCCACAACAATGTAAACAAAAAGAATAATAAAATAAAATAATGCATGAAATTATAATGACCAGGCTTGGAGACATTTTTTTAAAAATGTACTTCCATCCATTCGTTGCAAAGGTAGGGGAACTTTGCATATAGTAGAATATTGCTTATACTATCAGGCATGTTAGTTGTATTTGTTGATTTTCCCAAACTGTTTCCCTCCCCCACACACACACACCTCTTTCTTTCTAAATCCTTTTGATTTATTTACTTTTAAAAAGGGATGACTTTGATAGTAGGAGAGAGAAGAGAGATATATTAGAAATTAATACAATGTAAAAATAAAAGATATCAATCTTTAAATAAGTAAGCTCCTCATCTTCCTCAATTTCATTCTCTATTTGAACATCCCTGAGTACCCTTCATGCTATGGAATTACATTATAAAAGGTTATTCAGTACTTCAGAAACTAACTTTGGATGAAGTGCAAAATAAACTTGCTTCATTAATAAATACTCAATTGTTGAATGAATAATTTTATACACAGTTTTTATTTTATAATTTTTAAAAACAGGATAATTCTTCATATTTTCCATTTTGAACTTCCCTTGAATTGATTCTACTCCTCAGAAATACAGTTTTTAAAGAGCCTCATTTCACCTCCCTCTCAAATTTCCCAGGGTAGCTTAGTGGCATCCAGAGAATGAAATAAATGCTCTTCCCTCCTTTTCCTCCTTTGGAAGAATGTGTGCTACCTTCAATAGACAGAAACAGTCTCACATGAGCAGGGACTCAAGGAATACCAAATGATCATTTCCCTTAGCACCTGTCTCTAGAACTCTGACTTTGGTTTGCCCAAATGGCCTCCTGATCTCAATTATCCATTTAGTTTTAAGTTTTATTGATCCCTTTTTTAAAATATCACAGTCGTTTGCAGATATACTCTCTGTAACCACTATCTACCACCACCAAATGAACGTTCCTGCATAAAAAATAAAAGCAATTATTGACCCAGAATGACCCAGAAAGTGCATCTGACAGTTTAGGCAATACTCTCACCTAAGAATCTCTTAACTCTCCAATGAAAGAAACATTTCTTTATCTCTTATTCAGGACCCAAACTGGTTATTACACTTACACATGATTCATTTTAGTATTTTTTGTTTGTATTATTATAGCTATGTATATTGTTTTCCAGTTATGCTTAATTTATTGTGTCAGTTCAAAAATTCTTTCTGTTTCTCTGAATTTCTCATATTCAACATTTCTGAGGACTAAATAACATTCCATTACATCAGTATATGAAAATTTGTCCAATGCCTAGCATAGTATCTGGCACATAGCATGTGATAATTAAATCCTTATTGCTTGATTGATAGATTTAGCTATTCTCCATTCATATAGCACACTTTGTTTCTTTGTTTTGCTACAGCAAAAATTATCATTATATGTATTTTGAAGTACATTGGACCTTTTTTCTGTCTTTGACCTCTTGGGGGGATATAAGTAGAAGAGAGATTTCTGAGCTTTTGTTTCAAGTTGCTGCCAGGGAGCTAGGTACTGTGGTTCCCCTCTCTGCAATGGTCCTAGTAAGAAAGAATCACAGCACTTAAGAATAGAAGTGGGAAGTGCTGTCCCTCACAACATAAAGACAATGATTGAAATTGCATACATTTTGACATACTTATTATTGCCTCTGCAAGGGAGAGGAGAATTGGTATAATTAATAAACCGATGCCTTCGAAGATTAATATTTTCCTTTCTATTAATGCAGAGAGCCTAAGGGAAAACAAATCAGTCATGCCAAACTAGGAATGAGAACTTCATTCCAGATCTCAGGACCCCATAACCATAACACTGAATGATAGTTTTAACTTGTAATAAGCAAAGGAAATAAACATCTTGACTTTACTTCATTCAAGCCAACCAGACGTCGTGATAATGGGAAAATGGCTATACAAGATGAGCTCATAATATTGCCAGTGTTTCAAAGTCTAGAATCTTCTTTTTGCTAATCTAGTGTGTGTGCTAAACTCTTTGATGATTTCCCTGGTTGGTGCTGATGAGCCAAATGTTCTTACTTTCATAATCACATATTTTAGAAACTTCTTTTGGGGAGACAAATTAAAAGTAATAGTTTAGGAGCAAGGGGTCATTCCCAATATGTAAGTGCTGAGGATGAAGCAGGTGCAAATCTTCAAACTGAACCTCTCTCTTGCCAGAAAATGAGAAAGATAAAATTAAAATGGACAATATATAACAAATCTGGCAAATCAGCATGAAGCTATATCCAAAAGGAACAGATGCCTATCTAAATCAGCACAGACTGGATATCACCTTGAAAAATTCATGAAGTGAGGTACAGATGCACCCCGACTAACTTGGTTCATCGTTTCCAAGAAAACAGGATGTTAGACAAAATAATGCTACGGGAAAGTCTATAGGAATGTAGCTGAGGGAAACCAGCCGGGAGGGTGGATGGTGCTGACCTGAATTCAGCAGAGTGGTTCAGGGGTAAGCACTGAGTACTCGTGGTTGGGACAGAGGTTGGACTAGGAGAGACATGGATGGGGAGACGAGAGAAACCAAGGACAGATGAGTAGGGAACCAGAGCATCAGTGCTAAGTTGAGTAGCTCTTCCTCTGAAGTCATAGTGGGGAATTGGAAATGTACTCATAGAGTCATAATACTTTAATGACCACATTTTGAAACAGTGATCAGGAAAGTGTGTTACAGAGTCTGCTTGTATAGAAGGAATGGCTGCTTCCCTCGATTGTTAAGAGACCTAAAATAAATGACTACTCTTCTAATATGAACTAGAGTGGACTTAGCTCTGTTCAAAAGAGGTAAAATGAAGGTGATGAGAGGACAGAGCAGGACTTAGTTGTCTCTGAATAGCATGCTAATATACATTAAGATGTTCTTAAACTAGCTTTTGCCTACTATCATATTTAGCCCATATTTTAGATAGATCAATTCAATTAATGTTCTCTAAAAAAAAAAAACAATCCCTCATTTTTGTCATAGAATCAATACTAAGCAATAACTACAAGGCATAAGAATAAGAAGGGCTAGCAAACAGTGACTTGCCCAGGATCACATAGCTAGGGAATATCTGGGGCCAGATTTCAATCCAGGATCCCCTGTCTTTAGCTCTGACTTTCTATTCACAGAGCCACCTAGCTGCCCCATTAATTTTCATTTGATATATAGGAAAAAAGATATAGAAAATATTAAATACTAATATGGAGTTAATTAAAATATTTAAAAAATTCAAATAACCTCCTAAATAACATTAATTCTTTAGCTGAGATAACAGCTTTTACTCTTATGGAGATATATATCAAATATATTATTTATAGACTGAATTTTAGGACTTGTCAAGAAAACTCTTGATTTTGAAAAAATGACCTACCTCTTTCCAAGTACTTTTGGGGGGGGGGTTATCCAATAGGAGACTCGCAAAGATTAGCTTGATTTGTTTATTAACCAAACCAAATTTTCCCAAAGCTCCTATACTAATTTATATCATGACTTCAATTAGACATTTAGGCCGACTCCTCCTTTTTTACTACAATTTTGCTCCTTTGCAATCTCTAGTTTCATATTCACTGTACAAGGCAAGCACAAATTAGTATTTGTTTCAATATGGTACAAACTTGGAAAGACAGTATACCGGAGGAGTGCATTTAAAGGACATTTCTAAATAAAACTTTGTTCAACTGCACATCCTTTCAATTTCTGAAAATTCTCTTTGTCATGGCATATACGTATTTATTTTGTGTTATTCTTCATGCATTATAGTAAAGATGTGAATCTTCCTGTAACTCCTGTTCTAAATTATTATAGTTGAATACGTGCCCAGTACAAGGGTGGAGTTGGTGGGAGTGGAAGAAACCTGTCTTTTTATCTTCTCCAATAAGGAGAGTGTAACAGACTAATGGGCTTTGAGTTGAGTAACATTCCTATGTATGATATTATACAAAGGGATTTAATTTCCAAACATGGGAAAATAGTTTCAAAATTTACCTGTCATACATATTGTCCTGACTCACATGTAAAGACAGTAAAGCCAATGGAAATGGATGACCCAAACAATTATCAAATATGTTTCCAGGACTGTTTTGGGAAGATACCAAAATTCTGATCCTACCCATAGTGGTAGCTAGTCAAGAGATTAGGGGTTTTCTTTCACAGCTCTGACTGTGTCATTTTCCTATTTAATAAATTCCAGCTACTCCATATTTCCTGAAGAACCACATATAAACTTCGGTTTGTGAATTACGACCTTCACAACCTGTCCCCAAACCCTCTTTCCAGGCTTATTATACATTTCTCCTCATCCTGTCCTAAAACTGACTTTTTTTTTACTCACTCTATCACTTGTGTCTAGACCTTTGCCCTGGTTGTTCCTTATATCTGAAATTCACATCATACTAACCTTGACTTTTTTTTTAACACTTCATTCAATTATTTATTTGTTACATTAAAGTTCCCAGGTATCTCCCTCTCTCCCCTCTCCTCCTCACATGAGGGAAGGTATCATTTTACACACCCCAAAATTTATATATAAAAAAGCACTGCTCGATGTCACCTCATCCCCATTTGATAAACTCCAGTGATTCCCCTTTACTTCCAAGATCAAATATAAAATCATTTGTTTGGTTTTTAAAAATCTTCAAACCCTGATCCCTTTCTACCTTCACCTTTTACCTCTTGGAAGGATCTTAGAATTCTGAGTTCCTTATAACATTTAACCCAAATACCACTTTCTATATTCCTCCAGCTCCTAGTAGCCACTTCTAAATACCTATTTTTACTTAATTTGTTCATATATAGTTGTTTTCATATTGTCTTTCTCATTAAATTGTGAGGTCTTTGAGTATAGGGAAAATCTGTGTCTTTCTTTGTTTCCCTGGCACTTAGTGTAGTATCTGGCACATAGTAGATGTTTAATAAATACTTGTTGACTTGACTCAGAGATCATTATATATGTATTTAATTTTGATGAACTTACATATGCCAAGCACAGGGGCTAGGAGTGTTGTATTTTTGTCATTGTTTTGCCAGCTCCTGGCACAGTGCCTAATACATAGTGAGAGCTTAATAAATGCTAATTTATTTTACACTGTATTCATGAGCTTTTTATCACAGCCATATAGAGCCTTAGAATCTTCTGCTATAAACCTGAAAAGAATTCTACACATAATTCTTTTACATTAAAAAAAAAAAGATCACGGATTGAAAGTTTAATGAAATAAGTGTTGTTGAAGAATCTTGTCATTTGAATATTTTTATCTTTAATGCCTCAGGAAACCGCCCCCAAAGGTAAACTTTAAGTAAAAATGCTCATATATCTAGAAAACATTACTTTCCAGTAAAAAATGAACTTGTTATCAGGAAAAAGAATATTATTTGAAAGGCAGAAGAAATGCTCTCTCGGCTACAACAACCTGTTTTTCTCCTAAGGCAGAAACTTATTACTATTCCATTCTTACAAGTAAAAGATGTTTCTGTCGTCCAAGAGTATTTCCTGCAGGCAGAGTCCAGGAACTTGCCTCATGATGGGGAGGGCTATGGAAAGAGCTGCATTAGCAACACTGGCCAGAGACTGTGGTGAAGAGGACATTCTGCTTGTCAAATCAGTCTCTGCTTTTTGATTGGATGACCAGTGTTTCCTCTGAGAGCTAAGGGCAATGTAGAGAGAGGCTTTGGCTCCATTGGGCAATCCACAAATATTTCTCAGAATTTGTTAGTGCTGATGGTGCCAGCAATGTAGAAGGAGACAGTCCCTTGGAAACTGGATGGTCTTACTGAACAGGCAATTTAGATGGTTTCCTCAAAAATGGCATTTGCCTTCCAACCACTATAAATTTTATTTCTGTAGCAGCTAGGAGATCCCACAAGAAAAGAGACATCATGAACACTTTTGCTTCTGTTTCCTCCTATATTTTTCCATCATGAGCATTTAGACAACTTGGAGAGAAGGGATACATTTCTAGTCTATGCAGAGAAAATATTTTGTGTTTGCCAGTGCCAAAGTACACCAAACGATGAAAGGCTAGTATTAAGAGGTAAGTTGAAGAGGGATTTGACTAACTCAAAATTATTTTTCTTCTTTTCCTGATTAATTTCACATGGATTCTCTTTCTCCTATGCTTTCTTCATATTAACACATGTAAGCATGGGGTGGAAACCACTTCATTTGACTCTGTAACCTTGACTAGGTGCCAAAACTTTTTTAATGTTTCAAGAAGATATATAGGCCCTGTTCATATTCAGGTCTGATTATTTGATCCAGTCAAAATGTCTTTTCATCCAGTCGAGAAACCAGAGCAAAGTGAGATAGTTTCAACCCCCCTCTTACATACAAATACACATACAGACACACAAAATGAATGTACTCCTTTGTTCATACCTCACAAAGACTCCTAAAGCCTCAGTTTTCAAAGAAATGTAGATACAGTAAATGCTTATAACTCATTGTTGAAGGATATATAGAAAACCTCAGAATTGTGAGCAGGATAAGCATAACAAAAAAAGTGAAACTCATATAAAATTATACTTGAGTATATTTACCAAGAAAGGTAGTATAGTTCAATAGAAAGCCTAATGTCTTTAGAATTAGAGGTTCCAAATTTTAATCTTGCCTCTGTTAATATTAACTGTGTGACTTTGGCTAAGTTACTTAACTTGTCTGGGTCTCACTTCAATTTTAAGATGAGGAAATTGGACTGGCTGCCCGCTAAGGTCCCCTTCTAGAATGAAAAGCTAGGATTCTATGAAAATTATGAACTGGAGAGTCAAGTTCATGATGAGTGGTTGCTGGGGAATATATCAGACAAAAACTGTCTAAATGGGTACAAGGGAAAGAAAAAGGAAAGCAGTGCAAATGTCTTATAAATCAATAAATATTTCAACAAACATTTATACCTACTGTGTGCTTGGTGCTGGGCTAGGTACTATATAACCCCTACCCTCAAGGAACTTGCAGAGGAGAGAGAGAGAGAGAGAGAGAGAGAGAGAGAGAGAGAGAGAGAGAGAGAGAGAGAGAGAGAGAGAGAGAGACCTTTACATGCTGTAATTTCTGTGTTATTAAAACTCATTTCAGTGACTAAAAGTGAGATGAGAGGGCAAACTCTTCCATCTTATGGCCGTGTAAATATATCTAAGAGGAGGTAAAAAGGAAACAAGCAGCTGACTGAAATCCAAAGGAAATTCTATTTGCTCCTGAAGTGGATCCTTTTAGGTCAATTTAGTCCAACAAGGATTTGATACACAACTGCATATACAAGACACTGTGCCAGATCCAGTAGGTACAAGTATAATATAATAAACTATTCTTTGCCCACAGGAGATCACATTCAAAGAGACAGCAGTTTCCATAAAGAATGCAAACTTGGTTAAGAGGACCAGAGTTTCCATCTGCCTCTCACATTTCCTCCTCCCTAAACAATTGTAAGGACTTCTTTCAAGTGGAGGGGACAACTAGACTTAACATCAGTGTTCAAAGCAGTATCCCAGCCTGTAAGAGTGGGAAAACCCTTGACTTCCTGAAAAACATGGTTAGAGTTTCAAAGTAGGACATCTGCATGACAATTCCCTTAAAATAAAGAATCAAGGAAATACCGTGGGTTTTCAAAACTACCAAATTCATAAGGATTTTTGAAAGAAAAGCAGAAAACTCAGCATAATGTCCATCATCTAGCTCACTGATGTACTTCAGCCTGAATGAAATTGTAGCCTGTAGTCCTAAAATGCTAGGAAGGGCATGATCTCCATATAAACCAGGTACACAGAGAATAAAAGAGAATAATAGAAAACAAGTAAGTCCAATTCCATATTATTCTTTTTTTTAAGCATGGCATTATAGAAGCCCATACTCAGTCACTAATTGTTCATTTTGGAAAATGGGCTCTACTTATGTTCCGACCTACAATTTCAATTGGAATCAAGTATTCCCAATGAGGAAACTCTCTCTACCAACGTAGACCAGCAATTATTCTGTACTTTACAGTCTTAGAGAGCTGTCTAGTATCCTACAGCCATTATGTTTAAGAGGCAGAAATTGAACTCGGGACTTCCTGATTCAGAATATAGCTCCCTATCCATTATGTTGTACTGTAGACCATCAGAGGTATTTATGGTCAGTATGAGTCAGAATAGTTAGGTCTGAAGCATGTATTCATAAACCTCTCAATAACACTTGGTTTGCATCTATTTGACATACTTGCAACATATTTAAATGTTCCATGATATAATCTCATTCTGTAATCCCTTTTCTATATTTTATGGAGAGTTGATGACTATGAAAAATTCACAAAATTTGAGATTTATATGAAATGAAGGAGAGCAAAACTAGAAGAGAAATAAATGAAATGACTGGAGGTAAAGGTTATTTTTAAGTATAAGGGAAAGAATTTTTTTAGAAGCAAGTTGAAATTAAATAATTTTTTAAAATAAATGAAGGTCTTGGTAAAGAGATTCACTGTTGTTCAATTATTTTCAATAGTGTCCAATTCTTCATGACCCTATTTTGGGTTTTCTCGGTAGAGATATTAGAGTGGTATGCCATTTCCTTCTTTAGCTCTTTTTTACAGTGACTTGCCCAGGGTCACATAGCTAGTAAGTGTTAGGAGGCCAAATTTGAGCTTAGGAAGATGAGTTTTTCTAACTCCAGATCCAGCCCTCTCTACATTGTACCACTTTGCTGACCCTGGTGAAGAGATCATGAAATAAAATTCTTTCTTTATGGCAGAGAAGTGAGTAGGATACTTACCAGGACATAATATTCTCTACATTGTCAGGTGCTTCTGAGTCAAATGCTTTTGTTCAACAATTTTTCTTTTTTCACAAGAATAGGTTTGACCTGAGATGGGATCAATATGATATAAAGACTAAAGACACTAATAAAATGAATCTTAAAAGTTAAAAAAGAGAGATGTACAGAAGACAATGTACATAATAGAATGTAAATATAAACCTGTGGCATGTCACTGCAAAAAATCCAAAATTGAGCTGGAGTTGGCAGGGTAATAAAGAAAGAATTTCTTTTGATGTTTTGAGTTTTTTAGCAATACTAAAGGGGGGAAAGGAGAAAGAAAGAAGAGACAAGGCATCTATTTGGGAAAGATAGGATGAAAACAATCAATTATGGAGAGAAAGCTAAGTTGCTTATTTCTCATTTAGTTTCTTATTTTCTTTGCCAAAGAGAATGACCTTTTGACTGGACAGGATAGAACAAAAATAGTAAATAGTGAACTGATATTCAAGGTAAACAAGAAAATAGGAAAAGAGTATTTAGCTCTCGTTATTGAGTTCAAGTCTCTTAGTTCAGATGAAATACATCGTAAGGTACTGAATAAATTTGCAGATGTGTTTGCTGAGTCAGTGATCTGTGAATGAACATGAAGAATAAGAAAGTTCCTGTAGGATTAGAAAAAAAGGCAAATGTACCCCTTCTCAAAAATGGAAAAGAATGGAGAAAAAGAATCATATGTTAGTGAACTTGCCTTTTATTCTCATCAAGATTCTAAAACATGGTATTAAAGGGCTAGCTAGTGACTCCAGAAAAGGAAGGTCCTGGGTTCAAATCTGACATTAGTCACTTAACTAGTTGTGTGACTCTGATTGCCTTAGTTCTTGCTCTCCCTATAAAATGGGCTGGAAAAGAAAAGAGCAAACCATTCCAGTATTCTTGCCTAGAAAACCTCAAAAGGGGTCATGAAGAATTGAGCATGGCTTACCTAGATACACTACAGATCAATAAGATAGTGGCAATCTAGAATAGTGGAAATAACCATAACAATGGAAATCAGAGAAGAAGAGTTTTAGTTCTGGCTCTTCCATTAATTATATGAACTCGAGGAAATTATTTAAATTCTCTAGGCTTCATTTTCCTAACCTGTAAAAAAATAATGGTAGACTAGTCTAGATAATGCTATCAGTTCTCAAATGCAAAGATATAATTGTTGTTCTTTGAAAGGGTGTCCATAAGAATAAATATAAGATACTATATACATGGCTGCCACAGCCCACTGATGCACTGGATCTCTGATCAGCTCCTACTCTAGCACCCTTAGATTTCTCTGTCTATTTTACAAAGCTCTCCTGGGAAGAAAAAATAACTGACTGTGATTTCTTCTTAGTTTTCCAAATCAGAATTCAGTATGGCATGCTTTATAGGTCATTGTAGAAAAAGCTGTGTAGGAACAAAGAAAAGAATTTTGACTCTCACTTCTCCATCTCGACTCTCCCATGCCTTTTCTGTCTAAGAAGAGAGGTGCAGAACAAGACAAAAATTTTCAGGTATAGCTAATCATTGATGACTTCCAACAAGGGGAAGTTTTTAAAAGAGCATGGTAACAATAAAAAGGATATACTTTATTCCCTCTCCTTCAATTGTTCTTCAAGTTTGCTATTTTGTGAATGTTTGGCTTAATAAGCTAGTAATACCTATACTACAGATTTGGTCTATACCTTAAAATGCTTAATCAGTTCAGCATCCCATAATGTAATTATGTTGAATATATATTATATCTAGCATATCATTGCTTTTATATTTTTTCTATCATGACCCTTTTGAATTTGCATTATCAACCCTTTAGTCAGTACCTATATATAATCCTGTTACAGATAATATGTATTTACAGTCAGTATTTAGTGTGATAATTTTGTTTAATATATAAAATATAAAATAGTTAATATAAAATGTTTAATAATTTTGAAAGTTGTTGGACAAAAGCTTCAATTTCAATTCAATTCAATAAACATTTATTAAGCACCCACTTGCTAAGGACTGGGAAACAAGAAAAAATTTTTAAAAAAGAGACTATACATGGTCAGAAATGTGAAGACTGACTTATACATGTCATTTATATAATCAAAGGCTTTATTTACAAAAGAAATGAATGGCTCCTCAAATTCTGTCACCTGGGCAGCACACTCACACAGAGATATGAGACAAAAAAAAGATAAAAGCTAATGCTAATAATTATTTTTGTTACAAAGAAGAGAGTAATATGTGTTTGTGTTTAGGGATTGCATATAGAGAAATATAAATACAATTTTTTTATTGACCAAATGTTTACATAAAAAAGTATTAAGCGAATCCTTTGGACATCTGGTAAGTGGAGAACTAGCTGCTGTTTCAAGATCTAGACAGAAATAAATTTCTAAAGATTGGCAGAAGGAGAAGGTCTTTCCTTTTACAAGGTTCTTCAGATCCCGACTAAAATTTCTTCTTTTACAAGAAACCTTTCCTATCTTCCTTAAGCCTGTGCCTTTTCCTTCTGAGAAGATTCTAATTTATTCTGTATATATCTTGTTTGTAACCTAGTTGTCTGCACATTGTCTCCCCTATTAGACTTCTTTAAGGGCAGGGTCTGTTTTTGCTTTGTATCCCCAGTGCTTAACACACAGTGCCTGGCGCATAGCAGACGATTAATAAATGCTTGTTGACTTGACCACAAAGTTGTGATGCACGAAGACTTTAAGACATTCTATAGATATAACCATCAGCTTCTTGAGCAGGCTCCCATGTTCACCTGGGAGCTACAACTAAAAATGAATTATCTAACATTATAAAGAGAATGTGTAACTAAGCTTTTTCACAACAAGTATAAATCCATCTGCCTATGAGGACTCCAGGGCCCTGGGCATGTGTAGACAATTGATGTCTGGGATGCAGTCTAGCAAGCTGAAATATAATGAAGTAAGCATGGTTGATGGGAGATAGAGAGAGACACAAGGGATTGCAGATTCCAGCATGGTCTTTTGATTGCTGAAAAAGAGCATCTGCAGACTGAACAGGACACCCAGAGACATAATGAGATGGCTCTTTGGAAGAACAATTGTTCTGATGTCCATGAAGTAAACAGGTAGTTTTTTCTAGCAGTTATTAGAGCAGCAATCCAAAACTCCAACATTTATTGACAATGTGGGCAAAGCTGCACTTCCTACATTGCTCTCAACATTTTATTTATTGTCTCCTCTGCAAGTCTATAAGCACCGCAAGGGCTGGTACTACTTCATTTTTTATTTAGTGTCCCCAGAGTTAACCAGAATACCTAAAAGATAGCAGGACGTAATACATTTTTTGTTGACTGGGTCATTTAACAATACGTTTATGTAGCAATTTGACATGAGCAGCAGATAGAAAGATGTCAAAACTTCATTACTCTAAATTGTGACCGAAAAAACCGTAAAGGCACAAAGATGATGACGATGGGGGTGATAATGACTTATAAAAAATTGTATGATTCTTATTTACAATGTATTCTAAAGTTTGTAAAATTCAGTTGATACCTTATCTCATGAATTTTTCCGTAGCATAAGTAATACATGCATTGTTTCACAACATGATGAACAGGGAAATATGTATTATATGATATTATCTGTACAACCTATATCATTGCCTGCCTTCTTAGGGAAGGGAGAGGTGTAGGAGGGAAAGAAAAAGAATGAGACAGATTCTTGGATATAGCTAATATGAGAATTTGTTTCTCTTTGATAAGCATAGTTATTATAATTGATTATGTATTTTTAAAAAATCATATGTATTTATATTATTGTTGTGTTACATATTATACTATGCTATTTATCTTTAAAATGGTAACAAAAAAGAGTAGGGAAAAGTATTGAACTTGTACCTTCATTGATACAGGGCAAGGGTTCTTTAAGTATCGTCCAGGAAATCCTGGGGGTCTTTAAGATACTTTTGTGGGATTCATGAGGCCAAAACTCTTTTCTTAGTAATATTAAGACATTTTCATTTTTAATATATCAACTATTGTTAGATATACCTACATCAACAAAAACTCTTTCAGGTCCTCAATAATTTTTAAGAGTGCAAAGAAGGATCCCAAGACCAGAAAGGATGAGAATAAATGGTATAGGGAAGTCCCCAAATGAGAAAATTCTCCCTTTTCAAAGCATGCAGGTATCTTAATTTTTGTACATTATTGTATAAGAGGGCAACTTATAGCCTCCTGAGGGCAGCTAAGTGGAACAGTGAATAGAGTGCCAGAGCTGTAGTCAGGAAGGCTCATTTTCCTGATTTTAAATTTGGCCTCAGACACTGTATAACCCTGGGCAAGTCACTTAACCCCGTTTGTCTCAGTCCTTCATTTGTAAGATGAATTGGAGAGGAAAATGGCAAACTACTGCAGCATCTTTGCCAAGAAAACCCCAAATGGGGCCACAGAGAGTCAGACATGACTGAAAAAACTACTAAACAACAAAATAGACTTAGAGAACTGCCTGGGGCTTAGAAATGTTAAGGGACTTGCCAGGTCACACAGCCAGAATGTCAGAGGCTATACTTGTATCTAATTCTTCTTGGCTTCATGGTCAGCTCTCTATCCAATATACCATGCTTAAGAAACCCTTACACTTTAATACTTCTAGAATCTTTGTCTTTAGCAATGGGGGTACTCAAACTAATTAAGTTTGTCATTCTTCTACAAATAAGAGAAAGATATCTAAAAGTTGCTCTGGCTAAAAAAAGTCATCTTAATTGTGACCAGCCCGATAAGACTCTCTGACTTGGCCAGGTTGATCCTTGGAAAATTGATAGGCAGCTCATCTCTGAGCCTACACTAGACCACTTTTTAGGTCGGTAAAAATCTACTAGAGCTTCTGCTCCGCTGGAATAATTGCCATCTCCAAACTTCAAGGAAACAGTGGCAGAGCCTAGCTAAGGATAGGGTAATGGTCCTATTTGTGGAGGTCTACAGCAACGCTCCCCTCAATATTAATGGGGAAAGGGGCCAATATATAGTTTTTGGGTTTGAGGAGTGAGCTGGGGCAGAGGGACATCTATTTCTAGGAGGCCAGAAACAGTCAGAAAGATTATCGCCTTTCCCCTGTCATGCAATGCATGTTCACAAGGAACCTGATGAAATGAATCAGTCGTAGACAATCTGTTTCTGAGTTGGGGGTTTATACATACCAGACCAGCTCGCTCACAACAGAGGGTCTGTTGAAATAGAATTCTGAATGTTCTAAAGGAAACAGAGAGATTCATAGAAGCTTAGAGCTGCAAGGAATCTCAGAGTCCAACCCTCCAGGAAACTAGAGAGGGAAAACAAAGAGATTTTAGTGGTTTGGACACAAGAAAAGTTAAAACTTATTCGAATTAAGCTGAGGGTGATTCATCATCTGAATAAGAGACCACATGGCCGTGGAGGCAGAAAACTTCACGAAAATATGCTGGCTTAGTGATCAGTATGATCTGGATACCTGATAACTTTCTTTAAAAGTCTGTTTTTGGTCATTAGCTTCTTATGAAAACTGGAATAAGCACATCAAAAACTATAAAAGGAATAAAACAAAAAAAAATAGTTTTTGGCTTTCCTGAAGTATTCATGAACAAAGGCTGATACGAGAAGGGCAGGCTACATGAACCAGTGTGAAGTAGCCAGAGTACTCACCTGTCCAGCAATAGGTTAGGAGCAAACAAAAGTTTTCCTGGATGTTCCATGGAGCGCCAAACAAGGCCAATCATGAGGATCTCTAACCAGGCACATTCTAGAAGATGGACCTGATCATGGAGTGTCAAATCCACAAAACCTGAAATAAAATAAGAGTCGAGAATATATTAAAATTGGTGGTTTTCATTTAGTGCTCCAATCATGCTTCTAGAGTAGAATATAAGTTTCCATTGGTCTGGGTGAAATGGGATTGCCTCACTTTTTTTGGTATCCTTAGCACCTGACAGTCTCTAGCACATAACAGGAACATAAAAGTGCTTTTAAGTCCTTTTTAAAAATCTCATTCTATTTTGCCAGTCTTCTTACACTTTATAAGCTCTATGCTGGCCCAATCCCCATCACATATACATGCAAATATATTAAAATCAGTGACACTAGCATCTTTTCTGTTCCTGTGGGTCCTTTTGCTCATTGTCTCACATGCCTGAAATGCTCTCCTTTCTCATCTCTTCCTTCTATATTCCCTGACTTTCTTAAAGTTTCAGTCAAAAGTCTCATCTTCTATATAAACCTCTTCAGTTTCTCCCCCTTCTACTCCTCTCCTCCTTCCATTTTCAGATTCCAATGCAATTTAATTATCATTTATTAAGTATTTGATAACCCAGCATACTAGGTAGAGGGCAAGGCACTATGGATAGAAAGCAAAACAAAGGCAAAAAAGGAAAATTGGTTGAATCTGGTATCAACCCATTGTTATTGATGACAAAATATAATTAACATAATTAAGCTTTTTTGTGTCATAATCTCCTTTGACAGTCTGCGGAAGCCTATGGTTCATGTCATTGAAAATGTTTTTAAATGTATAAAATAAGATGCATAGGAATACAAAGGTAATCATTTTTATTGAAGTACAGTGATCAAAAATATTTTTAAAGTTAATAAGTTAAGATATTTATTGTAAAATCTGGACTATACACAGGGATTTGGAGATCAGTCAGAGTTTGATAAAAAGACAACTCAAGGGGACAGCTAGGTAGCTCAGTGGATTGAGAACCAGGACCAGAGACAGGAGGTCCTGGGTTCAAAGCTGACCTCAGACACTCTCTAGCTGTGTGACCCTGGGCAAGTCACTTAGCCCTTCTGCCTAGCCCTTACTACTCTTCTGCCTTTAATACCCAGTATTAATCCCAAGGCAGAAAGTAAAGGTTTAAAACAAATTTTTTTAAATGACAACATTTCTTAAGTATCTATTGTGTGTTAGGTACTATGCTAAGTGTTGGAAGTACAAATAAAGAACAAAATTGTCCTTATTCTCAAGTAGCTCTCATTCTAATGGTGAAAACAACATATAAATGACTATGTACAAACAAGATATGGACAGGATGTGTTGGAGATAGTCTTTGAGGGAAGGAACTAGCCTTATGGGAGAGTGAGGAAGGCTTCTTATGGAAGGTGGGATTTTAGTTGTAACTTAAAGGATGTCAGGGAATTGAGGAGGTGGATTTGAAAGAGAGCATTCCAGGAATGAGGAATAGACAGCGAAAATGCTCAGAATTGGGAAATGTAGTGTCATGTCTGAGGAATAACCAGTGGACCAATGTCACTGAGTCACAGAGTACATGAAGGGATATATTGTATAAAAAGACTAAAAAGGAGGTCACCAGTTTACAAAACACTTTAAAAGTCAAATAAAGAATTTTATATTGCATCCTTGAGGAAACAACATGTCATTGGAGTTTATTGAAAGGGGTGAGGTGGTATAACTTGGTCAGACTTTGCTTTAGAAAAGATCTATTTGCTAACTATATGGAGGAGGAATTGAAGAGGGGAGAGACTTGAGGCAGGGAGACCTACCAGAAAACTATTAAAATAGTTCAGGCATGAGATGATAAATGCCTGAAAGAGAGTAGCAGACATGTTAGAAGAGAGGTATGTGTGTATATGTGTCAGAGGGGTCATAGATGAGAGATGCTATAAAGATAAAATTGGTAGATATTGGCAACAGATAGAATATAAAGGTGAGAGAGAGTGAAGAATTAAGATAGCACCTGGCTACCTGGGTAACTGAGCATCGGATGGTGGTTTCCTTGTTTATAATAAGGAAGTTAGGAAAAGGGGAAAGTTTGGGGAATATAAGATAAAAAGTTCAATTTTGGACATATTAAGTTTAAGATGTCTATGTGACACTCAGTTCAAGACATTCAATAAACTATTAGAAGAGTGAGACTAGAACTGAGGGGAAAAGTTAGTTCTCAACTAGTTGAGAACTCTCTGATGCATTGAAAGGACTCTTGCATCCACTGGAATTTATGAAATGAACAAACTAGATAGTAGAGAAAGAAAAGAGGAAAAAATCTACGAAAAAGACTTAGGGGCCCTCCATGAACAGTGGGTAAAAATTTGATAAAGATCCAAGTAAAGCAGTCTGAGGAGTAGTCAGACAGAAGGAGAAACAGCAGAGAACAGTGTCATAAAACCTAGAAAGAGGGTATTATGGAGAAGTGGGTTATTAACAGAATCAAAGGCTACAGAGAGGTCGATATAAAAATGATAAATAAGAGGAAATCATTAAATTTGGCCATTAAGAAATCATTAGTCAGGGCATCTAGGTATCTCAGTGGATAAAGAGGTGGACCAGGAGATGGGAAGTCCTGGATTAAAATATGGCCTTAGACACTTCCTGGCTATGTGATCCGCAGCAAGTCATTTAACTTAAATGCCTACCCTTTATCACTTTTCTGCCTTGGGACCAATACTTACCATCCATCATAGGGCAAAAGATAATGGTTGGGGGGAGGCACAGGGAGGGGTGAGAGAAAGAGAAAGAGACAGACAGACAGACAGACAGGGACACAAAGGCACAGAGAACACTGGTAACTTTGGAGAGACTATTTTTGGTTAAATGATAAAGTCGGAAGCCAGACTACAGAAAGTTAGAAAGAATATGAAAGGAAAGGAAATAGAAGTGCCAATTATAAGTGGCCTTCTCAAGGAGTGTGGCCACAAAAAGAAGATATGGGATAACAGTAGAGATTTAGCCACAAAAGGAAGAAGAAATGTAAGATAATATAGCAGGGATGGACAGATTAAATTAATTCTTCCTCTCAAGGAACTTACTCTAATACTTCATGTCAGAGGTGAAAATAATACAAATATATGGAAAAGTCCATAACTCACCCCTCATACCCCAATAAAAGGTAAATAGGGGACTTGTGGATTGTGAGAAGCAAAATAGATAGGGTAAATGCTGGGTAGATAAAACCATAAAGACAACAATTACGATGCACCTGAAGAATAAGTGCCTTAAAGAAATCAGGCAACAGTTGGATCATAAGTTCAGAGCTAGAAAGGAAGGTCTTTAGAGGTCATTTATTGCAATCCTTTGATATTACAAATAAAGAAATTGAGGATCAATCAATCAATGAACATTTATTAAGGGCATATTAGGCTAGAGGCAATGAAGTAATGCTAACAGTTTGCATCGCTAACATGGGAAGTTCTTGTCCATGTCATCACATGTTAGCCACAAAAGGCTTACCCAATGTGCCAGAGGTCTTCTTTACTTTCTCTTAACATCTGGAGGATATCTGATCTATTTGTTATCTCTTTCTCTTGTCATATAACCAATACTTCTTTTTTTGATTATACATGTCCCTAATGACATCCTTTACTCCAGTTCTTGGAAGTTCTTTATTATATGTCACAGCCTGCTCACACTCACCACACCCTTATCACTCCGTTTCTCCATGTATGATACTCATTTTAAATTCTTTGGACACTAGTGTTCCACAACTCACAGCAACATAAAAACATTGGTAAAAATATTGGTATTAAAAATAGGGACCTTTGTCTCTGAAAGAAGTTATGGGAGTCATTAAAGGAGCTTTGCAATTTTCTGAAGGCAGTCCAACTCACTCTCTTCCTTCTATATATTCTGGACCCAGCTTGGTTCATTTGTATTATCTGTCCATATGTTAAAAAAAACAACCAAAGGAAAAAACTGGAAGTTTTATGCATCACCCGAGCAGCAGGTAGTCAAACACAGTTATCTTTGTAGTATTTGTCAAGAAATCCTGAATGATTCTGGTGTATGAATGGGAGACACCTTGTTGAAAGAGAGCATTTTAAAGTAGTATTGTGCTCTTCTGAGTTGAATGCCTTTTCATAACTGTAATCTCTATGTCATTCTGTTATAGAATGTAAAGATGCATTCTACAGTGGAATATATCTTGTGAATGCTTACTTTTTCTCTACTAATGACCTTGATGTGTGCATTCATTATTCCCATAAAGCATTTATATAGATAGGAAAGGAAGTATAAAGGACAAAAGTTGGAGTTCTCTCAGTGGTCTTTTTCTGTTATGATTAAGATCTGAGAGCTTCCCCATCCCCTTTGCATATGGCCATGATTCAGATACCATTGTGTCACCTCTAATACTGATCTCCTCTATGTACTTTTGATATAATCCAAATGCTTTTTCCATCTTTGTATGTGTATATTGTTTCAATCTCATCCAAAACTGTGAAATTAGAATTCAAGTGCAGTAGCAATAGTATATTTGATGTTGAAAAAACATTATAATAAAGAAAAATATTCACAAGTTGTTTTTTTCTTTCATTTTTCTTATTTGTTCTTCCATTTTTATCCCTAAAAGCCTTTGGGAAGACTTTTTCTAATTTGGTCTCTTATTACCAAGGCTTCTTAAAATTGGTTTTATTCTCCATTACTTCTCTGTGTTATGAGGCAATACTACTCATAATTGTCCATCATCCTTTCCCATAAAAATTTTCAAATGAGTTTACATTGCAACCTAGTGTTGTTTTTGGTTGCCATATCTCTCTACTTGGCAAATATGTCAAGTGATTGCTGTCTAAGGTGCTTTTTAGACTCTTGCTCTCTTTGCTATGGCAATGGATTTATATTAAACTTCTTGATGAAATTATTATTAAAGTTTGTGCTATATCCTTTATTATTTTCCATTATCAATCAATAACATTTGAAGATATCATAATTGAGTTGCTTCTATTGCATTCCATACCTCTTTTTTAAAAATTTCATTCTTTCTTCTATTTTTGAAGTAATTTTGATCTGTACTCTAACAAGACTGTGGTCTGATTATATACAGATAATTGTTTCAGGAATGACTTTTAAATCTATTTTGTCTTTTGCACTTGTCATGTCTACCTCCTGATAATTGTTTAGCCTAGAAATCTTTGACTTCTCACAATCTTTATTCCCAAGTCATTCTTTCCAATAAATTTCTTGCCATTTTCATCTATTCCTACCTTTATACTAATGTTGCTAAGTATCAAAGTATATTCTGATTTTACTTGGAGAGTCATTTGTAGTTCTTTATATTATGTTGGTGCAAAAAAAGTTGTTTTTAAAGTGATCCTGTTTTAAAATACTTATCACGGGCATAGAAATGCATGATGACCAAATGTTCCATGAAATTAGTTTTTACTGCCTTTGGATGCAATAAGTAATTCCATCAATTCTTTCATTTGCCTATTCAAAGACAATCCTGAGTCATACTTCCCATGAGCCACACCTCTCTTTCTTCTGGTTTTGTTTATATTGATAATGTCAATATTGACACAACTAGCCTAAATCTGGAGCCCAGCCTATACCTGAAGATTTTCCAGCATGTTAGAACCTGTCAGACCTCGTATTCCATGGGAGCAGTCTTCAAAACTTTGACATGACTTCAGTGCCACATACCTTTCTCAAGTCAACACTTGATCATGGCTCAAAAGAATTGAATTGTCTCAAAAAGACAATTTGTACTGCTTTGTGTTGCACTCTCCTGATAGCTACATAAGTTAAATGGGGGAATCTAACAAACTAACCTGGCTTATAGGGAAAATATGCCAGGAGGTTAGAAGAAAGCTCCTTTCCTCTCAATGCCCAATGCAATTCAATAGTAATTTATCAACAGGCATTTATTAAGTTCCTATTATTTATAAAGTACTGTGTGAAGAATCAAGTCCAATACATGTTGTTTAAAATGAAAAATCAAAAAATAAATTTTAGACCCTTAATACTTCACTTCAACTCATTTTAAGAAAATTTAAAGCATTATTATAAACTTCCTTGCAAATGACATTCACTTTCATAAAGGTTAACATTTGAAAGGAAGGCTTTTACTCTTCCCTCCTAATATTCACTGCTATTTGTGAAATGCACAATCACATGATATTAAATCTCCCACTATATAACCTATACCAGATTATTCATTCCTTCTAAAAACCTCTAAAAATGATACAGAATAAAATTGGGGTGGACCCAAAGAAGCCACTATGGTTTAGACATTGGTGATTTGCTGTTAACCAGATAATGCCTCCATTTTAAAGAACATAAGGAGCAATTTTAGAAGATAATTCTATGTATTTAAAATAATAACACTTTTTAATTTTCACATCATAAGTACAGCATTGCTAAAGACTGACAGATTTAAAGGTCCTTGGGGAGCCAAAAAAGATCATCATAACCATTTGTACTAAATAGGCAGGATGATTACGAAATATGTCTGTCTGAAAAATGTCTATTGGTAATGGTTTTCATTCGAAGTCCAGTAGATTTTCTGGGTCCCTGTGTTGAAATGCTGATGGTTTTTTCAAAATGAAACGACCCATTTAATTATCTTTTGCAGCTGTGAGAATTGCCTGTAGACAAGAACTAATCTATTTGTTTTGTATAGCATTTTCATCAAGTCTAATGGGGATGGAGGGAAGAATGGGAACTAAACTGCTAGTTGTGAGAACTAATGGATGAAATTATTTGATGAAATGATTCCTATCTTAAGACAAAGACATAGCATGACCATTTTGATCAATACTACCTAATACAATAATGTAGACTTCATTACTGTTTTAGAGTGATTTTTTCCAAAAAAATATTTTTTTCAGTGTTAGAAGGGGACTTAGAGCTTTTCTCTTCCAGCCTACATTCCCCAAAGAATCCTCAAAAAACACCCAACAAATTGTCCTTCATCCCCTACTAGAAGACCTCTAGTGAAAGAGCAGTTTTTGCTTGATCACATGGTTCAATGGGGATATAATTGGGGATGTAGGCTCTAAAAGATCACCCTAGTGCAAATATTAATAATAAAGAAATAGGTTTGGAACAAGGACACATGTAAAACCCAGTGGAATTGCTCATCAGCTATGGGAGGGGATGGAAGAAGGGGAGGGAAAGAACATGAATCATGTGACCATGGAAAAATATTCTTAATTAATTAATTAAACTTAATTTTAAAAAAAAGAAAGCAGTTTCTACTTCTCAAAGTATCCTTTCTTATTTTGGGAAAATAAATAGACTATTTTCATGTATAACCCAATGGGGAAGACAATTCAGATAACACATAGTCTATTTCTTCAATCACCAAATAGCCAACATATTTTTCAGGAGACATCCATAAATTGAAGGTAACAACTTTTAAGGTATCTTATTTGCATATGTGTACAGCAGTTTCACCCCCAAGGCATCAAGAATGAGCCAAAGTACATTTGCAAAATAACCTCAGAGGAATTCAAGACAGCAGATTTGCATTCATTTGGAGAAACCTTGACAAAGTTATCACCAAGTTGAAAATGGGAACTCTCTGGCAAACACTGTATCTGTTAGTCTTCTTTCCAAAGATCTCTCAAACCTTCCCTCATGTCACAGATTCCAGACAGCTTCCAGAAGAGTGTAAAGGGCTCAGGGCAAATTCAATACTTTTCCAGGGAACAAAAGTCAGGGATTCAAGGTATTGTTCTTAATTTGCCTCCTAAGATACTAATAGCTTAGTTTGCCTATATTCAGTTTATCCTCAAGTAAGATAAGACTTGATTCTGTATTTGCCCTCTCCCTTCCTTCATCATGTAATTATTATTTGTATTATTTGTAATCAAATAATATTGTAAAAAGCACTCTTAAGATTCTTATATGAATGAGGTAGCATAATATTAACTCTTATAAATGGTTACCATGAAATATTTAAAGAGATAAATTAGAAAACTTGTAGGAAAATTCAAGCCAAGAAAAAATGACATGCAAGATTAAAGATATTCCTTATTTTCAGAGGAATAAATCTGTAGCCAGTCAAATCAATGGAAAAGAATCTGTTGGAAAGTAAAAGTCACTATCCTCTGGGGAGCTGTGCATATAAAGTCAGAAGCCAGGTGGTTGGGTCCCTAAATGAATCAACTGAGAAAATATTGGTTCTTTGACCTTCAATAAGAAAAAAAATTAATCATGTTCTTACTGATGTGATGACCTTGATGTACTCCAAATGTCAGTTATGAAATTGCTGCTTGCATTTTTTCAATATTGCCTTATTACTCAATGGCTGAAGATTTGAATAACTCATTTATTTCCCCTTCAATGCCAAAGACCCAGAGAAAAGTTGAATAAGGTTTAGAAGTGGGGAGAAATAGTTAGTGACTGAGAGATGGCAGTACAAGCAATGATATGGACTTGGACTTTCCCAGGAGGAAATTAGAAGGTATCCTACACCCCTCAGAAAAACCTGAATACAGAGTCAGAGAATGCTACAGCTTAGAAGATATCTTAATCATTTAGTCTGGCCCTCTCATTTTATTTTATTTATTTATTTTGAACAGTGTCTTTTATATGTACTGTATAAATAAAAACAATGCAAAATGGTTTCCTTTCTCCCTTTAATTCCAATGAGAAAAGAATTTACTAAGAAAAAATATATTAAGAGTTGGGGTCTATTTTCAAATTTTCCTTTAAAAAACAGAAAGGGTTAAAAAGAATCATACATACAAGCACGCACACACATACACACGTGTACACAGGGACACAGACAGAAGTGACCCAGTATGGATGGGGTGAATACAACTTAACAAGAACTTTAACAAAAATACTTTACCATACCTCAAACAAAACAATGATACAGACCAAATATTTCTCAAAAACTATACTTAGGAGAAGTTGAGGCAAGATACTGATGTGAGACAGGTCCAAGGGGATCTCAAAACAGGAAAACCAAAGCAAGGAATAACTTGGTAATCCTTAGATTCTGCCCTGACAACTCAGAGACAGTTGATTCAGACAATAGAACATGGGGACAATACGACAGCACACTCTGCAAATGAGTTTGGTCATCAGGGGCTGCTTATTAAAGTCAGTAAAAAAAGAGCCACAATAAACTCATTACTTGGAATTTTGTTGGGGATTCTTTTGAAATTCTGGGGGTATAAACAGTTGGAAATCCATGATCAAAAAGCATTTTAGACCCAAAGCATTTTGGTTTGTGTCCCTGGAGAGAAGGGAAAGTCTTCTTAAAAGGTACTTCATTTGCCCCTAATTTGAGGGAGCCCAAATTCAGTCCCTTTCAATGCCCTAGAAAATCTGCTCTGTGGCAGAAGCTTTCCTTAGAGACACCAAGTGACCCTTTCATTTTAGAAAAGCAAAATTGGGGCCTGGAAAAGTAAAGTAATTTATCTAAGGTTACATAGCAAGTTAGTGGAAGAAGAGAGACAAAGGGTCAGATTTATTGACTAATGTCAGTATTCTATTTATTAACCCAGAACTGCCATCTTATTGACAAACCCAATACATACGTATTACATTTATCCTTTTATATAATTGTGAAAGTAGAATTATAAGTGGTCTAGCAATTTTACATTTCTTAGGAATGAAGTTCTACACTTAGTTTCAAAAAATCAACTTTACAAATATTAAAAAGGGGAAGCAAAACTAAAAAAAACTATTCACCTGGAAAAGGTATAGGGTTTTTAGTGGCCTGCAAGCCCAGTGTGAATCCATAGAGTGATATGTCTGCAAAGAAAAAAAAAAGCTAACAAGACCTTAGACTGTATTAAGGATGGCATAGCAGCCCATGAATGAGACATGCTACTATTGTTCTCTGCTCTGGTCAGACCACATTCAGTTAATAGCAGCCCATTTTAGCAATGGCATTGAGAAGTTGGAGGGCATTCAGAAGAGAACAACTAGGATGGTAAGGGCCTTAGCTTTAGACCAAGTCAAGCATGAACTAGTAAAGAATTGGGTTTGTATACTTTTGAAAAGATGAGACTTATGCTGGCATTTTAATTGTTTCCAAGTATTTGAAGGACATTTGAGTGGGAGGCAGTGTTGTATAGTGGACAGAGAGCTGGCCTCACAACTAGGAAGACCTGAGTAGCCATCCCACTTTGGACATATGTCAACAATGACCTTAGACGAGTCATTTAACCCTAGCCTGTCAGTGCTCTGGGCACCAAGACCATAAATTATAGAGGTGTCATTTATATAAATTGATATAGAGAGTTTCCTACTCCAGAAGTTACTGATGTCAGTGAAATCACAGGACTAGTCCTATTCCTAACAAGAAGGTGACAAATTAGACTACTTTTGAAGGGAAAAACTAGGAGTAATAATTAGACATTTTAGAGAAGTACATATAGGCACAATATAAAGACATCACTCCTATAAAAGCCATCCAAAAGTGGGATAGGTTGACTGAGTAAATAGTGGGCTCTTGTCCAAAACAGAATATCCCAAACATAACCCTTTTCTCTTCTGAACTTGCCTAGTTCTTTTGAGAATGTTGATATGCTCCCAATTGCCCAAGTTCTCAAATTAGGGGTTATCTTTGTCTTTGCTCATCACATGTTAAATCAGTTGCCAAATCTTATCATTTCTACCTCCCTAATCTCTCTCACATCTGTCTTCATTTCTTCATAATATGGAGGTCAACCTAGTTTAGGCCCTCATTGGGTGTCACTTAAGAATATTACAACTACCTGATTGGTTTCTGGGCCTCAAATCTCTGCCTATTCCAAACCATCCTCTCTGCTTTTCCCAAGGCATGGATATGACCATTTTATTCCCTATTCATTAAAAACCAATTGTACCTCTAAGATCTATCAACAACAACAAACATCTATTATATATCCACTATGTGTCAGACATTTTGCTAGAACCTACAAATATAAAAAGAAATATATATTTTTATATTATATATAAAACATTTCATATATAATATAAAAATATATATAAATTCATATAAAATTTATATATTTATGTATAATATAAATACAAAATATTTTTGTATAATATAAAAACAAAACATATTTTGTTTTAATATTAATATAAATATAAAATATAAATATAATATTTTATGTTATATATATAACAAATATATATAAATAAAATATAAATATAAAAACAAAAATGAAACAATCTCTGTCCTTAAGGAGATTGATTTCTAGAGAGGAAAGACAACATGTACACGTATGAACAAGCAGACATAAAACAGATGCAAGATGATTTTGGAAGGAAAATACTGTTAATTGGGGGAAATAGGAATGGTTCTTTGTAAAAGAACTTTGTAAAAGTGGTAATTAAGCTAAACCCTGAAGGAAAATAGGGATTCAGAGAAGCAGAGGTGAAGAAAGAATGCATTCCAAGCATAGGGGACATCTGAGGAGCACAGAGGAAGAAGATAAAATATCACGTACAAGTAATGATATGGGTAAAATATGCACTTTTGTTTGAACTTTAGGAATCTTCACGATATGGTTGCAATCTACATTTTCAACATTATTTTATACAATTTACCTTCATAAATACTAAGTTCTAGCCAAACTTGTCTCCTATCTCTGCCTTCACATCAGCTGTTCTTCACCCTTAGAATGCCCTTTACTTCCATAGCCTTCCAATCATTACTCAATTTCTTTCAAAACTCAACTCAGGTGCCATATTCTACATGAATTCTTTCCTTGTCTCCCTAGATGTCAGTATTTTTCCCTCCAAACAACTTTTATCTATCATATTTTTTTGTATATGCCTCTATATTTACATGTGGTTCCCCCTCCTCTCATAAAAAGTAAGCCCATTAAAAAAAAAAAAAAAGCCTTTTGAGGACAGGAACTGTTTTGGTCTTGTTTCCTCAGAACTTAACCTAAGCACACAATCAAAACTTAATAAATGCTTGTTGATTGATTGATTGAAGGCTGGGTGAGTATATGGAAGGACTGTTAAAGAGAGTATTCTTGAACAAGAATTCTTGGGATTAATAGTCTCTAAGGTCTCTTTCCAATCTGAGATTCTGTGATGCCCCACTTTCCCCAAAAGCTAGCATTCTAATTTTATAAAACTTGTGGATAACATCCCGATAATGTAATAACATAGCTTAGCAAAAAGAAAATTTCCCAAAATGCACTAGTAATAATAGTTAACAATACGTTAGAGCTTTAAGATTTAAAAGCATTTCCCACAATATTGAGGTATGTAGTACAAGGAAAAATACTGACATTTCACAGATGAGGAAAATGAGCCTCAGACAGGTTAAGAAACTTTTCCAAGACCACACAGCTCCCCAGTCTGAACTGGGACTCCAACCTAATTCATCTGATTCTAAATACTAGAGCTTTTTCTACAACCTGCAGCTGCCTCTCAATATTGATAAAGTAATCCAGCTATGGAGAGTGAGGCCTTCCAAAGCATTTTCCCTTAATCCTGGCTTCCTGTCAGCTCTAGGTGTTTCTAATTATCTTAATCATAGTCATAAAATTTTCAAAGGAAAATTTGGTTTAATTCATTTAATTAAATGACTAAAGTATATCTCTGGCATGCCACACTCTTAGAATGGAGTAGAACTGTCAGAAAAATGAAAACCAAAGGTCATTATGGAGGGGGAAAAAAAGGTTCAACTCTATGTTGGTGTGTTCAGATCTTCCTTCTGTTTCCCATCTAGCTTCAAAGAGGTTTCCACTTTCTGTGGCCACAAGGAAAATCCTACATATGTTAAAACTCACAGCAGTGAAATTATAGATTTAGTCCATTGTTTCTGATAAGCACTAACCCTAGGTAGAAATGAAGGCTTGCCTGGCTCTTCCTTGAGGCAAAAGGAGATCTGGAGCTATTTGTTTTGGCCTTTCTAGATATTCTACTGTCAGTGGGATAATGCAGTTAATAGAGCTCTTTTTTCATAAGTGCTAATGCAAAATAGGTTCTTTTCAAGAATATCTGAAAGATTTTCATTTTAACTAAGACCCTTAAACCTGTCATCAAGGATATCCCAGAACCTTCAGGGAATAGCATAAACTAACACTTCCATAAGACCATATTTTCTTGAAAGCATGGTGTAATAGGACTAATTTGGAGTCAGAAGAGCTAGGTTTGAGATGGTGTGACTTCAATGCTCTCTAATTGTGGGACCTAGAACAAGTCACTTAACTCCTCTAAGCCTCTGTACTCTTATCTGTAAAATGGGAATAGTAATATCCACACATTTTATTCCACTTCACTAAGGTAAATATTCTACATACCATGAAGTACCATAAGTATGTGATATAATTTTCATGGGTCAAGAGCAGATCAGATCATAGAAATATAGCAGTAGCTAGGGGGTACAATGGGTAGAATACTGGATCTGGAGTCAGGAAGACTTGACTTCAAAACCAGTTTCAGACACTTAATATCTGCAAGAACCTGAGCAAATCACTTCACCTCTGACGGCCTCAGTTTCCTCATCTATAAAATGCAAATAATAACAGTACTTACTTCTCAGTGTCATTGTGAAAACAAAGTGAGATAATATTTGTAAAACATTTTGTAGAAGTTCATCAGACCTTTGATCCTGGTGATTTTTTTTTTAAATCTAGAAATACTGGGTCTGGGTCAGCTTCATTAAAAAGTGATGATCTATATTGCCCTATATTGATTCACAAGGTGGTTCACCAGAATATTAGCCCATATTGACCAAACATGAAGAGGATCGAAGGATTTTGAAACCAGTTTGGATTAGAGATCGGGACTCACTTACATCTTGATGACCTAGTCTGAGCTTTCAACATTGTGCAGTGTCGAGCCTTGAATTCATTTAGAATCTAGGTTCAAATCCTGACTCTTTTATTTATAAAACAATAAACTCACTTACCTCTTTCTATCTTAACTTATATGTCTGAAAAATAAGGGGAACAGGACCAGATCGTTTCTATTTAATAACAATAATAACTAACATTTACATAGTGCTTTAAGGTTTGAAAAGTACTCTGTGTGTATAAATGCATAAATACCCTTATATGTATATATAAAAGATAAAGTATTATCTCTCTATCTATAAATCTATCTATCCTAGGACCTGGGGATACAAAGAGAAAAGCAAAAGAGATTCTGTTCTTAAGGAGCTCACATACTAATAAGAGATAATATATACAGGAGGTTTCAGCTCTAAATCAGAAGGAAAGACCCAGTAGAGTTTAAGGCACAGCAGTAAAGCAGGTAGCAATACATTTTCTTCAGTTACATTTCCATTGAAATTGTTATTGTTAGATTGTAAAGTGAGTAGAGTACTGAACCTGAAGCCTGGGAAAACTGTATTCAAATCATTTCAGACATGAATTAGCTTTGTGACCTTGAACAAGCCACTTAACCTCTATTTACCCCAGTTTCCTCATCTTTAAAATGGGGTAAAAATAGCCCATCCCCTCCCAAAGATTTTTGGGAGGATAAAATGAGATAATAATTGTAAAGCACTTTGCAAACTTTAAAGAATTACATAAATATAAGCTCTCAGTTCAGTTGTATCAGTTGTATCTGACTCTTGCAACTGCATCTGGGGTTTTCTTGACAAAAATATTGAAGTAGCTTCCCACTTCCTTCTCCATCTCAACTCATAGATAAGGAAGATGAAGCAAATAGGATTATATGACTTACCCAGGATCACATATCTAATTAGGGTCTGAGGCCATGTTTGAACTCAAGAAGATGAGTCTTCCCTACATCCAGCACTCTATCCACTTTACCACCAGGCTTCCCATTTATTATTACTGTTATTCAGTAACATTTTACCTATATAATCTCATTAGTTTCTCATAATAATTCTGTGATATAGGTGCTAGTTATCATTACTATTTTATAGATAAGGTGCCTGGCCAAGAGATAAGTGATTTATCCAGAGTCACACAGTTAGAATGTGTCTAAAGTAGCATTTTACATTATTTTTCCTGACACCAAATCCAGCACCATATCCACTATACCCACTGCCTCAGAACTGGAAGATTTGGGTATAAATCCCTATTCTGCTATCTCTTACTTATATGATGTTGAATGAGGCATCTTGGATTGATTTTTCCTTCCTAAAATCAGGCAGTTTAACTAAATGACCTCTTTGGACTCTTCAGCTCTCAACCTATGAGTCCAGCCTTATCATTGCTTAGTTAAAATATTCCTGTTTTAATTGCATCTCTTAGCCAAATCAATAGATCTTTGAAAAGGTTTCCATAATTTGCCATGAGAAAGGAATAGTACTTTCACAAAGGGAAGAGTTAAAGCTTTCATATTTTGGATTTAGAGCTCCAAAACTTGATATTTTATATTTCAGTATTTTTGTTTGAAGCAAACTATGATGTCATGTTGTCTTTTTTCTGTTTATTTTTTCCTTCTTTAAATATAAAAATATTAATAAAAGGAGATAAAAGACTTCCTGGACATCAAACAGCTCTTACAAAACAACATTTCATGATTTACTAAGTGAGGGAACAAGAACATGTGGGTTATATTTCCCTTAAAATACATATGCATGAAAAAAATCTCAGAAAAGTGGTCAAGAAAGCACATTTTAAGTTTTATTGCCCTTGAAGTATTTCAAGATGTTTAGCAAATCCAGAATGCAGCTGTGCTCAACCATTCCTCAAATGAATGGTCAGTGGTTTGCTATTGTGCTCACCCATGTTTCACTTGGAGCTTTTTCATTCTGATTTTATGTTGGAGTGCAGAGAACAAAATCTGTTAACCTCTGTCTAGTGAGTTCTTGGCCTAGGAAATGAAGCGATGGTCTCTAAGCAGTTGTTAAAGTTTACAAAGCAATGATAAATTGGCAATTGTACATAATGAATTAGAGATTTAAATACATTTATAATTAGTCATCTGTGGAATGGCTAAACAACTGAGTTTGAGCAAAAATGGAAGAATCCAAACTAGAAAATAATAGAATACTTATCAGCCCAACTTTTCTTCTTTAGTGTGTGCCTAAAATAGCAGAATAGTAAACTGATAACTTTGGTAATCCCACGTGTTAGTCCATGAATTAGCTGACAATCTCCTGAAATATTTCCTTGTTAAGGATGTTAGAGCTCCAGTCTTCGTGACCTTGCTATGATGGTACAAATTTGCAACGGTTGGATAGTCCTGACAGTTTTACAATATATTACTTCACAAGATATCAAATTAATGTCACATATGAGATGATTTCACCATCTAGTCTCATTGTTGCACAGGAGACATTCTTGATTCTCAAAGCCTATGTTAAAGGAACGTGAGTTCTGAGAAATTCCACCATTTGGGAAAGACTCTGAGCATGGTGGTCCTTCCTTCTGTCATCTGATAAACCAGTACAGGCAAAGTTCAAAATAGTGTGGCACTTGCCATGAGATAAAGAGCATTTTTAGCTTTAAAAGCTTTAAAATTCAAAGACTTTCAGCTAAGGTATGGGGAGGGCAATGAAAGGATACCTTCTTAAAATATGTCATTTACTACTATCCTTTCTGAATGACAAAGAGCACAATCATTACAACATAATTTAATGGGGCAACTATTTGGTATAGTGAATGGAATGCCAGATCAGGAGTCAGAAAGACTCATCTTCTTGAATTCAAATCTGGCCTCAGACATTTACTACCTGTGCAGCTCCAAGCAATTCACTCAAATCTGTTTGCCTCAATTTCTTCATCTGTAAAATGAGATGAAGAAGGAAGTGGCTAACCATTCTAGTATTTTTGCCAAGAAAACTCTAAATGGGGTTATGAAGAGTTGGACGTGACTGAAACAACTAAACATTAGCAAAAATAGATCTTAAAGTTTACTAACTCTTGACTGAGACCCAATCTAATTCATATGTATTCCTAGAATTTTTAAAGCATAAAAAGTGATATATACAAATACACACACACACACACACACACACATATATAGAGAGAGAGAGAGAAAGAGAGAGAGAGAGACAGAGACAGAGAGATAGCGAGAGACAGAGAGAGACAGAGAAAGAGACAGAGAGAGACAGAGTGAGACAGAGAGACAGAGACAGAGACAGAGATAGACAGAGAGACAGAGACAGAGAGAACAATGAATATGAGGGCTGGCCTTGGAGACAGGAGGATCTGGTTTCAAGTCCTTCCCTTGGAACATAGTTGCTGTGTAACCCTCATCAGGTCACTTAATCTTACAATTACCATGGCAATACTAAATTATTGACAAGTGACAAATCTGCATCAGTGAATGGATTCTCTATGTTGGAAAGCCCCTATAATAATTAAATCATAGCTTCAGATCCCTTCTTCTCTGCCTCCCACCATTTAAATTCCATAGTCTAGATAAGGTTAACATCAAAACATTAGCATGATAGGTCTACCTAATGTTAAAACTTGCAAAGAACTGAGAAAATTTCCTTATTGAACTCTTACAAATCTTAGTCATACAACTATTATTTTATAAGAATTAATGCTAGTTAGCTCTAGGTCTTGGATCTAGATCATAGAAAGTACTTGAATTTTGATTTAGTATTGATATCATATAGACCAGTAGTGTTAAACTCACATAGAACCAGGGGCTACTAAAATATACATAAGGATGCCTCTGGGTGCACATTGACTTGGAAAACCACATTTTAACATTATCTATGTCTTATTTTTTTTGTTTTGTTTTATTTTCTTTTGAAGATAGGATCTGTGATTTTATTGGTAAAAAGAATTCTTCATCACATGCCCTCTAACAATGCAGATTGGGCCAATTTGTTCTTGTAGAGAGTTTCTTAGGTGAAATGATGTCCCAGAGCCACAGTTAATATGAGTCAGAGGTGGGACTTGAACTCATATCTTCATGGTTTTGAGGTCAGCTCTCTGATTACTATGCCATGTCTCCTCTCAAAACCATTTTTTTAGCTTAAGTGAAACCTTGCACTTTTTCTGTATGTATTAATGTGTGGAAAATATTACCTGAGCCTGATCTCCATAAATGAGAAGCATCATTAATGTCTCTAATTAAAGCTTCTCCTTTCACTTCATAGAAATTAATGGGTTTGACAACAGAAATGTATATATAATATTTAGATTGATTAATCTGTTAATTGATCTTTCCTCCTTACAATCATTACTGTTTATTCAGTTTTACCTACTGTGTATATGTGGGTAGAATGTATTGCACTTATAATTAACACATTTAGTGGTGTTAAACTATGTTTACATACAGGCATATGGCACCACAAATATAGATGAAGGAAATGAATATTTTCTGTATAGTAAAGCACAGCAGGTATTTGAAAGAATCTCAAAATTGCTATACACTTGGAATGATAAATGAAATAACTAGATCTAGATATGTGTGGACATAACTATACAGGTTTTCATTTCCCTTTACAAAGTAAAAGAATTACAAAACCTCTGAGTTAGAATGGAAAGAACCACAGATGCCACCAACCCAACTTGTCTCTGAAAAGAATTCCCTCTGCTTAATATCTTTAAAGTCCTCTAGTTATTTTTTCTTATTTTTTTAAACCCTTAACTTCCATCTTAGAATCAATACTTTGTATTGGTTCCCAGGCAGAAGAATGTTAAGAGCTAGGCAAAGGGGGTTTAATGACTTGCTCAGAGTTACATAGCTAGGAAGTGTCTGAAGTCAGATTTTAATCTAGGACTTCCTGTCTCTAGGTTTGGCTCTCAATCCACCGAGCCACCCAGCTGCCTCTAAAGTCCTCCAATCTCAAAGACTTCCAGGGAGCTAGGCCCCACTACTTTCCAAGGTAACTCTATTTCTATTTTAGATAGCTGTAATTGTTAAGCATTTTTTCTTCCTATCTCACTTAAATTTGACTTTTTGATTCTACAACTGCTCCTAGATTTGCCCTCAGAAGCCAAGAAGAACAAGTCTAATGCTTCCTAAATAAAATTAATTCATATTCTCCATAGGTCCTTTCTTCTCCAGCCTAAGCATTCCAAGTTCTTTCAAAGGATCTTTTTATGACTTGATTTGGGATCCCTTTCACCTTTCCAAGTGCCTTCCTCTAGGTGTTCTCCAGTTTACCATCTTTTTTAAAAAGATGATGCCCTGAACTAAATATAATACTTTAGATATAGTCTGTCTGAGAGGAGAATATAATGGTACTAATAATAAAAGAGGCTGCATTGAATAATGAAAAAAGTGCTGAATTGAAATACGAGGACCAAGGTCTCAATCTCAGCTCCACCAAGGACTACCCTCCTGACACTGGGAAAATTAGTTAGCTTTATGGGCCTTGGTTTCCTCATCTGCAAAATAAGGATGCCTTCTAGGACCTGTGATTGTTTGATATAATGACCTCTTTCCCCAGTCATATATTATTCCACCCTTTATTGTGAACTATGATTGCCTTAGATTCCTCATTCTACCTCATAGTATCTGACAAGATTTAGAATTATAAACTACTATGTATCCAAAAGAGTTAAGAGGAATCATCCAATGGATTTCAAATGTCAATTAGAGAAAAATGTTCTTCTTATAAGCAACTGAGAGTTAGGCATGGAAGACTCATCTTCCTTAGTTCAAATCTAGGCTCAGACACTATTTGTGTGACAATGGGCAAATTACTTAACACTTTTTGCTCTAGTTTCCTCATCTGTAAAATGAGCTGGAGAAGGCAATTAGCAAACCTCTTCAGTATCTTTGCCAAGAAAAACCCTAAATGGGGTCTCAGAGAGTTGGATACGACCAAAATGACTGAACAACAAAGTGTTCTTATGCTCTAGTCTGTCTTTTTTAATTGGCCACATATCACCTTCTAGCTACTCGCTCTCTTCTTTTTAGAAGCTAAGATAATCCTTAGTTCTTATCACAGCATATAAAAACTTTAGGTATCCTGAGTATACATCCTCCTTTTCTCCACAGATCAGCAGGGAAGGTACCAGAGTCAGAAGCCCTGGAGCAGCTTGTCACCTGACTAGGGAAACAGTAAACCTAATAGCCAGACCAGAAGTGAAGAAGAAAACAAGTTCAAGACCTTGTAGCCCTGAGGACCAGATTTAGGAATCAAGAAAACATGTCCCTCAGCTAAAATTAAGCAGATGGCAACGCTACCTCATTACCAGCCCCGTCTGGATTACACTCTAAGCCTTGGTTTATGAAGAGATGGTTGTCATGACAATAAGCATTGGAGAAGAGTTGGGGGGGGGAGAAGCTCATGGAAACAGGAGTGTCTCCTCTCCTGCTGCTCTTCCTGCTCCCAAACAATAAAAAAATGGCACTGTACCCCTAAGGACAGAGTATTTCATCATTTCAGGAAGAGAAATTCATTTAAGCAGGGCAGAGAATCCATTAGCCAAGCAGTTCCTTATGAAGGTAACCTAGTCTTTATTTTTAAATCTACAAAACCATTCTAATAACTGCAATGTAACTTTCTTTTACATGCCCTGATGGGAAATCAATGTTGGCTAAATGGGAAAGGATAAAAGACAAAGAAATTATTTCTCTTCTTATCAGAGTAAGTCACAAACTGAAATGGGGGGGTGTAGAGGAGGGAATTAATAAACTAGAAAAAAATCATTCTTATAACTCTCCTTTTTAAGTGTTTGTTGAATGGACCAAAAGGGCTTGCAATCCCAGGGCAATGCTGAGCCTTCTGACAAAGGGCACTGACTGCTTGTATTCTAAAAGTCAACAAGCACTTGTACCTTGGAACAAGTATTTATTCCTTCCTACACTCCTAGAGGCATGCTTGCATGCACACACATGCATGGACATACACGCACACAGAAGGTTCACTTATGGCCAGCAGATATTTTCTGACACTATGTGGTCCCTATAAACCCCAAAGACATGTGTTAAAACAAAAACAGTGAGGGACAAAATTGACAAAAAAAAATGAATGGAATTTTTTCCCTTCCTCACAGCCCCACTCAGATCCCTGAGCTACCAATGACTAACTGGCTAATAGTCTCTTGGTTTCAGGGGAGAAGGGTGCTCTTTAAGTGTCCAGAGAAAACATCTGATTTTAACATAAGGGTCTATTCTAGAAGAATATCTATTATCATAGCTGTGGAGGAAAGGCAGCTGTATAGAGAGAAGATGAGAGGGGAGAAACACCTTATTCTCCCATTGTTGTCCTTAAACAAAAAATGCTATGGTTTGGCCTTTTTATTTATTTATTTTTAATAAGGTAAGTGGGGACCAAGAAGTGTCACTGAAACAATTGTTTGGGACTAAATCAGGTAACAAAACTCATGGAAGGAGTTGAGGTGACAACCTGCACTGCTTTGTGCTATGGGACAGGGGAAGAATGAAATTGGCTGACCTAAAAGATTCTTTCCAAGAATGCCTGCTCTTTGATCCAGCCATACCACTGTGGGGTTTGTACCCAAAAGAGATAATAAGGAAAAAGACTTATACAAAAATATTTATAGCCGCTCTCTTTGTGGTGGCAAAACCTGGGAAATGAGAGGGTGTCCATGGATTGGGGAATGGCTGAACAAATTGTGGCATCAGATGGAGATGGAACACTATTGTGCTGAAATGAATGATGACTAGAGAATTTCCATGTGAATTGGAAAGACCTCCAGAAAATGAATCAGAGTGAAATGAACAGAATCAGAAGAACATTATACACAGAAACTGAAACATTGTGGGACAATCAAATGTAACAGACTTTCTACTAGCAGCAATGCTAGTAGAATCCAGGACAATCCAGAGGAACTTATGAGAAAGAACGCTATCCACATCCAGAGAAAGAACTGTGGGAGCAGAAACGCAGAAGAAAAACATGATCGATCAGGTGGTTGAATGGGGATATAATTAGGGTTTTGACATTAAAAGATCACTCTATTGCAAATGTGAATAATATGGAAATAGGTTTTGAACAATGATACATATATAACCCAGTAGAATTGCTTGTCAGCTCCAGGAGGGGGAGGGAAGAGGGGAGGAAAAAATCATGAATCATGTAACCATGGAAAAATATACTAAATAAATAAACAATTTTTTAAAAAAAATCTTTCCATATAGGGATTTACCTAACTGCCACAGAGGGAATGTGAGAGAGAATCATTAATTTAAAAAAAAGGGGTGGTGGGGCAGCACTGGAGATTCAATTAAGGTTGGGTAACAATGCAATTAATTTTGAGTTCTAGCATGTTAGTTTGATAGATTCATTAATTGAGCAAGGAATATTAATTCTATGCAAATCTGAATGTAATAAACTTATTCTACCTGAAAAAAAAGCCAAAATTAGGAGCAGACAGAAAACCTGCATATCGATTTGTACAGTATTTAAGGCCTGTAAATAATCATGTCATAAAAAGACATCTTGTGGTCCCCAACCCAGCCACAATTATCTCCTCTATTCCTAGCACAGCCACATATTTTATTATGGTAGTTCTGTGCTCAGCATTCTTCTCAATTCCTATTCATGAAAATTCCAGGAATATATTTACCTTCACCTGGAAAGGCTCCCTTGTATATGGTCCTGGCTACCACAAGGGTTCATGGACAGTCCTTGTTATCACAAATTTTAAAACAGGATTTTGAAAATATTAGTTTTCAGGAGAGATGATTGATACAATTTGTAGATCATTTGCTCTTGGCCTCACCAAATGCCACAGTATTCCAGGAAGATAGCAAACATCTTCTTTTAGAGCTACATAAAAGAGGCCACAAGGTCTCAAAGGCAAAGGTTCAGTGGTATCTCCCCAAAGTGGAATATTTAGGGCTTATTTTAAATTCTGGTGCCCACTCCATTTCCCCTAAGCATATTGAAGATATTCAGAAACTGAGCACCCCCTTCACTAAGAAACATTTGAGGGCAATTTTAGGAGCAATAGGATTTTGTAGATAGTGAATCCTTTGCTATGGGGAAATCAATAAACCCTTATAACTGACAAAAAATTCAGTCCCTGAACTGCTTAGATTAGAGGCAGAATACCTGTCAGCTCTTTCAAAATTAAAACAGGCTATTCTGTCTGTCCCTGCTCTAGGAATTCCAGATTGCAAAAAGCCATTTACTTTGTATGTACCTCTAATAAGAGATCTTTAGAGATATAAGTTGGTTATATGAAATGATTCACTGGGGAGACTAGGCATGTAAATCTGGGAGATTTCAACATGCTCAAATTCCAAAAGAATCACAGTGGGGATTGTGTAAAGGGAACTCCTTCCTTCCAGGGTTGTGAACTTTCTGCTCATCCAAGTCAGCCCATTAGCATAGCTGGAATACTCCAAACAGAGGTCACAGGTTAAGAGTCCTAGGATCATGACCCAGAACTAAGGGTTATGGGTCCAAATCAGAGAGACTTTGATTGTTTCCTGAGATGTGATAGACCAGCACACAGGGAAAGAAGTGACGTGAAGAAAGAGGACTATAAAAAATGAGACCATAGAGGAGATCAGGTTCTTCTCTGGAGGTCTTTGGCTAGGGGTCTTTCTGTGATTTGGTGTTGGTGGCTCAGGTAGAAGACACTCTTGTGGGCTGGTAAGATTAGGGTGGTAGGCTAGGAAATATTTTTCTATTTCCTTCTCTCTGTTTCTTTCTTAAACTATACTTATATTAAAATTAAATTGTTAAAAGCTACTATCATCCTTGTGACTTAAGGGTTAATTTTATAAACAGTGGCCACAACAATCTTTTTTCAATTAATATTATATTTCTAAACCAATTTCTAAATATTACATTTAGCATATTATATCTCTTAATGAAGAATAACTTGGAATATTTTGCATTATTTCATAATGTTTCATATTAGTCATAACTGTCCTCAACTAATATTCACTGAGTCACCACAGTAAGCAAAGCATTTTCCAGGAGGTGTGTATTCAAAAGCGCATAACACAGCCCCTGCCCTCAAGGATATATTAAGCTGTGATTTCTGCAACAACTCACATTTCTATGCACTTAGAGACTTACAAGAATTTTTTTGCATTTATCTATGTGTTATTATTCTCATTTGTAAAAATAATTATTTTTATGTTATTATTCCCATTTCAAGATGAGGTTCAGAGAAATTAAGCAACTTCCCCATATTCACAAAATGAGCAACTGGCATAGCTGGGATTTGAACCTACTTCCATGGTCTTCAAACTCAGTACTTTTTCCCATTATATTATGTATTAATCAGAGGACCTTGGGGAATTCACCTAACTGCTCAAGGCTTAGTTTTCTCATGCAAAATGAGGATTAGGATTAGATATTTCTACCATCTTTTCTAGTTGCAAATTTTATGATTTTACAAATTTATAAGCAATACCTACAAGTAGTTTATTCTTTTTTTTCCCAAGGAGGCATATTTAATTGCAAAAAACTTACAGTCTAGAATAATCCTGATGGTGCCTTAACAGCAAAGAAAGCACTTCCAGTTTACCAAGAGTCTAAAATAGTGACACTCGAGTTATAGCAAATGTATAGGGGCTCCTCAGTATACAAGGAGAGAAAGAATCCAACCAGCTACCTGTAGAGATCTAATTTAATTCAATTAAATCTAATTTCTATAGCACTTAAAAATTAAGTGTATATGTTTGGCATGGACTAAAGGGGAGGTAGCAGGATGAGAAAGGCCAGGGCATTTTGGTTTTACTCCATGTTATAGGGTTGCTTTTTTAAAAATACCCTTAATAAATTGCTCAGGGTCATGCAACCAGGTGATATGGGAGCTGGTATTTCAATTCCATCAAAATTATTCCTGTTACCAAATCCAGTACTTTTTCTTCTTATTACAACACACACACACACACACACACACACACACACACACACACTTATATATATGCATACATACAGCACAAATTCACATGCAGATATTTACTAAAATCCTTCTAGGTGTAAGGCCATGTGCTATGAGACCTGAAAAGATGTAGAAGACATAATCCCAGTTATAGGAGGACACAGCCTGAGCACAAATTATAATGATGAAATTCCACCTAAATGCAAAATAGAGAGATACAAAATACTGTGCATTCCAGAAGAGGGAAGAATCACTTCTGGCTGAATTTGGAGGGAGGTCTTTCTGCTGGCTAAGGAAAGCTTCTGAAGACAAGTAGGAGAATGTAACTCCTGAATGGAATGAGATGGCATATAACAGGGAAATTGCCATCAAATCTCTAGTCAGAAGATCTGGGTTCAAATCCCACCCTTTACCTTTTCTTTCATGTATGGCCTCAAGCAATCAACAAATACTGATTAAGCACCTATGTTCTAGATACCGTGCCAGGCTCTGGAGATAATAACTACAAAGGATGAAACTTCCTGTTCACAAAGAATTTATATTTTAATCCTGTTAGGATAAAGCCCTTAACTTCCTGAGCTTCAGTTCCTTAGCTATAAAATGAGTAAGTTGTACTAAATGGCTTTTGTAGTCTCTTTTAGCTCTACATCTATGATTTTGTGAATGAGTCAGATTTCAATTTAAAGAGATGAGGATTAAGGGAACTTCAGGTATTTAGAGATGATAAGGGCAAACCCCAGAGGCAAGAACTCAGGGGTCATGATAGGTGATAACAAATCACTCAGACTGTATGGGTCAAAAAAAATGAATGAAACATTGGGTTAGGTGTGAAATGAGGGTGGGGAAAGGGAAGTTAATTCCTCGCCCTACTCATTCTACACATCTATACAGAACTCAGATAAAAATGATATACATTATATGCTAAATGAAATATAGACTTGTCTCCAGGATTATCAGCCCTTCATAAGGTATATAAAAGTTTCTTTGATGAAGTTAGGGAAAAGCTAGCCATTGGCCACCTAAGGATAGGTCATGTCCTGGGTAATCTTTGGAAAAAATAGGATACTTCCTAGCAATACACACACAGAGATTTGGGACAAAGAAGGGCATAGCTTTAAGGAACATGACTTCTGGCAGCAAAAAGAGCTATGGAGTATCAGAGTATGGATTCAAGAAGGAAATAGTCCTAGTAATTGAGAGTCGAATTATAAAGAAAAGACCTGAGAAGTTTGGCCAGGCGACATGCCCAGTATATGTGCTTCACTAAGAGTTCAGGAGCTATGTAGGATTACGTGAGGAGAGAAAGGACATTGGAGTCCTGCAAAACTAGAGACATGATTTACCTCAACTATATTTCCTTATATGTGTGGCTAATTACCAGTGAACTCAGTTTAAATGCACTCTTCTCATTGCCACTGTGCATATTTGGAGAAGAGTGTGACTCAGGTTTATGGTAGAAATGTTTTTTAGTTATTGTTCTTACTGTCATCTAATAAATACCTGTTTTGAGCTAACCCTATTTTTGTTGTTATATTAACTTTTTCAGTCATGTCTGACTCTTCATGACCTCATTTAGGGGGTTTTCTTGGCAAAGACACTAGAGTGGCTTTCCAATTCATTTTATAGATTATTCCTGAATCCAGGCTAGAAACTCTGTCTACTGCGTTACCTGGCAGCCCTAACCGTATCTACTGGCTGATTTTTGAAAGTGAAATTATTAATGTGAGCTCAGGGGCTATGGTTTTTAAGAATATGTATATCCATATTACCTTTGGATGCAATTGTGCTCTTATACCTTCAACAGACCTAACTCAAGAGTGAAAGTTTGAGTTGGGAGCTAGCTCTGAAATGGGCATCATAGATCAAAGAGATGTTGAAGACACTATTGACAAAAACTCATAATCTATTAAATGTGGCATTTGAGAGAGAAGGAGGAAGCAAAGAAGACTACATGCATGAAGTAATTTCTACTAGCTTAATTTGGGTGAAGTAAAAAAGTAAACATTTTTTCCCTTATGAAAAGCCTCAAACTATCTCAAAATGGGTATAAAAAGTGTTTTGGCCAACTGAGTAAGATGAAGGATTAACAATAACGATGAATTCGATGGTAAGAAAACACCAACATTAAGTGCCTTAGTAGCAGGAGTATTTGTACTTCACTTACTCAAAAACTTTTCTGTCATTAGCCCCATAAGAGTTCATACTTTAGTCTTAAGAGGCAGTTTTTCTGCCTTGGATGCTGGGGTACATATAGGAGCAGCAGCAACCTTGACCCAGTGGAAAGAACCAACCTCAGATTAGTTTCATCTCATTTTATGCATTAGAAGTATACTAAAAATGTTTTCTATTATGCTAAAAATTATGTGTTCCCATTGACTTCCTTTATGATTTCAGAAATAAATTCTAGTGGGGAAGAAAAAACTAACCTCCAGCATACTGCCATATTCAAGAAGTTTAACAGCCTATGTGTGGTTTTTCTCTATTTAATTCTCCCCTTTTAAGCTGTACACACACCCCTCCATACACACACATACACACACACACACACACACACACACACACACACACACACACACACTTTGGTTGGCTTTTTTTAACACCTGATTTTTTTTAAGCATTACCTCAACATATTTTTGAAAATGGAAAAGGCAATTGCTGTCAACAACTAATTGACTGATTGTCAAGGTTCCCTGGCAGTATCTAAGAAAGGTAAAGCTTCCTCTACGTTATATTGACATGTAAAAATAAGAAAAAGCAAGGAGACTAGCTGACATTTGTCATGTTCCAAATCAGTAAATCTAGAACTTGAGAATACATGGGAAATATGGTCTGGTAGTAATGGGGACTTGCACTACCTTTTTATTCTCAGTAATTCATTTGGGTAGAATAAAGTAGGATGAGATGAGAGGGACAAGGACAGCTTTCATGTTATTTTATAGCAGCTAGTTTTTATTTGGAATCACTAATACTGGAAGAGGAAAAAAAAGTTCACTTACATCAATACTATCTGCAGGGTAAAAAGCTTTTGTAAACGCAAAATTAATGAATTACTGAATTTGGGAGTCAGACCTTTACTCAAAGTATGAATCCTGTCTACACTTCCCCTAAAACTTCCTTGGATCTCTAGTGGTGGTGGCAAGGTCAGGTAAGCTTTAGGGAATTTAAAGAATGCTAGAAATAAGCCACACACAAGAATAGCTCAACTTAATGAGACTTCAAGAATTGTAGATCAGTGGGTGTAACCCTAACCCAGTGCTGGTGAACCTATGGCATGGGTGCCAAAGATGGACTCACAGCACTCTCTATGGGCACTTGGCCACTCCCCCCACCCCCAATATTTATTAAATGGGAAATAAAAAAAAGAAATTTAGATAAAATATAGTCCCAGTTCTCATAAAGCTAATAATCTAGTAAGAGGGGGAGGTAAATAAACATCTACCATATAACACAAATGACTATAACACTAAATACACAATAACTGAAAGAACTGCTGCCATGGAGAAATGCCAGATTTGAAAATCTAGGTTCAAATCCGAGACCTGCAACTTGAGATTTATGTAACCTTAGTAACATCTCTGGGCTTCAGTTTTCTCATCTATGAAATTAGTGGATTGGACTAGGTGGCATCTAAGACTCCTTCTCCCCTCTAAATCCTATGATCTTATCAGCAGCAAAATACTACATGGGTTCCCTTTCTGTTTTCAAAATATACTTATTAAGGGCTTATTATTATGAAGTTTTGTACTAAGCACTAGGGACATGAAGAAAATCTAAAAACAGTCCTTGCCCTCAAGACACTTTCATGTTATAGGGCTCAAGTATAAAAAGAAAAGATGTCAACTAGGATTGAGCTTGAGAGCTTGGGAGAATGGTAGTATCATTAAGGAGAATAAAGAAATCAAAAGAAGGAGCTGGATTGATGGGGAAAATGATGATTAGAAAATCTATAGGAATACTTTTATCATAAATCAAAAATGATAAACACCTGTTCAGGGAACTACTATTAATTCTCATTCAAATATGAGAACATATTAAGTTGCCATTAAGTAAGATTAGATGGAATAATATGCATTAAATGATGCCACTGAATAATCTTTGAAACTCATTCTGCTTTGGTATTTTCTAAATTTTCTTTTATTATCCCAAGTTGATATCCCATAGGTGTTTCAAACTCAATATATACAAAATATAATTCATTGTTTTTGTCCCTATACTCACTTATCAGCTCAGACTGATGATCAAATGAGTTGAATATTATATTTACTATTTTCAATTAATTTTATTTGATTAACAATGAAAAGAGGCTCTGTATATAAATAGCATTTTTCAGAGTTGGAAAAAATAACTAAAAATGAAAATTTTTTTCCAAATAGAAAATCTCTAAGATGAAAGATATACAGCATGGAGCTGTTCTCGTGATTAAAAAAATCTCTATTCATTTGGTCCAATATTATTAGACAGCATAAAAGAAAAGAAAAAGATTAGAATCTGTTACTTAAGTATGTAGATATCTTAGTTGCCTAATCCAATGGCCTTTTCACAGTCTTCATCCTTCTTGGCCTCTCTGCTTCATTTGACACTGTTGATTACTCTGTCTTCCTGGATACTCTCTCCTCTCTGGGTTTTCATGACTATCCTTTCTTAGTTCTCTTCTGATCTGTTTGGCTAATCTGTGTCAGCCTCCTTTGCTAGATTGTGATCATCATTCACATCCCACTCCCTATGCAAAAATGTGTTTCAAGGCTCTGTTTTGGCAAAACTTTTTAGCTACCAGAGGTTTCATTATTATTTCTAATCATATAATTCCCAGATCAATATATCCAATCCTAGCCTTTCTCTCAAACTCCATCTTCATATAATGAACTGCTTATTAGAATTCCCAAGTTGATATCTCATAGGCATTTCAAACTCAATATATACAAAATATAATTCATTGGTTTTTGTCCCTATACTCACTTATTTTCCTAGCAGAATTATTTTTGTTGAGAGTACCATTATTGTTCAGTCATTTAGGTCATCTTCAACTTTTATTCTCTCTCACCTCCATAACAATCAGCTCCTAAATCCTGTTGGTTCATAACATGACTTCCAAATCGTTCTCTCTACACACATGACAACTACCCTAGATTCTGGACCCAGATACCTCTTGACCAAACTTTTGCAATAACTTTCTAACTGACCTGCCTGCCTCTAGTCTGGTCCTTTCACAACCTATCCACCACACTTGCCAAAGGGATGTCCCTGAAGCATAGATCTAAGTTACTCCCTTGCTCAGAAAACTATAGGGATTTCCTATTTCTTTTCAGACAGCATTGGCAAAGTATTGGCACATATGCCACACCCAACTCTATTCCCCATTTTTCCAGTGCCAGAGGACACTTTTTGCATGCCCTGCCTCTCTGTCCAGCTGCCCAAAGCAAGCACTTACTCTGCTGTCTCCAGTAATGTGTGTGTGTGTGTGCTCACAGAGAGCTTGAATTTGCCCTGTGGGCACCTGAGCTCAAAAACCTTTACCAAAGCTGTTCTAGGATAATACAATCTACTCTGAGAGTTTAAAGTCCTGACAGTCCAACTTTAGTCTATCTTTTCAGGCTTTTTGTGTATATGTATGTGCATATGTCTGTGTGAGGGGTATTTGTATGTGTAGAACTTCTTTTCATACTGTAAACTCTGAACTCTTTAAGTTCAGGCCATACTAACCTACTATTGTTTCCTGCAAACATTCCATCTTCTACCTCTGTGCATGGCTTTCCCCCATAATTCAAAGGCTTTGTTTACTCATTTTTTAACTCTAAAAATCTCTAGCTTCCTTTGAAGCTCAGATGAAGAACTCTCTCCTCCATTCAGCTCTACCTGATGCCCAGACCTGCTAACACTCTTCCTTGTGCAATATTACTGTATAAATATATATACATAGCTATATATAATATATATTATACATTGTTACTGCATATATAGTGTATATAAATGTATATAGGGAGAAGCAACATATACATACACCATTACTATATATATAGTATCTATACTATAGATGTACACATTTATGTGTTTACAGTTGACTACTCACCAGTAAGTATATAACTAAATAGATGATATATCTATTATAAAATATATATGTAACTATATATGTATGAACAATATATATCATATGTATATAATATGTATATGCATTAAAAATATACTTAGTTACAGAGTAACTATATTTAGTTATTGATGTCTGTACAGATGGTTTACACAAATGTAGCTCTATATAGTATATACCAGCAATGGGCAAACTATGGCCCACAGGCCAGATGTGGCCCCCTGAAACGTTCTATCCGGCTGCACAACATTATTCCTAATCTGAAGAATACAATGAGTAGGATACAATACAATGAAACTTCGAAAGAGTTGTCTTAGAAGCAGACTGACAGATGAGCATTTCCTTTCCTTTGACCCCCTCTTTAAAAATTTGCCCATCACTGGTATATACTATATCTACACACACATGCATGTGTATAACAATACACACCTGTGCATATACATTATATATACACATTTATAACTAAAATAAACACATAGTATATATATTATACATATAGTAATTGGTGTGTGTTTATGTTTTCTCTCCTAATAGAATGAGGACAGACAGTTCATTTGTGTCTATTTCTAAAGTGTTGCACCATTCTTGGCCCATGATGGGTACTTAATAAGTGATTAATATTGCCGACTTGAAATCTGGAGACCCCAAGTCTGTTCCTGGGCTCTGAAAACTCACCCTAAGGGAAGTACCAGACTGGCCCATTTCAGAGAGGACCATAGACCCTAAAGTCTCCTAAATCAAATGTTAAGTACCCTTTTGTCCTAGTAGTTTCTCCCTTTGTATCAAAGTCCTCTCCCAGGTAGCCCAGCCTTGGGCTGGACCATTCCCTTTTTTTTTTACATTGTAAAGCATCTGCCCCTCCCTAATAATCCTACCTTGGACATCTCTTTCCCTTGTAGCCATGGTAATGTCAATCAATCATACTTCCCTGTCCATAGTGCCCCAAAAGGTAAAGTTCCCCAAGTTCTATTGTTCTTTGGAGAAATCATTAATGGCACATTCTCCCAGGGATAGTTCCCTGAGCCCCAGGGTGTAGACCCTGTGAAGTTTTTGGTTTGGGGCTCAGTGATAGTGGTCGATTACTGGACCTACCTCTTTCCTGATTAAAGTCTTGGTTTTTCTGACTACTTTAGTAGTTTTGTGTTATTTCCAAGTTAACAATATATTTTAACAAGGATATTTTCAATAGAAATAATTCCTTTGGCAGCAGAAATTAAAAATGCATCCCTGGTTAAAAAACAAACAACAACACTTCCACTTTGTTGCTTTGGGGGATTAATTTAAGCGAATCTGTTCAATTCTTCCCCACTGCATTCAAGAAGGGTTCTGAAGGAGGGAAAGGTCTTACTTAGCTGCCAAAAGCCTAACACAGCTGCAGGCAGGAGTTTTGTTACTCCCAACACAGTGAGTGAACCAAAAGCCCAAGTCAGGTAGTAAATCAGCAGCTTCCACAAAGAATTCCCTTAGTAGTGTACCTCCCTCCCTTCACACACCTTGAGCTATGCTCTCCCCTTCTTTGGGGACAAAGCAGGGAGTACCCTGCTGAGCCTTTCCACCTGTGCGTGGGCCTTGGGAGTTTTCCAGAAGCTCCCTCCCCCTAGAGTAGTGGGCAGAGCTGGTTGGAAAATGTTCTTCTTACAAAGCTGGCAAGGAAGGTGCCAGCCTGGAACCAAATTTAAGGAAAATGAAACAAAAAAAATCACTTTGTCCATTTCGAACGCTTCGAGCTATTTTTCTTTCTTTTTTTTTCAAAACAGAAATATTTTGGGGTTTGGGTGTTCCCGAGAATGTTTGTGTTTCTTCACAGTACATTAAAATTAGCTCTAGCTTTTAAAGCGGGAGAGGAAGGACAGTTAACTGTCAGACAGGCAGATCTTTAACTCAGGGAACTCTAGACTGGCTGCCATAAACCCCCACAGCTGAGAGCTCTCTTGGAATGTATGCAGAAGAGATGGTAAGGGAGAAGGCCAGCAAAGGGTTTGTCTCTCCCTAGGAAGGAATAGAGTGATTTTATTAGGGCCATTTTGCAAGCATGCAACCCTTTAAGAATTCTTCCAAGAGAGGGTCACTGGTCTAAATCTCCCTATATCACTTTCCCAAAGGCTGTCCTAGTAAGTACTTGGAAACAGTCAAAATAGGTTTCCAAGTACAAGGACAGAGACTGTGCCAGAAGGAAGGGGTCGGGGGTGGGAGGGATACTAGGGGAGAGACTCCTCAACACCCCTCCAAATTAGAGAATGTGTATTTATCCACTCACAGTGGAGACTCAGCACATTTAATGTTTTGTTTTCTTTAACACTTGGACTTCAAAATCATAAAGATTTTTGCTTTGGGGGAAGCTGAGGGGAATCCTTATAAATTCCTCCTCTCTGTTGCTTGGATGATACTACATGCTTCCAGCTAGAATCAAGAAAAATAAGGCTAAGTCTCTAATCCCTCTTACTCATGACAGCCTTGGAAATACTTCATAGCTACCTTGAATCCCCTAAGTTTTTTATTCTCTAGACAAAATATATATACCTCATAGAATAATAGATTTACAGCTAGATAGGATTTTAGAGGCCATCAAGTCCAGTCTTCTGATTTTATAGATGAAGTTACTGAAGCCCAGAAAGGTTAAATAACCTGCTGCCCATCACGTAGATAATAAGTGGCTTAGCTGAAATTCAAGCTCACATCCTTCAACCCCAAACCTTGCACTTTTTCCTCTGCATCATGTGCTTCCAATCAATTCTTATATAGAATAATTTGGAAAGCATTCCTCATTCTGCTTGCTTTCCTCTGGATACCCTCCAAATCAGCAATCTTCTTCCTAAAATAAGCCTTTCAGAAATAATGTAGTCTAGATCTGGTCTGATAATGGAGTAATGCAGTGCTATAGTCTCATGTTTTGTAGAGTTTCTTAATGTGACCAAGGATCTATTTAGTCTTTTTGGTTTTCATATCTTATCATTGACTCATATTGTGCTGATACTCCATGAAAATCTTTTTCAGGCATACTGTAATATAGCAAACATCCCCATCATATACTTTAGTAAAACTCTGTTTTCTCAGGCATCCTTGAAAAGATGATAATTAACAAAGGATATCAAATCTTTCTCACTATTTGGAATTGGTCGATAGAGACAAGAAATATAGTGTAGTGGGCAAAGTGCTGAATTTGGAGTCAGAGGGCTTCAGCTTGAATCTCAACTATGCTGCTTACTACTTCTGTGACACTGGGTGCCACTGAAGCTCTCTTGACCTTAGTTTCCTCATCTGTAAAATGAGGAGCTAGTTGCTACCCAAGATCCTTTTTAGTTCTAACTCTGTGATGCTATGATCTTACCTCTCCCTTATCTCACTCAGTTCCAACCAGGACAAATAGAGGTCTGGAAAGAATAACCTCCCAATGTGTAATGGATTTAGGGATCAGCATCATATCATTAATAAGGCAGGGCATATTTGTTTCAGGACCAAGCTCTTCCTTGAAAAAAAATGGCAAAACTTCCCTGGACCTTCAAGTCTAGTGGAGCTTTGAATATAGAAAATACAATGTTACTTCCACCTCTCAAGAGGACAGAGGTGATCCGTCCTGAATCTTAACAAGAATATGTTAGGAACATGTGCCTTGACTTAGCATAAAGTAGTAGGCAGAGCTCTAAGACACAGGTCTTTAAGAATTTTTTCTTCTTGGTCTTGCTCTCTGCCTTCTCTCAGTTGGTCATGATTGTAATAAGACTGTTCCAGTCACAAATAGCCCTCAACCCACTTGGTGACTAGGAAAAAATATTTGGGGCTCTGCTCCCTGTTCTACTCTCTTCTCTTTTTTTAAAAAAATTAAATTGATTTATTTGTTTGTTTGTTATACTAAAATACCCAGAAAACTCCCTCCTTACCTTCCCTCATTAGAAAAGGCATCATTTGACAAGAGGATATATGCATATACAAAATTTTGTCTTGTTTATTTCTATTTATCAGTTCTTTCTCTAAAGGTGTACATAAACAAGTCATTCTTTAAACCATGTTTCTGTGGTTATACATAATGTTCCCTTGGTTCTGCTCATTTCACTCTTCATAATTTCACATAGATCTTTCCATGTTTGTTTGCTTTTTTAATTAACCTGCTCATTTTTTGATGTACCAGTGAGGGAGATATCTTTCTCTGTTCCGCTACATCTTTGTTTCCTCATGACTTTGGCTTTCTCGGGCCTCTCAGATGATTGTGAAACAAGTATCTTACCATCTGACAGGTGTCTATTTGTAATACCTCACAACCCTTGTTTTTAGGAATAACTAAATAATGAGATTTTATTTTATCTTTATTACTATAATTCTATTTTCTTTATTCAAGAATGATATTTGCATAGATTTGTATAACAGTGGCCAGTTGTTAATTTCTCCATGATAGTATATATCCCAGATGGATCTAAATTTGCATGGGTTTGAATGTTAATTTTTTTTATTGATTTGCATGTTTATGCTGTGCTAATGTAACCAATAGTGGATATGCCCAATAGTTAAATGCTTCCTCCTTAACTGCCCTCTTCCTCCTTCTTTTTAAAATGGAATCTATGTTTTACAGAATTCCAGAGCTGTCCAGGTTCCTATTGTCCAGTGCCTCAAAAATCACAAGATTATTAATTTCAAAAGATCTAGGACATGGCAGGTTTGTTAAGAGATTACAGAAGTTGTGAATATGAAATATATTAAATATCTCTCCTTTTTTTCACAATAACTTTTAAAGATGATTTTATGAACCCAAGTATAAGACTTTACAGTTATGCAAATTAAATTTAATCTTATCAAATTTGGCTCACTTTTCTTGCCTAATTAGCTCTGTGATTTTGAGCAAGTCACTTCACCCTAAATCTCAGTTTCTTACTTTAAACTGAGGAACTCTGATTCCTATATCAATGTGAAATTCTATAGTCCATCCAAGGTTAGACAGATCCCTGACTTGCTCTTCTACTTAGAGCAAGATGACAGAGTTACAGGTATATTAAGTGCTCTGTCTACCCATAAACCCATCTAGTTAAATTTTATAGGCAGGAATACGCTTTGAGAAAAGATAGATGTCATTCTCTTCCTGAAGTGATGAAAAGTTGCTGGCAAATTCTGAGATGAAGATAAGATGTTCTTGTTGGGAAGGCATGAGAAACAATATTTTCCCTTGTTTTATATCATAAGACTAAAAAAAACCTAAGAGACAAGCTATAAAAATGGTTACAAAAGGGAGAAGTCACTCAGTTTTTTTTTATCTTGTTTTTTTTTTCTTAAACCCTTAACTTCTATGTATTGGCTCCTTGGTGGAAGAGTGGTAAGGGTGGGCAATGGGGGTCAAGTGACTTGCCCAGGGTCACACAGCTGGGAAGTGTCTGAGGCCAGATTTGAACCTAGGACCTCCCATCTCTAGGCCTGACTCTCAATCCACTGAGCTACCCAGCTGCCCCTGAGTCACTCAGTTTTGCTTGGAATTCCTCCAAGTTGTTGAGAAGTGAAAGGAGTATCATCAATGACTAAGAGTACTTCATATATATGAAGCAAGGAATAATAATGAGGCTCAAAAATTACATAAATAACTGGTCTAGGTAACTGCAAAGGAATGGTTTTAGGAAATAATTTAAGCTCATCTTTGTGTGGGAAGTACTTCACAAATTTTAAAGCAAATCATATATATGTACATACACACACACACACACGAGTAATCATTATCATCATCTTTGTTTTGAAAGGATAACACACAGCAAAAATAAATGTGGTAGAAGATAAAACTTCAAAAGGTATAAAGAACAAAGTTTACCTATCAAGATTGAGTAACTCTTTTAGTTTGCTGAATCAATCAATTCAGAGGACAGTAACATGTAAAATGTTTATATAAAGCCAGAGAAAATGCATACAGCTCTTTCTTCTAAACTTGAAAGGATTCACTTCTATCAATTCTTCTTTAGACTTCTATAAAGTAGTTTTTGAAGGGTGGCTTGCCACTGGACCTACTGAGCCAAGGTTTTAATATGATCAATACAGTAAAATTGTTGATAAAAAGAATTGGAACTCAGAGTCAGAAAGTCAAATGTTAGAATCCTGGCTCTAATACATCCTAGCTGTAAGACTATAAATAAATAATTAATGTTCTCTAAGCCCCAGTTCCATTATCTACAAAATGGGACTACTAATATTTATACTACATATCATCCTAGAGGATGCTTTTAAGTTTTAAAGTTTTATATGGATTTGAGTTATTACTAATAAGGAAAAAATGATAAAGTATATAGGAGAGATCAAATAGAGTGGCTCAAGACCAAGGATGTCCATGAAGAACAATGTGAACCCTTAAAGTTCTGGAGAATTCATAAAGGACAAGGCAGACAGTCAAGGAAGGCATATAATGATTTCAATAAAGGAAACAAAAATGGAATCAAGGGATTTTTTTTCCTCATTGAGAGCAACAGAGAGCAACAACATTTCAGGATCACTCCAGGAATATCAATGGGCCACAGGGAGGAGAGATTTGGTTTAGCAGCTACTCACAATGAGGCTTACCCTGATGGGAGACTCAGAACAGTCTCCCTTTACACAATTGATGGAAGATACCAGAATCTGAGAAATATTCATCTTCTGTCTGCACTTATGAACACACATTTATTGATTCTTTACTTTTCTTACAATTTTTACTATTGATATATAATGGTCAGTTGATTCAGAGTAGGAGATGTTTCAAGTCAGTCAGGCTGTTTAGTGAAATGTTTTCCCACATTTTGGGGGTGAGGACAGCAAGAATGAAGGAAAAATGTGGTTAGTCATAATCCTACTGCAGAAATCTCCAGTATCATTTCCTTAAAGAAGTTATAATGGTACTTTGGACAGGATGGTAATAAACATTCTGATATTATCATCATCATAACTAGCATTTACAAAGTATTTTAAGGTTTGCAAAGTGCTTCGCATATGTGTCCTCAACTACTTTGTGACATTACTATCCTCAATTTACAGATAAGGAAACTGAGGCAAGCAGAAGGTAAATGTCACACAGCTAATGTCCACCTGAATGTGTGCTCTAAAATTTTTTCAGCATAGATACTCATGTTATACTTGAGAATTTTCAAATTCATAGTCCCACATATTTTAGTTACAAAAAATAATCTAATTGGTCTGACACCCAATATATGGCACTGGCAATAAAACCAAGAAGGGCATTTAATTAGAGGAGAGGAATATGGAAATTATGAGACAATATATTGAGAAAGCAAGATTCAATAAGAGGAAAGAATGCTGATAAGATTTTAAAAATATCAAAACTAAATAAAGGATTAGATTGATAAGATCCCTAGAAATATATCCAGAATTAGCTATTCTCTTTTGATTGGTCAGTTTTACTACCATTCACATTATTTTATTACTATTACAACTATTGTTTCTGTTACTACTACTACTTATTATTATTATTATCATTATAGGTGTAGAATTATGGAAAACAGAATTAATGTCTACCGAACTTGATTCTATAGTAATAATAATAATAATAGCTGAAATGTTATTATTATAACATATATAAGCTGAAATGAAATATTATTATTAAAAGTGTAGAACTGTGGTAGACAAAACTAATGTCTACCTGACTTGCTTCTATAATAATAATAATAATAATAGCTGGGAAGTATACAGCATATTATATTTTCAAAAAGCTCTTTACAAACTTAATGATTCAATCCATTCTGATGTAAGTTGCAACTATATCATTCTTATTTTACATATGAGAAAACTAACACATAGAGTTTAAGTAGTTTGTCCAAGGTTTGGAGAAGTAGCACTGAGGAATATCTTCTTGGTGATTCTTGCCTCTCAGTTTTCTTTGACATGCCTATATTCTTTGTATTCTGGCATCTATATCACCCTCCTAGTCTTCTTTGGATCTGTTCATCTATCTTTCTTCTGCCTTTACTCCTCTGTTACTATATGTCATCAGCTGCGAGTGAGCTGACTGTGATTTGAAATTCTGACCCGAAGGGACATTTTCACTTCATTTTGGCCCCTCTGGAAAGCATAGTCAATGCCAAGAAAGCTGAAGAAAATGGAAAGGCAGTTTGTTGAAAGATAACATAGGTCTTTAGACCTCCCTGGCTTTCAGCAATCAAAGCTATTCTATACAGAGCTTCTCAGAATGGAGTTTTCCTTGCCATATCAGTATTAACAACTGGCTGCTGGAAATTGACTATACTTGTCCATTTGAAGCTCCTGCTGCTATATTGTTAACTGTCTGGGACACATGCTTGATGTAAAACTCCCAGACCTCATTTTGTCACAAAGTAGAGAGGGGAATTCTTTTTTTCTTTTCCTTTTCTTTTCTCTCTCTTTGTTATTTTTTTTTATTTTTGTCAGTAATAGAACTATAAAGAATGTGATGTTCAGTCTTTCATAAAATCTCTAGGGAAAGATTATTTAGCTCTAGGAATAGCACACAAAGGTACATTTTCTCTTACAAGTACATGTTACAGGAAATCCAGGAATCATTCACATGGAGATTACATATCTTCTTGTGTTATTCTCAGGTAGTTTTTAAGTCAAGATATTAATCTTTGTGCAACCAGTTTGGGCAAACAACACATCAGCACTATGGGATTTTATCCATAAAGGAGAACAGGACACATGGTTTTGACCAACTTCATTCCTATTGTGAGTTGGGATGGATATCTCAAGCATCATTTCATTCGATACATGGAATGCAAAGGGAAACTCTACACATCAGAAGTTCTAATTTGTACTGTTTGAGAGGCAGCTTGGTAGACTGGAAAGGGTCTTTGTTGGGTGTTTGAAGACTTGGTTTCAAATTACAGTGCTTAGCAGAAGTCCCTGGTATAAACTTGCCCAATAAATGCTCAGTTGATTATGCAATTTGGAGGTGAGACATTTAATCTCTCTAGGCGTTTTTTTCTTTGTTTATAAAATGAAGGGTTGGATTATATGACCTTAAAGATCCCTTACAACTCCTCATCTATGTTACTCTCCTGGGTGGGATTATAATCAGCAATGGTATTTACTTGAAGCTTTTCTAAGTTCTGCCAGAATTGATATTCTTCTGGTATAGTCTTTGGTAACAAAGAGGCTATTTTTTGTGATAATGAGGCATCACAGAAGGCAAATGAGTCAACCAAGTGGAGGTAGCAAGATATACTGAAGGCGAGATGGGGGGCAACATGTCCCAAGTGGGTTAGAACAAGGCAAATTTCTACCACAACTTCCCATCAGACTGTGGTGGTGATGGCGTGGTACTCAGAGCCTGAGGACCCAGGGGACTAAAGTGATCCACTAGACCCTGGTCCGGCTTCCAGCCCATCAAGGGGGGAACCCTAGTAAGAAAAAGGCTAGCCATCTCCAACACAACTATCACCAAAGACTAACTGCTATTGACAGGCAGGTAATGTTCAAGAGCTCTGAGAGTAGAAATGACTTTCTCCTGTCCACCACCAGCCCTTCTTCCATTCTACCCCATGACTATCATCCATATGAGCAACCTTTTTGAGATCCCACTTGTTATATACCTCTGTGATTACTGCAGTTCTCACCTTCTTAGCTGCCACAAGGGAAAAAGATCTGGAAAAGAAAGTCCTTACCACTCAAGTCGTTGGCACTTTAAAAGAATTCAAGAGCAAAAAAAATTGTTTTTTACATGTGGAAATTACATTAAAGAACTTGTATTATCACTTTCTTTACTGATGAGCCCTAAGATCTTTTCATATGACAGGCAGATGAAACTTCCCATATGTTTGGCTGTGAACTTCTTGAAGGCAAGGATAGTCATGCCTCTTTATTTGTATACCAAGCACAGTGTTTTGCATATTGTAAGTGCCAAATAGATGCTTTTTCTTTCATTCATTCATGATAGAAACACACACACACACATATATATATACACATATATATGTATATATACATACACACAAACACATAACACTCATTCCAATATATGGGTATATATATTATATATGTTATATATATAAATATGTACACATTTCATACATACACACACATATATATGAATAGAGAGCTGGAATAGTTGATAAAAGTGCAGTGTTTGGAATCCAGGAGACCTGGACATATGTTCTATGGCCAAGTCACAACTTCTCATTGCTCCCAGGACATTTTCTAAGACTTTAAACTGAAAACAATTTATTGATTCATTTCATTGGAGAGAGTTTCCACAGAAAGGAGTATAAATGAAATTACTAGTCCAAATCACCATCCTCTAAAAAAAAAAGTATATACAAGCACTTAGTGATTCTCCAGCATTAAATTAAATTTACATTTACTTTTGCCTCACTACAAGTATAATCAATGGCAAGAATGGAAAAAATAGAAAGACAATTTCTTGAAAGGTAACATAAGTTTTTGTACTTCCTCAGCTTTCATTGACAGTTGGCATTCTTAAGAGTGCTTCTCAGATGTTTTCTCATAAAATGTTAAACTGAATACACTCACACTCAGTCATTATTCATTTATTCTACAAGTAGTAGATGCTAGATCTGGTAAGTTGAGTGCTATTTAAGAGCATACAAACAAATATATGACAATCCATGCAGTTATTTTGCCTTCAGAATAGCATGGGAAGTAAGAAAAATATGTATGAAATACTTAAGTAGCAATGTGAAGGAGTTACATGATTTGTTCAAGTGAGAGGTGGAGATTTATTAAGTGAATAAAAATTTAGAAGAAAAATATTAATGTGATCTGGGGTCGTCAGAGAAAGCTCCATGGAAAAGATGAACTTTTATTAGGTTCTGAAAAAAGTTTAGACTTCAGATAGGTAGGAGGGGGTAGGAAGGGCATTGTATGAGACGGGGAAAGAATAATGTATTTCTGGAGTAGTGAGGATTAACTAGGTTGAAATCTTTATTTGTGATATCAATTTATTTTATAGAATACATTTATATTTTGTTTTCCCATTACAAATTTATTGTATACGATCTTATAGTGATTAATGTGTATATAAATTACTTAGGGGCAGGGACTATCTTATTTTTATTTTTGCATCTCCAGCTCTTAGCACAATTGGATACTTAATAAAAGCCAATTGATTGACTAATTGATTATTGGATAGGGTAAGGCCATATTGCAAAGGATTTGGAATGACATTGAATGGTTCACTCTTGACTCTGAGCCTTCAGAAGCTATTGAGAAGCAAAATGATGGGATAAAAATTAATAATTTAGAGAAATAATGTGGCAACAGTATATAGCATGACATGGTGTGGGGGGGTGGTGTCAGGGAATTTAGAGACTAAAGGCAAAGAGACCAGTTAGGAGATGCTGACAGTAAGTAATCTAGGTATAAAGGAATGAGTTCCTTTTACTAAAAAAGTGAAATAAAAAATAAATTTTCATCATTCTATAACTAAGAAGGAGTATTTTAATTTTTTTCAGTATGCTTCATAGATAAAGGCCTTTCATGAAAGGTAATATATAAATCTGAAAGTAAATTGTTTTAGGAAAATAAAAATTCCAAATTTTGATGTCTTTTCATTTTGAATGACTTCTGCAGTCATTCTTACCCACAAGAATTAAGAAAAGAAAATGGTGAAATAAATATTATTCCATTCATGAAGTTAAAACTATTCATTCTAATGCTGATTTTTCTTTCTAGAAGCCAGTAATAGTGAGCAAATTCACTAGTCAAAATCCCCTTCTTTCACACAATATTTAGATTTTTCCAGACTCAGTATTCTCAACAGAATGTAAAGAATACAATATTATTTAATAAAAACATATTTAAGCCCAAATGTCTCCTATAAATTCAGATGTTTGAGAATCTTCCTCTATGTCTATTATGCATTCAAAACATTATTCTGTGTAGAGAAACTAAAATATCCATGGGTCCATGACACAAAGACATAGGATTACAAAAGAATCTAATTATATTAAAATACAGCTTCTATCCATTTTTAAAAAGACATCCATAGATCTTGGTTTAAGAACTCCTATTCTATGTGGAAGGAATTAGCTTTTTATTTATTCACTCCATCTTGAAGGAGGAAGGACCTGTGATTATGAATTCTATCTCCTTTGATATTTCATGCAATCTCAAACAGAAAGAAATAAATTTGACTTGTTAAAAAAAAGAAAGGAAAGATGGATTTTAAGTGAAAGTAAAAGATCTGCACTGAAATATGGATCAATTAATCTTTCCACTTATAAAATCACACATGTAAGTAACCCAACTAAGCAGAGAAATGAATTCACTTAACTGGGCCTTTTTTATCAGTATCTCTGGAAGTGTTATGTTGTGAAAAGTATTTGTTAATGAGGATGTCCTTTTATAGGTTGTCTGATAGCCTAGTAGAATCTCTTATATCTGCTAAAGAAAAAGAAGGATGAAAACCTATTTCCTTACCATGTCAATTTCACCTCTGTAATAACTTTTATGCCCACCTTTCTACTTCCACTGTCAATACTATATAGTTCAAGACCTCAATGCTTCTTGCTTAGATTACGGTGTAGAAATGGCCTAACTTGCATCTAACCTCTCCCCTCTCCAATCTGTCCTTCTGACAGTTGCCAAATGGATCTTCCTAATTTAAAGAACCATATACAAAAAACCTTCAACCCATTACTTCTACCTGGCATTTAAGGTCTTCCATAAACTGTCTTCAACTCACTTTTCCATTAATAAATGCCATATTCCAAAGAACTAAACTCGTCTGCAAATATAGCATAAGCAACAACATTCTCTTGATCTACCAGTCTAATAGCTCTTCTTATACCTTATTTTGTGGGTAATTAAAAATCATTACAGGTTTCTAGAAAAGGGAGTGATATGGTAAAAACAGTTCTTCTGAGTTATTATTTTGGTAATTGTGTGAAAGATTGATTGGATAGGAGAGAGACTAAATTCAGGGAGATCAGTTAGAGAGGCTATTACAAAGGTCCATGTGAAAGATGGGCATAGCAGTATGAGAAGGGAGAAGACAATGGACATAAGAGGCATTACCAAAGGTAAAAACCAAAAGACTTAGGACAGCATTTGGATAAGGTAGCCCTTACACTTTTCTATCTTAGAAGTAATAGCGAGACCAAAGGTAAGGGTTCTGGTTTTAGAGGGGAGGGGCTTTTTTGAGTTCCAGTAGACTTTAATTAAGAAAAATGAACAAAATCAAGATTTTGGCAACCATTTTTTCTGAACTTCATGAACTGAGCAGAGACTGTGGGCTCCTCATTCACATATATACAATACACTATATCCCATCAAAAACACAGACCCACTGAACTATTAGGCAATTAACAGAAAGCTAATTCTCCCTTTGCACAAATGTTTTTAAACCTGTGTCCTTACTGTTTACATCTCAGTGAAACTAGCCCTTAAGGCTAGGGACAATGGTTTTAAGTCTCCCACTTAAACTGAACAAAAAAGTAATAGCTTTTGTTTTTACAGAAAAAATTACGTTTCAATTCTATTTCAATAAAGGAAACAGAGATTTGGTCTTCTCCATAATGCCCTCCTCAATAACAATTGGTTAAAATACAGTACTCTATATCTTAATAACCCTCCCTCTACCCTTCAATCTTTCCCTACTCCATATTGTCTACAGGTGAATTTAAATATACTTCTGCTAGAATCTGCCTTCTAGAGATGGGGAAGAATCTAGGCACCAGACTTATTCTTTTTAACCTCACAAATCATTACTTCCTCAAACACACATACTCCATCTAACAGATGAACCATTAGTTCTAGTTTACTAAAGTGCTTTAGCTCCCATGAACCAATGTGGTGCTGGTGATTTGCTTAATGGCTGAATTATATGATGGCCAGAGACTGCCAGAAAAGTTGAAACATAGCATTAAAGAGGGGAAGAGACATTTAGGATGACAGAGTGGCAAATTAAACTAACAAGGATCAAATCACAAGGAAAATTTATTCGTTTCACCTTTGTGCTGCTACTCATCTGTGAAGTCAAAGAGTGTAGTTGAGAAAAGTAGATGATGAGGCTATGAGCTTCTGAAATGTTTCTAAATCCTTGGTATAGTCACTTTCTCTCCCACCCCTATTAAAACAAAAACAAATGTACAAAAAAGTGACCAAAATGAGATGTTTTCATACCAACTTAATACCAAGAGCTTTATGCTGAGCATTCTGATTCTTATCATATATTGATGGGAGGCTTAGAAAGAGGGAAAAGTTGAAGATACCTAAGTTTTTCAATCTACATAGCAAAATATAATGTTAACAGGAATAGAGAAATTGGAATGAGGTATATTTTGAGAAGGTCAGCTAGATGGCTCAGTGGATAGAGTGCTGACATTGGAGTCAGGATGACTCATCTTCCTGAGTTCAAATCCAGCCTCAGACACATTAGCTTTGTGACCCTGGGTAATACACTTAACCCTCTTTGCCTTAGTTTCCTCATCTGTATAATGAGCTGAAGAAGAAAATGGTAGACTATTCTAGTATCTTTGCCAAGAAAAACCCTAAAGGGTCTAGTCAGACATGACTGAAACTACTACATAAACACTACTATGTAGTAGGTACTATGTCAGATACTTTGCAAATATTTCATTTGATCCTGTGAGGTAGGTGCTATTGTTTTCCTATAGTTGAAGAAACTGAGGCTGGAATCTATTAAGTGATATGCCCAGAGTCACATAGCTAGTAAGTGTCTGAGGCTAGATTTATACTATATTCAGACTCTGAGCTCTGTCCTCCTAGGTATCTTTCTTACCTACACCATGCTTACCTAAAGATTGCCCAATCCCATATAAAAGGAGCATTCTAGGTTCAAGAGAAGCGAAGATCACAAGTTAGTCCATGTTTAAATTTGGTTTGAAGGATATGTAATACAGGAAGCTCCCTAGTGTAGAAGCTTCATTTATCACTGAAGATTGCTACCTTTTCTGTAGTTTAGAGAGTTGCCTGGGGCACTGAGACTCCCTCCGATCCACATAACCAGAACAGGTAAACTATGGGATCTTGCTCCCAATAGTTCATTCATTCTGTGTATTTTCTGGTACCTTCTCATTGATAAAACAAACAAACAAACAAAAAAAAAACAACTTCTCCTAATTTCTCTTTGCTGCTTGCAGAAATATTTTTACTTGCTACTCCTTTTTCATGATGGTCTTTTGTATAAATAGTATTTGGTAAAAAAAGAGTGAAGTATCTGGGACTAAGCTTGGGTTATCCTCTCCCATTAAGAGATAGTCACTAGGAAAGCTAGAGGGTTTGCTGTTTTTCAACAATGCCCCTTGACCAGTAATGTTTAGGGGGTGGAGTATGTCTCTCTCTCAGAGGAGAACTAAAGGGTTGTTAGCCTTAGGTTGACCACTCCAGTCAGGAATCAAAGTCTCCCTTAAATAAGGGTTGACAAGATTCTAGAAATATTTATTAATTCCATCCCAAAAGCTGAATTTTGATAGCCATTGTGGGCACCCATTACATGGACAGCACACACCTAATCAATAATGCTATTGCTGTTGTTTCAATCATTCAGTTGTCCATGGAGTTTTCTTGGAAAAGATACCAGGTTGGTTGGCCATTTTCTTCTCCACAGTGTCCCCATTTTATAGATGAGGCACTGAAGCAAAAAGAGGTTAAGTGACTTGTCCAAGGTCATACAGCTAATAGGTGTCTGAGACTAAATTTGGAGGAAGATCTTTCTGACTCCAGGACCAACACTTTATCCACTGCCCCATCTAGTGTTAATCAAAATGTGCATGTATATATGTCATGACAGGTGACCTAGTAAAAAAGTAGAAAAAATTTGGATTCAGAAAGACCTGAGTATAAATCCTGCTATATCAAAAACTTGCTAGCTATATGATTCTAGACAAATCACTTAATCATTCTGTACCTTAGTTTCCTCATCTGTAAAATCAGAATAATGATGGGATCTAATTCACAGGGTTGTTGTGAGGATGAAATGAGAGAAGATGCATAAAGCAAAACATATAGCACCATTTTAATGCTTCTTCTTCTTATTATTATTATTACATACTCATCCATAAAGTTATTTAAATTTTAATAGCAAAACCAACACCTAAATCTATATGTTAAACATGGTTATAAAAAGTTTAGAAACTAATTTATATAAAGTGTCATATGATGTGTAGTTATATGCATAAAATCATTTATTAATAGGGTACATGAAATCCTAGTGGTTCCAGGAAAATAGGTTCATAACCTAAGGAGTCAAATAAAAAAGGAGTAGATTTTGATTCTGTAAATAGTAGTTCTAAATAAGATAGTCAAGAAAAATCAGCAATTGTGGGATAATATTTATGGTCAAGAGAACAAGAACTAATTCTGTGTTCTCTTCTGCTCATTCTGTTGTCCTCTGAAAGTCATTTCAACCTCCCTGAATCTCTATTTCCTCATCTTTACAATGAGCTGAATAAAACGAGCAAGAATATTGAAGGAAATAATTAATATGAACCTAAAATGCCAGACACAGTACAAGCATTACTATTATACTTTTCTAATCAATGCAAGAGAAACATGTTTGAACATCATAGGAAAATAATAGTAAGGAAAATTGCCTAGTCTGTGTTCTCATGAAAGCATTTATTAAAATTGAACTACCTCATCTGTATTTCTTCCCAAATAAACAAATAATTTAATGCTATTTAAATAGGCAATATTTGTAGATGAAAGAGATGGTTTTATGTTGATGCTAAATCTACTGCCTCATCCTGAACACCAAAGATCTTGAGATATCTGGATAATTACCATTAGAAGACAGCTAGATGGCATAGTGAATAGAGAAGATCTGAGTTCAAATCAGTCCTCTGGCACTTCAAATTTTCCATTAAAAAACATTTATTAAATACCCATTCTGTGCCAGGCATTATCTTGAGTGTGAGGATAAAAATAGGGGGATGTGAGGGGGCAGAAGGTAAAGACAGACCCTGCCCTCAAGGAACTTACAATCTAATGGGAGAAGACAAAACAGAAAATGAAAAAAAATGTAACTTTCCCCAACCCTGCCCTTCTATCCCCAAATCAGAATCCATGGAGTTGAAACCAAGCAGAACTACAGATGGTATGACCCTGAGCTAGCACTTAAACTCTGCCTGCCTCAGTTTCCTCATCTATGAAATGGAGATTATAATGGCATTTACCTCATATGGTTGTTGTGTGGATTAGATTAAGTAATATTTGTAATGCTCTCAGCAAGATTACTATTAGCCATTATTATTAAATAAAACCCTACATCTTCAGTTCACAATCATTGTCTTTGTATTTAACCTGATAATTATTGAAAGGAAAGATTCCTAATTCAAGAGATATCTTGTGGATTTTCTTATTCTAAAATACCAGCAACCTTTATATATTAGGATACTAATCTTTTTTGAGAGATAGTATTATCTGAACATTAAAAGTCATAAGACTTGGGTTCTAATCTCAGCTCTATCACTAAACAGTTGTAGAACCTGATCAAAATGGTCATTTTTGGTCCCCAAATCAGATACATGGGTGTTTATATGTACATACGTATGTGTGTATATATATACATAGATATATAGATATATAGATATAGATATAGATATAGATATATTCTATAAGTAGATATATACAGGGTATCCCAAAAGTCTTGATGCAATTTTAAGATGTTAAAGTCAAGCCATTTGGAAATTTTTTTATTGTTTATAATATAGATATAGATATATTAGTTAACATTTATATAGCACTTTAAAGTTTGCAAGAAACTTTATATATTTATCTCATCTGGTTCTCACAACAAGCTGATAAGGTAGGTACAATTCTTATTCCCATTTTACAGTTTGAGGAAACTAAGGCTGAGAAGTAAAAGGACTTGCCCAGGGTCAGCAAGCTAAGAAAATGTCTGGGGCAGTATTTGAGCTTAGATCTTCCTGACTTCATCCATTATTCCATATATTATACCACCTAGAAGCAAATATGTTTGTATGTATGTATGTGTGTATGTATATTTGAAATATGGTATTTGTATTAACCTAATTAGAAAGAATTTGCATCTGAGCAAGAGGAAAAGGAAAGTGTCAACTGTGGCCAAAATTCTCAAAGAATGCTGCTTTTGATAGGTAGATAGATAGATAGATAGATAGATAGATAGATAGATAAATTGATAGATAGATAGATAAATAGATAAATAGATGGATAGATAGATGGATAGATGGATGGATGGATACATACATACACACATACATAGACACATATGCATAACACAGTTATGTATGTAGTATGTATATATACATGTATATTCATAAACCTATAAACACATACACTTAATCAAATAATTGCAGTAGTTTCTCTTCTCTCTTATTCTCCAGTCCATAAATTTATACAGCTGCCAGGTCAGATCTGGAACACTTCTCAAAAATCTTACAATGCTCCCTATGACATATCACATTTCTATCTTGTATTTCCCCTTAATTTCAGAATTCCTTCCATATACAATATGCTTTAGCCAAACAGAACTATATTCCATATTCTATACAAACTGTGCACTTTTTCTTTGCTTGTACTCTTATTTTATCCCTCCAAGTGTCAGTCAGTCAAGCATTTCAATCAATCAGCAAGCATTTATTATGTTTTATGTGTCAGGAGTTATGCTAAGCCTAGTGATAAAAAGAAAGGCTAAAAAATATGAACCCTGCCCTCTAAGAGCTCATATTATAAATGGGTAGACAACATGCCAATAACCATGTACATTCAAAATATATCCAGGGGAGACAGAGGATAGCAATGGGGAGGAATGGGAAAAGCTTCCCTTGGGAAAATGAAATTTAAGCTGAGGTTTGAGGTAAGTCAGGAAGCAACAGTAAGAAGGGAGAGCATTGCAGGCTTGGAGATAGCTAGCAAAAAGACGGAACAGGCAGAGGGAATGTCATGTTCAAGGAACAGTAAGAAGAACAATGTCAATGGACTATATAGTACATGGAGAGGATTCAAATATAAGAAGACAAAAAAGGTAGGAAGGGGTCAATGGCGGTGCACATCTAAAATCCTCCTAAGAGCAGTAAACTAAATTTCCTACTATGGATAACTGCATCCATAATATATTAACTGCAGGCATAATATATTAGTTTGTAATACCCTATAAGTCAGGGATTAGTCAGGAATGGGATGCAGGGAGGAAAAGGAAGATGAATCAGTTTCTAAAGTTGATAAGATTTTAAGAAGCATCTCTATTAGTAAAAGTTTTATGGACTAGTAAATGCCAGAGGATTTTATATTTGATCCTGGAGGTAATTGAGATCTACTAGGTATGAGGATGACACAATCAAATCTGTGCTTTAGTACCATTTTAGTAGCAGAAGATAAACAGTAGAGAAAGACTTTAGGCAGGGAGAAAACAAGAGTATTGCCACAGTATAAATGTGAGGTGATGAAAGCTTTCACTAGTGTAGTGTCTATGGGAATAAAAGGAAGGGAATACACATAAGAGATATCATAAAGATACAAAGACAAATGGAAATGTGTACTGAATATAAGAACGGAGACATGGATGAATCAAGATTAAGAGCCTGAATAAATGAGAGGATTCTGAGGCTCTCAGTTATAATAGAGAAGTTTGGGAAATGGAAGGATTTTAAAGAAAATATAATGTTTTGGTGATGTTCACTTTGAGATAACTATAGGGTGTCCAATTGAGATGTCCAAGAGACAATTGGAATTATGAGACATAAAGTGAGAAAGAAGGTTAGAGGAGAGAGAGAGGAAAAGAGGGGAGAGGCAGAAAAAGAGGGAGAGAGAGAGAGAGAGAGAGAGAGAGAGAGAGAGAGAGAGAGAGAAGAACCCAGAGCTGATTAATTTGCAAAGTGAAATAGTGTAGAGAGAAATGAAGAGCAGCTAGGGGGTATAACCTGGATAAAATTATCTATTTAGTATATCTTGTAGCTCTGTTCTCAATTGCCAGCTTCATAAGGGTTGAAATCAGGTCTTAATTCTAATAGTATTGTATATGATAGACAAAAATGCTTGCTGAAGTTGAAGATAAAAAATATAAATGTGTTTCAATTACCCTAAACACAAAAAACTAACCAGGAGAAGCACTCAAAAGGATGTTAAATGATAGTGGTAAATAAGTCTGAGATTCTAAATTAGCTAATAATGACCCCCAAATAATTAATTTTTATACATGATCGAGGACTGTCCACAATGAAATATTCAACAGTAGTTGGTGGAGGCATAACAGCATGATTTTAGCATGATTGCAAATACCTACCAGCATCACTAAAGCCATAATGGTAGCTGAAAATTAGACTTATATATGTTGGACATAGCTTAAAGAAACTCTTCTGCTCAGACTAAAGACCAAAGGGGATGAATTACAAAAAGTATAATGTCATCCTCTATATTGGGACATCAGTATAAATGGGTAATTCCATGGAATTGGTTAGAGAACTTACCAGTCTTGTCTTTTTTTTCTTAATCTGGACTTTTTTGAGAAGTGTTATTTCTCTATGAAAGACTTACTAGACTTTTAGACTTTCCTGCCAACTATGATGTCTTTGGTTCTGCCTTCCATAATACTTCCTAATAGTATAATAGTATATGGAACAGGAGGTTGCATTCGCATTAAAGATATGGAAAGAGCAAATCAGATTGTATTGCATCATAGAGGATGCTGTTTAGATATTAACAAAAATTCCCTGGCTCAAAAAAATTATGACAGTAGAATATTAGATAGAAAATAGATAGAATGATTGAACAGAGACTGCAAAGTCTCCTTCTTTATCCTTAATAACAGAATATAAAGGAGAAAAGAGATAATAAGGAAAAATTCATGTACAAAACTATAGCTGGATTCTTTGTGGTGGCAAAAAATATTTGAAAATGAGGGTGTGCCCTTTGGGAAATAGCTGAACAAATTGCGGCATCAGATGGAGATGGAATACTATTGTGCTGAAAGGAATAAAGAACTGGAGGAATTCCATGTGAACTGGAACAACCTCTAGGAATTGATGCAGAGTGAAAGGAGAAGAACCAGGAGAACATTATATACAGAGACTGATACACTGTGGCACAATCAAATGCAATGGATTTTTCTACTTTTCTACTAGCAGCAGTGTAATGATCCAGGACAATTCTGAGGGACTGATGAGAAAGAACATTATCCACATCCAGAGAAATAACTGTGGGAGTAGAAACATAGAAGAAAAATATTTCCTTGATAACATGGTTAGATGGGGATATGATTGGGAATGTAGACTCTAAATGATCACTCTATTGCAAATATTAATAATATGAAAACAGGTCTTGACCAATGATACATGTAAAATGCAATGGAATTACTCACTGGCTATGGGAAAGGGGAGGGAGGAGGCACGGAAAAGAATATGAATCATATAACTATGGAAAAATATTCTAAATCTAAAAAGTAAATAAATAAATATTTTTTTAAAAAAGAAAGAAATGAAAATGAAAAATTTACTAAGTTAGAATACATAAGACTTGGAAAAAAAAGAACATAGGGAGGAGGGGAAATACTTTTCAAAGCTAGATTGAATTTCTTGTTAATTGCTATTCAGTCATTTTAGTCATATCTGACTCTTCTTGGCCCTATTTGAGATTTTATTTGCAAAGATCCTTCTCCAGTTCATTTTCTAGATGAGGAAACTGAGGTAAACAGGGCTACGTGACCTACCCAGGGTCAAGAGCTAGTAGGTGTCTGAGGCCAGATGTGAAAAGAGGAATCTTCCTGACTCCAGGCCCAATATTACATCCTTTGCATGACCTAGTCTGAATTTAGGCCTGTTTCTAAAGGCAGACAACCAACTTGAGATCCCTATTAGTGCCATCTGTTTTCATGTTTCCTTATAGAATTCTCTGGAACACCTGGAGTTTGGAGAAGGAAAATTGGCTTGATTCAAAAAGATCATAGGGTCATAGGATCAATTGAAAAAACACTCTCAGTTGTGTAACTTATCTGAGCTTTGCTAAAAATTCAGAACCACTAAACGACTGCCCTGAGAATGGACTTAATCCAAATCTAACATATCAGAATCTAAATAATTTTGAACTTATCCCAGAAGCAAGGCCAAGTGCCAGGAAGTACATAAGGATGAACAATTCTATTAATTAATGAAGAATTGGGTGTAACTGCAGGTATTAAATAAACACAACTGAAGACTGGCATGTAGTATGGCTCCACAAAGCAGAATGCCACATGTAAAACAAGTATATTCCATAAACAAGACGCTCCCTCTCTTGGCTCCAGGCATTTTTCCTAGCGGTCCCAAAGGCCTGAAATACTCTCTCTCTTCCACTCTACTGACCTCCCTGGCTTCCATTTAAATCCCAATTAAAATCCCAACTTCTATAGGCAGCCTTCTCTAACTCCTCTTAATCCTAATGCCCCCCTCCATCTCTTATTTGCTTCTAATTTATCCTGTACACACTTTGTTTGTAGTTAGTTTGTTTCTTGGGAGTTCAGTGACATCACTTGACCAAAGAATTCTTCTTATCTTGAGGAAAGCTGCCCTTTTTGACCAATGAAAGGCTTTAGGAAGAATGCACATGGCACAAAGCGAGAAAACAGGAATTTTTTTGTGTTGTTGTTGAATGAATCTGAGTGATCAGTGTAGAGCCAGCTGTAGTATCCAGATTGGCTCCACACTCAGTTTGTGTGTGTATGTGTAAATGAATATGTATGTGTGTTGTGTATAATTCCTACATCATTATACGCACTCCAACATTAACAGTAGCCACTTAACTGGACAAATTATATTTTCATACATGCAAAAATGCTATAAACCCAACAGGCATTCTAAACCCTGCACTCACTGTGTCAGCCTTGGAGGTTGTCCTTGTGGCACACAATTTCCCCTGGTCATTCCTTGACCTTTAAATATAGTTTCAAAACACACACGCACACACACACAAATTGGAGGAGGGGAATAAAAATGGCCAATCCATAAAAAGGAGAGGGCAGAAAAGTTTATCCTTGATCTTTCTGTTGATTAAATGTGTTATTTCACACTTAAATAATGAAGAAAATGTAAAAAACCCAGAAGATCTAAAATTTTGTAGCATTTTTTATTTATCTCTGAAAATAAAGTTATTACTTTAGGAATGGCAATATAAGAGGGACTGAAGCATGCTTATGGAGAATGATGGGAAAAGAAATTATCTGAACTTGAAAAAAAATATCACAAGCATAGAAAGAGCATGAAATCCCTACAACTACATCATGACTACAAATAGAAACTGCTCAGAACATACTGTGCTGTCCATGAGAAATGAAGCATAACCCTAGAGTTCATGGTCTGGTCATTCTTTATAGTCATTAGAAAATAAAATTAGTCTCCTACCAAGACACCTGTAGCCATGTTAAATCTTCAACTGGCTTAAATTTGGAAAGCTCTCCTATCTGAGTTTCTTTTGGGCAACTTAACCTAGACATCCTGGATGTGAAATGTTGCCATGTCTAGGTCTTGTTTTAAAAGTTTGCATCCCTATCACCAAATCCAAGAAATACCTTGCTTTCAGAACATTGAGACTTAGATGCCAATTAGATAGCTTATATTCACTTTTTCAACAACAACAACAAAAAAAATACAAGATTTTCCTTTCTTTCTTAGCTCATTCCCCTTCCCCCATCCCTGCACAATCAAACAACTACCTTGAAAAAATGCCAGACCGAAAATTATTCGAGGCCTCATATGACACATCAAAGGGAGAGCAGACAGCAAAATTAATTGCTACAATTTCCTGTGAGTACTATAATGACATGAGTGCTTTAGCTGTTGTGGAGGAGTGTCAGAATCCAGAACAGCAAAGGGGGCTGGCTTTTAGGGAGAGAAACATAAGTTGGAATGTAGCTGACCATTTGAATTTATTTTCTTGTCTATTAACAAGCACTGTGTTCCAAGAAAACCCATCTCTTAATAAATTAAAAGGGTTTTGGTTTTCCCAGAATTTATTTTTTTCCAAAATATGAGACCTATTAATGATACATTCTTGGTCAATGTTCTGCCAAATTCAGACAACCAAATATTTAATAAAATGCATTCCAAAGAGTGTAATTATGTGCCCAGTGTCAGACTACAGCATTATACTAGGACAATCTTCTATCTGATTGTCTCATACAGGACACATCAATTCCATTATGCATACACTGAACGAATTCTCTACCCATTATACCAAAAATCAATTATTAGAATGTAACTGGGATATTAGATCAGATCATCATGCTTTTCAACCCAATTCAATTCAACAAACTTTGTTAGGCTTCTACTATGGGCAAAACTCTAATTCGAAATTGCTTGGAGAATTGAATAAATCAGATAGTATTTGAACTGTTTTATTTTTCCATTATCTTTAGTAAAAGAATTTGCTACAAAAATCAATAGTATAAACACAATGGTAGAAAAAAGAGTTGTTTACTATAAATCACAAAGCACTGTTTTCAAAGATTTTTATAAATGAAATCCTAATTAGTAATCATTTAATATATTTATCAAAAGGAATAGTTTTATTTCCATAAATTGTTGTGCAATACATCTTAATGCTAAATGAAATTCAATGTAATGGTATGTCATTTGAGTAGAAATGTTAGCTTTAAGAAAAGAAAGTTATAAGAAAAGACTGGAAGAGTGCTTGTGAACTTTTTATGCATTCTTATTTAGCTTGTGTGTATGTTAAATTACCTTCAAAGGACATCTCTTTTCTTTGAAATGTTTTATCTCTCAACATTATGCTTCATTCACATTTTTGTATAAAAAAAACTTATGGTAAATTTCCAGGTTACATTTCTTGAAATTACTTTGATCCCAACTCATTGTTTTAAAAATGGGATTTTACAGTAATGACATATTTTTATGTAAGAGTATGAGGCAAATTCTCTCTTTTTAAAATTTTTTTCAATAATTTTTATTTTTTAGAAAAGTTATCATGGTTACATGATTCATGTTCTTACTCTCCTCTTCACTCCTTGACCTCCCCCCCATAGTTTTAACATGTGTCATTGATCAAGACTTATTTCCAAATTGTTGATAGTTGCATTGATGTGGTAGTTTCAGGTCTACATCCCCAATCATGTATGCCTCAACCCATGTGTTCAAGCAGTTGTTTTTCTTCTGTGTTTCCTCTCCTGTAGTTCTTCCTCTGAATGTGGGTAGCATTCTTTTCCATAAATCCCTCAGAATTGTTATGGATCATTGCATTGCTGCTAGTACAGAAGTCCATTACATTCTATTTTACCACAGTGTATTGGTCTCTGTGTACAATGTTCTTTTGGCTCTGCTCCTTTCACTCTGCATCAATTCCTGGAGGTCTTTCCAGTTCACATGGAATTCCTCCAGTTTATTATTCCATTTAGCGCAATAATATTCCATCACCAGCATATACCACAATTTGTTCAGCCATTCTCCAATAGAAGGGCATACCCTCGTTTTCCAGTTTTTTTGTCACCACAAAAATCATGGTTATAAATATTTTCATACAAGTCTATCTATCTATGATCTCTTTGGGGTACAGACCCAACAATGGTATGGCTGGATCAAAGGGCAGGCAATCTTTTGTAGCCCTTTGAGCATGATTCCAAATTGCCATCCAGAATGGTTGGATCAATTCACAACTCCACCAGCAATGCATTAATGTCCTTTGGCCACATCCCCTCCAACATTCATTACCCTCCCCTACTATTAGCCAATCTGCTAGGTGTGAGGTGATACTTCAGCGTTGTTTTGATTTCGATTCTAATTATTAGAGATTTAGAGCACTTTCTCATGTGCTTATTGATAGTTTTGATTTCTTTATCTGAAAATTCTCTATTCATGTCCCTTGCCCATTTATCAATTGGGGAATGGCTTGAATTTTTATACAATTGATTTAACTCCTTGTATATTTGATTAATTAGACCCCTGTCAGAGTTTTTTGTTATAAAGATTTTTTTCCCAATTTGTTGTTTCCCTTCTGATTTTGGTTGCATTGTTTTTCTTTGTACAAAAGCCTTTTAATTTAGTATAATCAATCATCCCATTCACATTCAGAGTTATAATTATCAGTTGTATATTCCCCAACATTTTGGTATTCTTTCTTAGTTCTACCCCTTCTTCTTAGGCTATTTCCTTTTAAACCAGTGATTTGTTTTAAACCAGTAACCCTTGACCTCTCCCTTGATTTACTACCCTTTCTACCCCCTCCCTTGCTTTCTCCTCTTTTTATTTTTAAGGTCTAATGAATTCCCTCTCCCTTCTCCTCCCCTCCTTTTTTTGACCTCCCCACTCCTCCTCTCCCCTTGGTTTATCCCTTCTGACTTTCTCAGTAGGGTTAGATAGAGTTCTATATCTCAATGGATATAGCTACTCTTCCCTGTCAGGGTTAATTACACTGAGAGTAAGGTTTAAATATTACCTCTTAATGCTCTCTTTCTCTCCTTCTTATAATAGAATTCATCCCTTCCCTTCTCATGCCCTCTTTGTGTGTAATAGAATATCCTATTTTTCTTATTCATTCAAGTTTCTCTTGGTGTCCTCTACTATTTACCCCCCTCTTTCCCACCCACCCCCTTATCATCTTAGACCATTTAGTACTCCAACCTCTCCCTGTGAATAATTCTTCTAATTACTATAATAATGGATATTATAATAGTGAATAGAGTTCACTACAAAGAATTATACATAAAATTTCTCTATTTAGGAATACAAATAATTAGATCTTATTGAAGCCCTTAAAGAGGCAAATTTAAAAAATAAGTTTTCTTTCTTTCCCCTCTGTTTCTTATTTACCTTTTCATGTTTCTCTTGGTTTTTGTGGTTGGATATTGAACTTTGCATTTAGTCCTGGTCTTTTCTGTGCAAACACTTGGAAATCTTCTATCTTGTTGAATGCCCATACTTTCCCCTGGAAGTATATGTTCAGTTTTGATGGATAGGTGATCCTTGGTTGTAGACCCAGTTCTCTTGCCTTTCTGAATATCATATTCCAAGCCTTGCGGTCTTGTAGTGTGGAGGCTGCCAGATCCTGTGTGATCCTGATTGGTGCTTCTTGATATCTGAATTGTCTCTTTCTGGCTTCTTTTAAGATTTTTTCTTTTACTTGGAAGCTCTTGAATTTGGCTGTTATATTCCTGGGGGTTGTTTTTTCAAGGTTTACCATAGAGGGCAATCTATGGATCCTTTCAATGTCTGTATTGCCCTCTTGTTGTAGAACTTCAGGGCAATTTTGCTGAATAATTTCCTTTAGTATGGAGTCCAAATTTCTATTATTTTTCTGCTTTTTCAGGAAGACCAATGATTCTCAAATTATCTCTTCTAAACCTGTTTTCTTCATCTGTCAATTTTTCAGTGGGATATTTCATGTTTCCTTCTATTTTATCAGTCTTTTGATTTTGCTTTATTTGTTCTTGTTGTCTTGAGAGATAATTGGCTTCTACTTGCCTAATTCTTGTCTTTAGAGACTGGTTTTCCACTATATTCCTTTGATTTTCCTTTTCGATTTGGTCTATCCTGTTTTCCAGCTGTTTGATTTTGGTCTCCAATTTCCTTATTAATTCTTTTGATTTGGGGGCATCTTTTTCTAATTGCCCAATTCTAGCCTTTAGAGACTGGTTTTTGGCTATAATCTTTTGGTTTTCCTTTTGAATCTGGTCAGTTTGGTTCTTCAAGGCTTCTAGCTGGTCATTTCTGGTCTTCAATTTGCTTATCAATTCATTTGATCTCTGAGCCTCACTTTCTAATTGCAAAATTTTGCCTTTTAAACTGTAATTTTCTTGCCAGTTCTCTACCATCTTTCTCATAATCTCAGATTTGAACTCTTCAATAGCTTGTGACCAGTTTTCATTTTGGGGGGGAAGGTTTGGATATGATTACTTGTTTGTTCTCCTCTGCTATTTGCTCTGTTGTCTGGATTTTTTCTGTGTAAAAGTTGTCGAGTGTTAAAGATTTCTTCTTGATCTTTCTTTTTTGGTGTTCTTGTCTCTGGCCTGCCATTGTTAGCCCAGCACCCTCTCAGCTTTATCCTCATGCCCAGGGTCTGTCTGCACTCTTTGGGCTCCTGAGATCTCAGGTCTAGTTGTTCTCAGAGTCAAGCCTCCTAGTGGTCCCCTTGCTTGTTCCTCTGCCCCAAGCTCCTTAACAGTCTCAGGGCACTGCTTCCACAGTCTTGCACCCCTCTGCACTGGGTCCCCACTCAAGGTCCATGCCTGTGCCCAGGATCCACATCTGCAGTTGTGACTGCGCCTGCTCTTAGGGTCTATGTTCAAAGTCCGAGTGTTCTTTAGCCTCTTGGGGTCTTAAGTCTTGCTGCTCTCAGGAACAGGCCCTGGTGGTCCCAGGTAGCTGTCAAGGACTTAATGGGTGCCCCAAACTTGCTCTAACTCTTGTGTGCTGGCTTTGGCACTGTAGGTGGTATGGGGGTGAGGGGGTTGCTCAGCTCGTAGACCTATTTCAGTAGACCTATTTCACCCCATTATAGCATGGAAATGCCCTGATCCCATGTACATTCAGTGCTGCGCCCTGTTATGGGTTCCCTTTGTTTGTCTGGATTTGTTTTTATGTCCCTTTGAGGAGTCCTATATGTTTTGATTAGGAGAGGTTAAGCAGCTGCTTTTTACTCTGCCATCATCTTAACCCGGAAGATCCTAAATTCTCTTTTAAAATTCACTGATATATGCATTATGAAGGGGCCAAAAATATAGCTAAGCCAGTAGCAGAGACAATGGGCTTTCATCATTTTATTTCTATCCCTTTCTCAATCCATTCATCTATGTGTCAGAAGGAAAAGGATTATGGTTTAAAAAACTGGGGAACTTCAATCTCCAGAGCTATTTGGGGTAGTTAATAATATTAACTAGTTTATAATCTAGGCATCAGAAATTGAAAACGGAGACGAATATGGTATGCTCACCATAAGGTAGACAACTCTGATAGAAAGGCCTAACTTCTTAGACTAGGAAGAGGAGTCCAAAAAATAACTACACTTGAGAGTTAGTTGGGAGGTTCTTTCTTTTTTATTAGACTTTGGCACTTGGGGCTAAGAATATCCTGCTGGAAATAATGTAGATTTTAGTAGCCTAGACTTTGAGAAAAGAAGACAGGAAAATTGTGCCAGCCCTAGGGCTGTTTTTCTGCCTGTTTTAAAAGAGCTAGAAAAATATAAACACACTCTTTATAACTAAGGATTTCAGTCAAATCAATCACTGAAAGTGATAGATTATCAACTGATCCATAAGTATTTATTAAGCATGTATAATATGCCAGACACAAGGGTAGACCCCAAAGATATAAATAAGAATAACGCAATCCCTATTTCCCAATGAGTTTACATTCTAAAGGAGGAGAGAAGATGTGGAGAGACTAGCTTATATTGTAAGCTTAAAAATTAATATACAATATCTCTGAGTATTTATAATGTAGAGGATGGCAGGATGGAATTCCTGCAAAATACAGGGTCAACCCTCACGAGGCTTGACCTTGTATTTTGCAGGAATTCCATCCTGCCATCCTCTACATTACAGTAATATATTTAATAAGATTTATTAATTTAAAAGAAACTAAAGTAAAGAGGGAGCTAACCCAGCTACAGTCACGAGAGAAGAGAGTGAGAGGGCTGGATTACACACAACTTATAAACAATACACAAGGATGCTACTTGGATGAAGGGAAAAGGATTCTTGGCGATGAAGTCCAAGAGATCAATATTTTCCAATTAATATATATATATATATACATATATGAGAGCGAGAGAATAAATACATGGTTAAAAATATAAGTATATACCATGTTGTTAAATACAAAATAGTTTGGTGAGGAAGAGAGGAATTTAGGGGTATAAGCTGCGTGATCCTGAGGAAGTCACTTAACATCTTTACTTTAATTTCCTCATCTGTAAAATGGATAATAATAGCATTTACATCTTGTTGTTGTGAGGACCAAAGGATATACGGTCGTCCCTCAATATATAATGGTTCATTTATTGGCACTTCATTTTATCATGGGTTTTAAATATATACGCACACACACACACACACACACATATATATATATATATATATATATANGACTTTAGGTCCTATATTTAGTGTTTTATATTTATACAACTCACATACATGTATGAGTTATATAAAATATGGTACCTATTTTGTTGAGTTGCTTCAGACATGTCCAGCTCTTTGTGACCCCATTTGGGGTTTTCTTGGCGAAAATACTGGAGTAGCTTGCTATTTCTTTCTTCAGCCCATTTTGCAAATGAGGAACTGATGCAAATAAGATTAAGTGATTTGCCCTGCTAGTTAAGTGTCTGGAGTTGGATTTGAATTCAGGTTTTCCTGATTCTGGGGCTTACACTCTCTCCACTGTGCCATCTAATTGACCCATAAAATATGTTATATATTATATGTTTTATACATGTGTGAGTGGCTTTGTGTACATTATATATAATGTACATATAATATTCAAAGTAGAATCTGCATAAATATATATAGTATATATAGTTACATATACTGTGTACATATATGCACTATATTAATTATATATGTATATATGAATATACAATATTCTATCATCCTCCTTGTCCCCCAGGCTTGCAACCTACTTCTTACTGTCTCTCATCCCCCACATCTTATCTATTGCCAAGATCTATAGATTTCACCTTTGCAACATCTCTCAAAACACTCCCTTTTCTGCTCTGATTCTGCCACCTATATCAGGACTTGATCACCTAATGCCTGCTGATTGGTCTGCTGGCCTGTTACAATTTTCCATTTAGCTGCAAAAATTAATTTCCTAAATTGCCAGTCCAAGTACATCATTCCCACCACTGATGATTGTAATAGCTCTCTACCACTTCTAATAACTAACACAAAATCCTATCTTTGACACCTATAAGCCCTTTACAACCTTGCCCCCTCCCTTCTCCTCTCCAGTCTTACACCTAACAAGCTCCCCTGCCCATATACACATACTTAGTGAGATCCAGTGATACTAGCCTCTTGCTATTGCTGTCCCCAACACTGGCTGTTCTACATGCCTTGAAGGTTCACTTCCTCCTCATCTCACCCTCTTTTCTTTCCTGACTTATTTCAAGTCCCCAATTCCTCTGAATTCTAGTGCATTCTCTATTATTTCCCATTTATTCTGTAAATAGCTTGTATGTAACATAGTTGTTTGTATGTTGTCTCCCCCTTTAGACTGTGAGCTTCTAGAGGGCAGGAACTGTTTTATGCCTTTCTTTGTATGCCCCCCAGAGCTTAACCTTAAATATGTTAAGTATTTAATGAATGTTTACTTTTATCAAATAAGAGTAGCTTTCTCCTCCAAACCCTTCCTAACCCCTAATTTATTTTGAAGAGTGAAATTTCACTCCATTTTCATAGAGTCTGAACTGTGAAAAACATATGAATACCTAAGAATTTAGGGATAAAACAAGGTGACCAAGATCCCAAATTCCTTAATTCTGAGCTGGTTGGTCTCACACATGACCTGATCACAGAGCCCCTGCCCCAGTATGCCCCTCTTCAGTTTCAGTGACTTTCTGAATCTTATATAAATCAGTTACTTGCACTCTAGAAAGTCACTTGTACTGATTCAGTCACTTGTGCTATCCAACTCAAATGCTAGTGAATTTTTGAATATTTAGGTTGAGCTTATTTACATATACTTTGGAACTTCTGAAAAGCTATTACTTTTATTGTGAAGATGGAATCCTCAAATCTCAAACCATCACACTAACAAAATAGATCAGCCTTAAACAGGAAAGAGTACGAATCTGTCAGTATTTGAAACTGTTGGCAGAAATGACTATCCTATATATACACATGTGTTAGCATCATTAGCGGTTTTTGTAAATCTTGTAATTTCATGAGGTTTTGAATTTACTAGAGTTAAAGTCGCCTAAATAGGAATTAGAAACTAAACTGATAAGATATATGGTACAGAAGAAAAAAAAACACCAAGTTTAGTTGAAACCTAGACTCCAAATTCTAGCTTTGTTATCTATTAAGCTGTGTAACTTTGGGCAAGTCGCCTAATCACTTTTAATCTTGGTTTCTTCATTCATAATCTAAGAAGTTTGGAGTAAGTAACTTTTAAGGTTCTCTCAGCTCTAAATGTGTGATGTTAATGTCGTATATTCAAACCAATCCAAGCCAGGATGACACTGGAAATAAAAATAAAAGAACTCAGCTTTCATGTGGTGCCTACTCTATTTTTTAAACCACCAAAAATGAAATTATGATCATACAAAAATATGAGTTGCATCTGCCCAACACTAAAACGATTGTTTGATCCAAACAATTCAATGAAAAAAATAGGTTAAATAAACAATTTGGTTTCATATAAACAAAACAACGGGCTAGGGACTTAAATTTTTCATTCATTCAACAGAAGGATATCATTGATGATGAAATGAATGAATGTCAGTGACAGAAATCTGATAACCCCTAAAATCAGATGCTATGAGACCCTGACATTTAATACGTATCAGGAAGTTTACGCATATAAGATATTCAGAGTGCTTGAGAGGTATAAAGAGGAGAGACTTTATAAATTTACATTTTCTAGTCAACTTCAAGAGCCCTGTAAGGATGGACAAAAATTCATGCAAGTAGAGCAACATCTCTGGGGTAAAGACCAAGTCAGAAAGATAACACAGGTATAACATATCAAATTACTTCAAACTTTTAAAAAATATGATTCATGTAATAAATAAAAATACCAGAAATTTAAACTGAAAGGAAAATCTTCCCAGGACTTTGACCTGCCTGATCAAAAAATATCCCCATTTTTATGCATTTCTGACCTTCACTGTTAATCCTCAATTCATTAGTTCAGGATTACATGCTAGGAACCAATTGCAGGAAATTCCACATGTTGATAAGTGAATTGTAATGTCTTAAATACTGCCCAGAAATTAGCAATGCTACTTGATCTACTAGATGAAGTGAAAGTAGACTACTTGAATTGTTTATTGCAATTTTCGGATGTTTTGGTTTTTTCCAGTTTCTGGATATTGACTATATATATGATGATTATTCATATAGATTTAATTTAATTAGTTGGCATCAAAATAGGAATTGAGTTCAGAAAAAAATGGAAATTTTTAAGAACAGTAACAAGAAAATTGCTAGAGGGAAAAGCCCTCCAGTTTTTCTCCCTCCTCTCTTTCTTTAAAGGCAATGGGCATTAGTGAAATTGCTTTATTTAGATGAGCTCCTGAATGACCAGCAATGAGGGAAAAGCCAGAGAAAAAAATATCACTAACTGGCCCTGAAAGTGATTTTTTTTTACCTCAATGTGAGTTAAAGCTAGCACCATGAGTGTGTACTCTGCATGGATAAAGGATTGAGTACTCCTTTTAATGTTAATGAGGAGTTGTTTTATTATTATTTCCTAGGAAAGTTTCTTTTGAAAAATTGAGACCTTTCCAATTAAATTAGAATTGTTCTCAGGTAACCTAAATAAGTGAGACCAAGAGTTATGTGGATCAACTGTTTTAAATAAAATGCTAAAATGACTTGGTACTTTGCAGCTTCAAACTGGAGGAGACTGGGTCAGCTAGCTTATGTTTATATTCTGAAACTACTGCTAATTTGGTTACTGTTCGAAGGATGAACAAAGGGAAGTAGGGATATAATGAATTCCTATTGACCTTATATTTTCTTCAGGTTCTTAAAGCGGCTGCCTCCAAAATATCAATGCATGCTAAAATCCAGCAGTTGAAACTAGGTATGAAAGGAGAAGCCATTGCAACCCCATCTTATTTATTCAGCTTACTCCTTCCAAGAGGAAGAGTCAAGTGATGGGGCAAACTTCATTGTTGGGTCATTTTAAGAAACTGCACAGCCATTCCAGACTTCAGCCACCACCACCCTGAGCAGCCAGCAGTCATCAAACCTGAAGCAAGATCTTCCACTAGAAAAAAAGATTATGATTTGCTGAAGGCTTAGATGGAGATTAACATTCTTTAGCAATAAAATATTTTTAATTAAGATCTGTACATTTTTTGAGATATTACTATTGTATATTTAATAGACTACAGTATAGTATAAAATTACTTTTTGTATTATGTATATACACACATATATAAAAATGACCTTTATATGAACTGGGAAACCAAAAAATTCATGTGACTTGCTTTACTATGATATTTGTCTTATTGTGGTGGGGATCTGGAACTGATCCTGCAATATCTCCAAGGTATGCCTGTAGTGAACACATACTGAAGACTTATTTACTAAGTACAAAGTAATAATGTGGTTGGATTTGGGGAGAGAGTTTTATAAAAATGAAAAAGATACTTTCCTTCTCTCTCAAGAAGAAGAGAATCTAATGAAAAAGAAGACAGACATAAATAACTAAAATTAAAAAAAAAAAAAGAAAAATCTATAAGAAAGGTACAAGGTTCCATGAGGGTCGAAAGGGGTGATCACTTCGGGCGGAGGGGAATAGGGAAGCCCTCCTGTGATTGATTTTGAAGATTAGATAGTATTTCAACAGGGAGAAATAAAGTGGGAACATGTTAGAGGGTTAGGGAATATTTTGAGCAATGGCTTGGGGGAAGGAATGTGAGTACTTATTTAGGAAACAGAAAGTAGACCAACTGCTTGGACCATTACTTCATTTAAAAGATGTAGTGACAGGCAAGGTTTGGAAGATAGTTTGGAGCTAGCCTTTAGGGTCCTTGAAGACCAGGTAGGAGATTGCCTTCTTTTCAGTAAATAATAAAAAAAAAAAAGTTAATTAAAAAATTCAAAATAGGAACCCTTAGAGCAGTGATTCCCAAAGTGGGCACTACCGCCCCCTGGTGGATGCTGCAGCGATCCAGGGTGACGGTGATGGCAACAGGTGCATTTCTTTTTCCTATTAATTGCTATTAAAATTAAAAAAAAATTAATTTCCAGGATGCTAAGTAATATTTTTCTGGAAAGGGGGCGGTAGGCCAAAAAAGTTTGGGAACCACTGCCTTAGAGGTTCCAGAGAATGACACAACACTTTCCTGTTGTTTTCAAATATATACATATATTTCTACATTATATTTATTTATATAGTAAATAATTGTTATATATTTATACATATATATAAAATATTTGTTATATATATATATATATTTAAGGCTGTCCAAGCTAGTTTGCAGGTGAAAAAAATAACTGCTCTAATTTAATAAAAGCATTAGGATATATGTTAATCTTCTATGAAATCACTGAAAACATCCTCATTATCATTATAGAAAAATCATTATTCTTATATTGTTCAATTGAGTTTAGCTAGCAATGATCCTATGACAAGTAGCTATCATGATGTTATTCTTTTATATTTAATGTTCTACAGGTCATTACAGAACAGAGTGAGATAACTGCTTTTGGTTATAAAATAAAAGTATTAAGGCATAAAAAAGAGAGTATTGAGCAGAACTGTAAATTAGGAAGATCAGTTTGACAGAGTTATAGTATAGACTATAGGAATAGTCTGAAATAGTCTAAACTATTTGTTAATGGCATACCAAATTATGATGCTAAAAACAACAGAGAAAAGAAATATTATAACAATAGAATGAACAGGAATTAGTGATTATGATTTGATACAAAATAATAGCAATAATAATTGACTTTTACATAGCACTGAAAAATTTACCAAACTTTTCATACAATATCTCATTTAAACCTCACAACAATCATTTTGAGAAGGTCTTGTTATTATCCTTAATTCAGAGGTGATAAAACTAAGGCTTAAAGAGGTTAATTTACCTGCTCATGGTCACCAAGTGTCAGAGGTCTGATTTGAAATAGTCTTTCTGATTTCAAAATTATATTCTCTTTTGAAACATTTCATTAACTTAACAGAGAGTATGATGGGTTTAGAGTTCTTACTGATGTTAGGCAATTTTCAAAACATTAGTCAAATGCTATGACCAATAATTTTAAAATCATTCAAGACAACAGCATTCATTGAATTATCAGAATTCTCTGTTTCTACTGGTTGTTTAATTTCAATTCTAATAGCTGGCTATTGAGCACTAGGATAAAATACTAGCTCTGACTTATAAATTACTGTGAACAAGCTCTAGTATTTATTTAGTGTTACAGGAAAATGAGATAAGTGTTGTCCCTTGGAGTGTGAAGACAGAAGGTCTGAAAGCAGAGGCAAAAAAAATCTAATGAAACCATAATTGGAGTTTCTCATTGCTCCCTGGGAATTCAAATGAAGCAATGCATGATGAAAATTGATATTTACAATTAGAAGCCAACTCTACACAGAAGAATAAGGAATTTTAAACAGATTCAGACCAGAAATTATCCAAAAACTTGTCCTCCCAATCATGAGAGTTGCTCACAAATAGCCAAAATTAAAGTTTAATACTGGAAAGAGTCCTTGATTTCCCTGAACGTAGAATATGACCTCTCCACATTTAAAAATATAGCCTTTGTTAATTGCTGTGGTCAAAGAAAGTCTAATGGACAAATTTCTTGTGATGAGCTTCTCTAAACATAGTTGGGTTCCCAGAAAAACAACAGGCATATAGTCCGTAAGCCAATGCTCTTGCCAACACACTATGCCATAAGGAATTGACTGCCCCACCACCTACTAACCTCCCATATCCAGCAAGTTCTGAGGAGGTGGAAAGTCCAACATCCTTTTGCTCCTATCCCTTACCCTGAAATAATACCCCTTTAAGACTATGCTTAAAATTATACATTGCCTTCCTTTCAACTCCCAGAGAGCAAAAAGAAACTCCTATTATACTTTCAGTGAATTTTTCATCTTTGCTTTCAGATATTCTGTCCTCATACTTCAATGGACAACATTCACCTCATTTTCCTGCAATATAAATAACACTGATACATTGCTGGTGGAACTGTGAACTAATCCAACAATTTTGGAGAGCAATCTGGAATTATATTCAAAGAGTTGTAAAACTGTGGATACATTTTGACCCAGTAATAACACTATTAGGTTTTATTTCCTGAGGTGATCAAGGGAAAAAGAAAATAAATTATATGTTCTAAAATATTTATAGCAGCTCTTTTTTGCATTGACAAAGAACTGGAAACTGAGGGGATGCCCATCAATTTGGGAATGGGTGAACAAGTTATGGTATATGATGATGATGGAATAGTATTGTGCCATAATAAATGATAAACAAAATATTCACAAAAAATCCCTGGAAAAACTTGTATGAAGTGATGCAAAGTGAAGTGAGCAGGATTAGAATATTGTACACAGTAACAATAATTATGTATAATGATCAACTGTGAATGACAACTATTATCAACAAGGCAAAGATCCAGGACAATGCAAGGGAGTCATGACAAAAAAGAATATATCCTGACATAGAAGAAACAGAATCTGAATGCAGATTGAAACATACTATTATTCACTTTTTTTCCATTATGAATTTTTCTCTAGGATAATTCATTTCACAACATAACAAGTAGAGAAATATATATTATATGATAATATATGTACAACTTATATATACATATATGTATAAATATATTATGTACAACTTATATTTTATTACTGACCTTCTTGGGAAGGGGCAAGAATGGGAAGAAGAGGTGGGGAAAGAATGACATAGATTTTTAGATATTGCCAATGTGGGAATTTATTTCTCTTGAAAAAGCATATTTATTATAATATATTACATATTTATACCAAATAATGCATTATATTATTATGTTATATATTATATTACATAATACATATAAAATAAATGAGAAAAAGACTATGTGCATTATTATTCATTTGTCACCAACTAATACCCTATGGCTAACAAACCTCTACTATGGTTTTTCCCCTCCATGTATTACTCAATCACTGGTCAGCCATCAAAGAATATATTATCAACCAATCCCATAACCCATTTCTCTGTCCCCTTCTTCTCAAATGTACCCTAACTATGCCCCAATCTAACTCTTCTCCACCCTTCCACTGAGCCTTTTGGAATTCCTTTTCTCTACTTAACAAACTTCTCTTCCTTTTATATTCCTTTTCTGAAACCTGACTTCCCAGATGATATTGCATCTCTAGTCATACTCTGCTGACCTGGCTGTACCTTCACTCCTACCCTTGCCAGTAGTTCTGGGTGGTGATTTGGAATACTCCTTGCTCCCCTCTGTCATTTCTAAACTCTTCCTTTGACACCTTTCATTAGCACACTCTCTTCCTCTGAAGTTCACAATATCAAGATTTTATACTTTATTCAAACCATGGTGGCTATTGGCTATTGGTCTTCAGGTCAATCTCCCTTTTAGCAGGTTCACTTTTTTCTTCTCCACTTCAGTTCTTGTTTTTGGACTAGGAGACTTTAAGATTCATATTGATACTACTTCAAATGTCCTCACTTCTCAATTCCTCAAAATCCTTAAATCCCATTCCCTATTCTTTCAGTCTATATCAACCACCCAAAAAGGGATAATCACACCCTGAATTTCAAAATAACCCACTTGTTCCACTTCCTTAGGCAAAAATTGCTATTCCTCTACCTGACCATATCTTCCTACTAGTTTATCTCCTTAACTCACTGAGAGGCTAAACATAATTTTCATTCTCTTTTCAACTTCCAGTGTCTTCACTCTCAAGCTATCATCTCTGCTATGAATTCACTTTCCTCCCTTCCCAAATTTAACCCTATAGTTAATTAATTCAACTCCATATTGCCAGCAACTAGCAAATTCCTTGCTCTTTCATCATATTTCCATTTATCCCTTGCCAAACCACAGCCCTGGATATGCCTCTGCTCCTACTCATGTACTATTGAAGACAGTTGGAAGAAGTCACACAACTGTGGTGACTGGCTCTACTTTATTCATGTTATCCTTCTACTATTCTGATCTGATTGAAGCAAGGCAATCTTTATATTCCTCCACAATCGATTCTTTATTTCAAAAGCTATTCCAAACCTTCTTTCTCAGGGCTCTTATCTTTTTCAGTACTCTAGGCAATTCTCTAAGGCTACAAATTACAAAGGAAGTATAGAAGAACTACATTGGTAGAGGATATTTCCACATTAAAGAAGTCCCATTTTCAATGAAATCCTATGTCAGGTCTCTATTCCCTATCTCTTTCTTTTTTTTCTTCTTTCCATTTTGTTTCTTAAAAGCTCCCTCAAAGTAAGGATTGTTTCCATTTTTTTCCTTTATATCTCCATTATAAAGTATAATGTCTGGTTATTAAGCATATAATATTAATTTATTAATAAACCAAGAAGGTGCCCATTTAACTTCTTCATTTTTTCATTACTGAGGCAGCATTGTCACTTGGACTACATGTTGGAAAAACTTTTATTTTCTCCTGCCATACTCAGAAAGTCAAAAGGTGAAAGTGACAAGGACAAACATCAGGATTTGGAAATTGTGGGATTCTAAATCAGGATCCACAAAAGCCAAATGACCAGTTTGAATTATTACTAGAATTTTTTTCAGAATTACAAAATCTATGGAGTTGAGATGGAAGATAGATTTATAGCAGAGGGAGACATCAGGGCTGGGGAGGTAATGAGTGAATTAGGAGGAAAGACAAGGGGGATATTAGTAAAGTCACAGTATCTGGAGGTCTCAACCCTTCTGCTTTGGCCTTTTATGTTAATAGTATATGTTCCCTTTCCCCTTCTCTCATTGATATAATGCAATGTGGTCATTGCCAGGGCTACTCTGTCTTCTTCTGGCTCAACCATGCCAGTGTGATCACAGGTTTAGACAGGTTTAAGTGATGGCTTGAATATTTTCTTATGTGAACTTAGTAGGCAATTCATTTATTTACTTGGATAATAATAATAATAATATAGTAATGGTTTAGGAATTTAGGCATAAAAATAACCATAATCTTAGTTTTAAAAAGGACTGGGAACTATATGCAAAGGGCTTTAAAAGAATTCCTACCCTTTGACCCAGCCATACCACTATTGGGTTTGTACTCCAAAGAGATAATAAGGAAAAATATTTGTACAAAAATATTTATAGCTTTGCTCTTTGTGGTAGCAAAAAACTGGAAAATTAAGGGGGTGTCCATTGGTTGAGGAATGGCTGAATAAATTGTGGTATCTGATGGTGATGGAATACTGAACTGGAATAATGAACTGGAGGAATTCTATATGAACTGGAAAGACATCCAGGAATTGATGCAGAGCAAAAGGAGCAGAACCAGGAGAACATTGTACACAGAGACTGATACATTATGGCACAATTGAATGTAACTAACTTTTATTACTAGCAACAATGCAATGATTCAGGACAATCCAGAGGAACTTACGAGAAAGAACACTATCCACATCTAGAGAAAGAACTATGGGAACCAAAACGAAGAAGAAAAACATAATTGATCACGTAGTTCGATATGGATATGATTAGGGTTTTGATGTTAAAAGATCACTCTACTACAAATCTGAATAACATGGAAATAGGTTTTGAACAATGATACATGTATAACCCAGTGGAATTGCTTGTCAGCTCCAGGATAGGGGAATCATGAATCATGTAACCATGGAAAAATATTCTAAATAAAAAAAGGAAAAAATAAAATAAAATAAAAAATAAAAAAGAACTGAGCAGAACAAAATGCTACTGAAAGTCATATATATGTTAAAATTGTGAAAAAATCCTTAAAAAATTTGACATAAATGTTTGAAAATTCTCTAGTTACTAATTTCAAGCAAAGCATAAAACAAGGAGCTGTACCCTTGTTAAAAAATATTTTCTAATGTTGTGGGTGAGGTCAGAAAATGGGACAAGATGGATGCCACCCTGACTGACAGGGCTGGCAGTTGAGAGTTTTGGAATGTTCCCAGGTGCCATGAGCCAGGGGCAAAAATCGGTTGGCCTCACTCTATAAATACCCCCAAGGAACAACAGCTAGGAGCTCAGAGCTCAGAGCTGAGATTTAAGCAGGCTTCTCTTGAAGCAAGAACTGGGACAGAGGGAAGTGAAGGGTGGAAGTGGTAGGCCTGAAACCTGTAACCTGTACCTGACTGAGAGAGAGCTAGTAATCAATCAACACCAATGATAGTAGAATTTAGAGAGTATATAGATCATCTATCAACATCAAAATCAATAGACTTCCCTAATCTCTGGCTTGGCTGTGGCCAGGTCAGGTCAGAGTTAGTGAGAGGGTGAAGACCTCAAGTTTCCATCAGCCTAGCAATCTCCAGACTTGATTAACAATTAGTTTAGTAGCCAAACAAATAGCAATAGGGTTCCCAGATCCTCAAACCTATTGCCTCATTTCCTTTCCCCATTAATAGTTTCAATAGAGTGATTTACCAACAAGTACCTTTCCTGAGTGGTTATTCTACCAAAGCCCTTGGGAAAGGGAGAATCAATACACAGTCAGATAAAAACGTTTCCAATAGCCAATCAATAACCTTATCAACAACTAATCCAACCTCAGGTTGGGGGCTTAGAATGGTTAATCATCTACCTAACCTCTCAAGGGTCCCTAACCTGGGAAACTGTTAGAAGGAAACAACTGACAGGTTTAATCAGCTAAGCCTATCAGGGAGGAGAGGCATAGATTACATTCAAAGCTATAGCCAGTTTAGGCCTTGGGCACCTAATCCCTCCTCCATTCATACTATTTCTGAGATCTACATACCATCCATCCTCCAAAATCTAAAGGAGATATATAGAGATATCATTATCACAAGCCTTTCATTTCTTTTTAACAAAGACCAGAGTCCAAATTGAAGAAAGGAGTCTCTATGAATGGTAATTTCCTCTAGATAATTCCCTTTTCAGAAAACATGTTGATTGTGTCATATCCCTTAGCACATTACAGAGTTTCCTGAATTAGATCTATAATTATTCAGAAGCTTAACTATCCACACAGGAAAAATCAAGACAGCCTATTATCAGGATGATGGCATAAGGCTGGACAGATAACTAATAAAGCTTATCTACTGGTTCAAGAAAGTTGGATGGACACAACTGAGAGTAAACTAGACCCAGAATAGAAGGAAGAAAGGGTTATACTATCTTTGAGTAATAACACATTGCTTTTCATGTCCTTAAGTTCTTCCCTGAAATAGTAGCCCATAATTTAATGTTAAGATTTCCTTGGTAATTTTGTATGTTTGTAAGTCATGAAATAGAAAAATTTCTGAAGAATTAAAGTTTTGAGTCATCCAAGAAAAGTACACAGTGGGTGCACCCATCTACTAACAATAAGGAAATGTTTATTAAAAGTAGAATAAAACCCATTATAAAAGAGATGTATGATTGGAAAAGGAAATGGATGCAATCATAACCAATAAAGAGATCACAGGTTCCAATTGTAGCTATTCATTGTCACAAGATTTAGAAAAGGGATCCTATCACATCAAATGGGCACAAAAGGAAGGAATTTGTGGGAAGACATGGAGAAGGATTACATAACCTAGAAAAATATGAATTGGTTGCAGTCCATATTGTTGGAGCAAATACTCATATCAGGAAGATCATGGAATCTTCAAAGCCTCAAAGTGATAAATAAAAGTAGAATTTTTTGAAGGAACCCTTAATTTGAAAGTAAAAGAAGAAACATTAAGGTGAACAAGATCTTTTCAACTTATTGCAAGTCTTACTCATGTGTCTTCCTTGCTAACAAGAAAATGGAAGTAGAAATGATAACCATCACTTAGTGACTCAAAAGCCTTCTTTGATTTTTCTAAAATAATTATGAAGTAGATGATTAAATGTTTTGTTCTTATGAAATTCTTTTTATAAAAGAAATATAAATTCCTTTCTATTTCATCTATTTCATTATGCATTAATTTTTTCTCTATCACAATGCTTTTCTGGAGTATATAATCAGTAAAATTTATCACTAAAGTCAATACTTCTGTATCATCTTTTTATCTGAGATGAATCCAGGAAATTAACAAAGACGGAGATATATAGAATAGAATTTGCAAGAAACATGACAGGAAGCAAGATTATTCTGAATTTCTCTAGGATAGAAAGAGTCAGTGAAAACTCCCCTGTCTTTAACATATATAAGCAGAAGTCATGCAACAGAAATGAAATTGGAATCTATATTTTGTGGAGTCCAGGAATAACTTTTGCTCTTCTTTCATTTTTCTTGTAGACAAACTGTCATGAATCATATAAGAGTGAGTAACCAGTGACTGGTTCCACATGGAGAAGTACAAAGACCATGATGGGTGTGTCCCATAAAATGTGGAATGTGAAATAATTAGAGGTTAAAATATTGGGAGAGATCTTTATCCTGGATCAGAGATGAGACTGGGAGACATAAGGAGAGAAGATCCAGAATTACTAATGCTACCATTAGTTGAAAATTCTATTGGACAGGTGATCTGTCAAGAAGACTGATTTCTCTCATCATATTCTCTGTTTTCTCTTGTATTTTGCCTTTAATGTGATAGAATGTGAACATGCACATCTTACTCTTTTCCATGAGCTCTAATGTATATGTACTTGGGAGTTTTCTCAACCAAATATGGACATCTTAGATGACAAATGGGAGGATGTTTAGCTGATGGTTATAGAACATACCTACATAAAAATGGACTCCATCTATTGCCTTTCCACTGTAGGTGACATGCAATAAAATATGTGGTCAAAATATGTTATCTGTCTCTTTATTTTCAGGGGGTCTTAAGTTGTCAGAGGTGAGCCCAGATGGAATTTACTATGTTTCATAAACTATGTTTCAACCACAGATTTTATCTTTGACTATTTTGAGTAATACAGCACTAAATCCCCTAAATTAACATTGGACTTGGCCAGTGATGTAGTTAATCCAAACTATTTGATCAAGACCATAGAACATGAGCATGACTGTGGGGGCCTAGTCTAGATGTTTGTAGGTTGACTGCCCTCTTGTGGTCAGGTAATATACTACAACTTCTTGAGAAGGCCATCTCATGGATGAACTAAAAAGAAATTAATAAGGTCAATTATCCATGAAAGCTAGTAGACTACTACTTAGTGAGAAACTTAGATTTCCTACTCTTTTTGTCGGTAATTAATACAAATTCTATCTTACTGTAGATTTAAGGAAGGCAAAAGAAGAGCCACATTAGTTAAGAAACAAAAGTGGGAGAGAAGAGGGGGCAACTAGTGTCATCTGTCTCTCTCTCTCTCTCTCTCTCTTTCTCTCTCTCTCTCTCTCTCTCTCAAAACCTAACCTCAGAGTTTCCTTTTATTTAAGTACCATGGGTCAGAGGCAAATCAAAATTGTACCAGATTTATGTTCTACAGCTGATGCAATGAAATTGTAGTACTGCCTACTAAGACTTTCCAACAAAGTTCTCTTAGATGTGCAATGATAAGGAATGTCTGATATGTTAATTGCCTAATAAATCACAGCATCTAAAACTTGGTGATTTTTATTTCTAAGGTATTATGAACTGCTGGACAGAATGCTGAAGCAGAAATTAGGGTGCCAGATTCTACTTTTTATGCTGCTAAGTAGATTTATGGTCAGAATTTGTTCATCTGTAAAAAGAAGGGAGTAATACCTCCTCTACACCATAAGTTTGTTAGGGAAATTTTTTTGAGAGATAATAAGATATTATTCTAAATGAACAATTGTATGTAATCAAAGACTTTCAATGGATCGTTAGTGATATATATTACAGAATACAGTAGGACCTTGTTTTATGTGAATGTAATATATGTGAATTCAGGTATACATGATTAGGAATAAAAAATTAAAGGCAGAAAATGTGTAAAATTAACATTTTAATCATGCTCTAAAACCATGCCCCAAACAGCAGATTGTCTTGAAGCAGTATACTCAATCATGCTTATTCTCACTCTGAGAAATATTAGGGGGAGCCCATTACAAAACATTAAACACTCCCATACCAGTCTTTGTCCAGAGTTCTTGCTTGTTAAAAGTCATGTCTGTTTCAGAGCAGTTTCTTCATTTCATTAGTACTATTTGGTTATTAATAATTGCCCCCAAACTACAAAAGTAGTAATGCCGGTAGCTCTGATAAATCTCAGAAAATCTATAAAGTTCCTAGGTATATTTGTATAAGAAATTATATTAAATAATAGAACTCACTATTATGAATGATTTTCAACTTATACAAAGGATCTTGGAATATATTTGGTCACATAAATTGAGGTCCCACTATACAAACTATTGATCAAACAATTAATCTTTTAAGGATCTCCAAAATCTGCTTACTGTCTCTTTTACTCTATTCCCTACCAACCAAACTAGACTACTGACTAGTTACTAAAGGCATTTTTCCCTGCCACTCATAACTTGAACTCCTTCCATATTTTGCCCGTTGAAATCTTTCTTTTCTTTCATATCCTACCCAACTGAGTTCTCCATAAAGGTTCCCAGATCCCACCAGCTGAAAGTAATTTCTTCAGATTTCCATAGAGCAAAGTTCCCTTTGTCTGACAGTGTTAACTCCTCTAGTTGGATGTCTCAGTATGCTATTTACACTTGTAGATGTTATGAATACTTATTAGGTTTGAATTTGTAAGAATAGTACCCAGGTAGCTAAGTTCCTTCAGAAACTTTGCTTGAAATTAACACACACAGTCACCAGTTGGGAAGTGATGGTTACAACTAGGATTATGGTCAAAATATCCAAATTCTTCCATAGGCAGAGTGAAAAGAAGTGGCATTTTTTCCTACAATTATATTTTCTACATTTTTTGTAGAAAATAAAAATTTCTACATAATTATGCTTTCTTCTTCATAAAAATATTTAAAAACCTGTGTGTGCACTTTAAAGAGTATCAATCATATTTTAAAGGAAAATATACATAAAGAGTTAGGTATTAATTAAAATAAAGTTAGGTACAATTTCTCACTAGTCTTCAATTTTGATGCATCTAATCCTTTTCTCTTTTTTCCCTTCATACTTTCTAAAAAATATTTTTGTTACATTAATATCAAGTTAACTCTCCTCCTACATGGCAAAACAATATATGTATATGAAAATGTATTTCTTACTTATTTCTACTTATTTCAACTCATCAGTTCTTTCTGTGGAGGCAAAAATACACAAATCATTCTTCAAACAATATTTCTGTTGATATTTATATACATATATATGTATATATATACATATATATATATATTTCTCTCAGTTCTGCTCATTTCATTCTATATAATTTTATGTAGGTCTTTCCATGTTTTCCCAAAATCAATCTGCTTGTCATTTCTTATGGTACAGTAGTATTTTATCATATGCCACAATTTGTTTAGCCATTCTTCCATAAATATTTTAGAATATATAGTTTCTTTTCCTTCTTTCTGATCACCTTAGGAAATAAAACTAATAGTAGAACTACTGGGTCAAAAGGTATACACAGTTTTATAATTCTTTGAGCATTATTGCAAATTGCTTTCCAAAATGGTTGGATGAGTTAACAGTTCCACCAATGGTGTATTAGTTCCCCTGTTTTTCTACATCCCCTCCAACATTTGTCATTTTGCCCTTTTACCAGTATGGTCAATTTGATAGGTATGAGATGATGTCTCAGAAATGTATTGATTTTTATTCCTCTAAAAATAATTATTGAGAGCATTTTCATATAGTTGTATGTAGCTTTGATTTCTTCATCCAAAAACTGTCTGTTCATATCTTTTGACCATTTATCAATCGGGGAATGCCACATTCTTAAATATTTAATAAAGATCCCTATATGCTTTAGATATGATTAATTGTTTATAAAATGTTATCCCAAATTACTGCTTTCCTTCTAAGCTTGTCTACTTTAGATTTATTTATACAAAAGTTTTCAAATTAATGTATTTAAAATTATTCATTTTGTATCTCAGAATGCCATCTTCTATTTATTTATGTATTATTATCCTTTCCATAAATCTGATAAGTAATAAATAGATTCCACTTTCTTCTAATTTGTTTATGATTTTTCCCTTCATGCCTACATTATGCATCCATTTTGATATTATCTTGATAAATGGTGTAAGATTTTAGTCTATGTCTCATTTCTGTCAAATTGCTATCCAGTTTTCCCAATAATTCTTATCAAAGATTGAATTCTTATTCCAAAAACTTGGATTTTACTTTTGTCAAACACAAGGTTACTTTAATCTTTTACAAATTGTTCTATGTCTATTCTGTTCTATTGATCTACTTTCCTATTATTTAGCCAAAACCAGATAGTTTTGATAATTGTTGCTTTATTATATAGGTCAGAATCTAATACTGCTAAACCTCCATCCTTTTACATTTTTTCAATAGTTCCTTTGATATCCTTGACCTTTTGTTATTTCAAAAGCATTTTTTTCTAGTTTGATAAAATACTTCTTTTTGTAACTTAAGATGGCATCAAATAGATTAATTTAGATAGGATTGTTATTTTAGTTATATTGGCTCTGCTCACAAATGAAAAACCAATATCCTCTGTAAGGATGGGATTGTTCAAGGGGGATGGGACAAAAGGAGCGAGAGAAGGAGTGAATGACAGTTGGTGACAGTTACTGGCAGTTGAGACCAGAGAGAATTCGGGGAAAACTCTGAGGAGAGAGGAGGAGGACATCCCAGTTTGGATCCAGTCCTGAGGGCTTCCTGAGGATTTTTCTTTGTCATTGAGACCCTGATTCTGTGGTCAAACATTCCATGCATCTCATGTGTCAAGACCTCAACCATTGAGTAAGCTAAGTTTTTGGACTCCATTTTGGGAGCGATCTCTTAGTCTCCTTCACCCATTATCCAACCTTGCTAAGAGACCCTTTCTGGTCTAACTTACAATTATAGAAAGAGATAAAAACAGAAAACTAGAAATAGAAACAGAAGGAGCAGGGACAGGTGAAGCATCTAAGGAGTGAGAGCCATTAAGTTTCCTACCTAAGTGATGGACTCCACAGAAATAGAGAAGAGGGCACCCCAAAATCCCTCTAAACTTCATCCCTTTCCCCAATCCCTGAATTGCGAATAATAAAAGCCATTCATTAGTCAGATATTGTTCCAGACTGCCTGAGAAACAACAAGGGGGAGGGGAACCTCCATCTTGGAGCCAGACCACCCGCTGTGAAATTAACTGACCTCACTTGTGTGAACCCCCACACTCATTCAGAATCAGATTGGGGTACCACATACCTCATCTTATAGGGAAGCCTTGGCCCCAACTCCTGTTGGGCAGCACGACCATCTAGGTCACCCAGTTTGGGGGCGACACCCACTCGAAGTCTCCCAGTGTATATATTGGTGGGAGGAGGAGAGCTGGAAGAGAGTCTCACCTATGTAGACTCTCTCTCTCTGTCTCTCTGTCTCTCTCTCTGTCTCTCTGTCTCTCTCTCTCTCTCTCTCTCTCTCTCTCTCTCTCTCTCTCTCTCTCTCTCTCCCCCTTCTATCATGACATTTGTTACTGGCTCTTTTTTATTATTACACCCCTGAATTATTTGTCTGACTTAATTGAACAAAAAGTATTTTATAATTATATAATTATGTTCATATAGTTTCTGGGTTTTTTGGCAGATATATAACTATGATTCTATTCTACCAGTGGTTAATTTAAATGGGTTATCTTTTAGTAACTCTTCATAGAGGACATTGTAGGTGATAGGAATGCTGATATTTATGTGGGTTTATTTTATATATCTTGCTATTTTGCTAAAATTACTGATAATTTCAACTAATTTTTGGCTTAATCTTTAAAATTTTCCATATATATCATCACATCCTCTTGAAAAGATATACTTTTGGTTCCAGGTTAAGATGGCCATAGTGTAGAAGCAACGATCTTCCTCTCCTCATCATCAACTGATATAAAGTGCCTCAAAAGGACAAAAAAACAAAATCAGATGAGTGAAGGGGCTCCACTATAGGATGCAGTCTTCAAGGTAGGTGGGATTTGGGTATTTCCATGCTATATGCTATAAGAGGGTTAAATAACTCCCATCAAAGAGTGAGCTGATCACCCCTCTCTCACTCCATCTATAGCACCAGAGTCAGAGCCAGCATGCCAGAATCAGAGTGAGAGTGGGGCAATCTCTAGGTTCTTGGGAACTGGCTGAGAACACCACAGACTTACCCCTGAGAACAACTAGCCTTGGGATCTCAGAAGACTGAGGAAGGTGAACCTTGGACTCAGAGATAGAGCAGAGAGGGGGTGGCACACAGAAAATGCTGTGGATACACTAAAAATAGCCTCAGAGCAAAAACCACTCTATAGCTCAATATACAGACAGCCTTCCCTCCTTACTCAGACTTTGGCTGGGAAGGGAAGGAAAAACCATAAAAGCAATAGCCACCAACTCCCAAGAAATACATTGTACAAACACGAGAGAGAGAGAGCGAGAGAGAGAGAGAGAGAGAGAGAGAGAGAGAGAGAGAGAGAGAGAGAGAGGCATTGACCCAGGATAATTTTTATGGAGAAAAAAATCCAGACTACAGAGGAGACAGCAGAGGATGACAAACAAGTAAACTTATCCAAATATTAAAAAAAATGGAAATTGGTCAGAAGCTCTTGAGGAGCGTAGATTTGAGATTATTAACCAAATTAGAAAGATAGAAGAAACTTGGCAAGAAAATTTGGAAATAGCTCAAAAAGAAAATAAGAGTTTAAAAGATAAAAAAAACCCATCTTGGAAAAAGAAGCCCAGAATTCAAATGAAATGATAAGCAAATTGGAGACCAGAATTAAATATTTGGAAGCCATGAAAAGCAGGATAGATCAAACCAAAAAAAAATTTTAAAAATACCATAGCTGAAAACCAGTCTTTAAAGACCAGAATTGGGCAAGTAGAAGCTAATGATCTCACAAGACAGCAAGAATTAATAAAGCAAAGTTAAAAGAATGACAAGTTAGGAGGAAACATGAAGTATCTAACAGAGAAAATGCCTGACTTGGAAAACTGCTCTAGAAGAGACAATTTGAGAATCATTGGTTTACCTTACAACCTAAAAATAAACAGAAACCTTGATATCATACTACAAGAAACTGACCAAGAAAACTGCCCTGATGTTCTTCAACAAGAGGGCAAAATGGACATTGTAAGAATCCATAAATTACCCTCTATATTAAATCCTATATTAAATTAAAAAGAAGCCAGAAAGAGACAATTCAGATATCAAGGAGCACCAATCAGGATTACACAGAATCTGGTAGCCTCCACACAAAAGGACCTCAAGGCTTGGAATATGATATTCAGAAAGGCAAAAGAATTGGGTCTATAACCCAAGAATCACCTACCCATCAAAATAGACTATATACTTCTAGGGGAAAGTATGGACATTCACCAAAATAGAAGATTTCGAAATATTTGTAAAGAAAAGACTAGAACTAAAAGGAAAATTCGATATCCAAAAAAAATCAAGAGAAACATGAAGAGGTAAATAAGAAAGAGAGGGGATTTTTTTCTTTAAGGGCTTCAATAACGTCAAATTGTTTATATTCCTATATGGAAAAATGTTATTTGTAACTCTCAAAAATTGTATTCACTATTATAGTAATTAGAAGAATTATTCATAGGTAGACATTGGAGTCCTAAGTGGTTTAAGATGATATGCAAAAGAAGAAAAGGGGGTAGAATAGAAGATGGCACCAAGAGAATCTTGAAGGAATAAGAAAATTAGGATAATCTATACCACACAAAGAGGCTCATGGGAGGGAGAGGGGAAGAATACTATTATAAGAAGGAGAGGAAGAGAATGCTAACACGTAATACTCAAATCTTACTCTTAGTGGAATAAATTCTGAGAGGGAAAAGCATTTAGATCCATTGGGTTATTGTATTCTATCTTACCCTACCGTGAAGTTGAGAAGGAAACACCAAGGTGGGGAGGGGGTTGTGAAGTACAAAAAAGGAGGGAAAGAGAGTGGGGAGGGAATTTAAGAGACCCCTAAAAAACTAAGAGGGGAATAAAAAGAGAGGAGGTTGAAAAGGAGGTAAAATAAGGATGTGAATTAGGGGGACTGATTAAAAGCAAGACACTGGTGTAGAAGGAAATAGCAAAAGAAGAAAGGGCAGGACAAGGAGAGGAAATCAAAATGTTGTGGAATACACAGGTGGTAATCATAACTCTGAATGTGAATGGGATGAACTCATTCATAAAATAGAAGCAAATAGCAGAGTGTATTAGAAACCAAAATCCTATCATATGTTGTCTACAAGAAACACACATGAGGCAGGTGGACATACACAAGTTTAAGGTAAAGGGCTTGAGCAAAATATATTGGGCATCAACTGAGAAAAACAAGGCAGGAATTGTAATCATGATATCTGACAAAGCCAAAGTAAAAATTGATCTGATTAAAAGAGATAAGGAAATTAATCATATCCTGATAAAAGGCAATACAGACAATGAGGAAGTATCAATACTCAACATGTATGCATCAAATGGTATAGCATCCAAATTTCTAAAGGAGAAACTAGTGGAGATTGAGGAGGAAATAGATAGTAAAACTATACTGGTGGGAGACCTGAATCTTCCTCTATCATATCTAGATAAATCAAACCAAAAAATAAAGAAGAAAGAAGAAAGTGATATAAATGAAATCTTAGAAAAATTAGAGTTAATTGATATGTTGAAAAATAAATAGGAATAAAAAGGAATACACCTTCTTTTCAGCAGCACATGTACATTCACAAAGATTGACCATGTACTAGGGCATAAAAAGATCGTAAACAAGTGCAAAAGAGCAGAAATAATAAATACAACCTTTTCAGATCATAATGTAATAAAATAATAATTAGTAAGGGTAAATGGATAGGCAAATCAAAAACTAATTGGAAATTAAATAATATGATTCTCCAAAATCAGTTAGTTAAAGAACAAATCATGGAAACAATTAAAAATTTCAAGAAGTGAATGACAATGATGAGAAATCTTACCAAAATATGTGGGATGCAGCCAAAGCATTACTCAGGGGGAAATTTATATTCTTGGATGCATATGTTAACAAATTAGGGAGGGCAGAGGTCAATGAATTGGGTATGCAAATTAAAAAAGTAGAAAGAGAGCAAATTAAAAATCCATAGATAAACACTTAATTAGAAATCCTAAAAATTAAAGGAGAAATTAATAAAATCAAAAGTGAAAGAAATATTGAATTAATAAATAAGACTAGAAGCTGGTAATTTGAAAAAACAAATAAAATAGACAAAGTACTAGTTAATGTAATAAAAAAAAGGAAAGAAGAAAACCAAATTAACAGTATCAAAGATGAAAAGGGAGACCTCACATCTAATGAAGAGGAAATTAAGGCAATCATTAAAAACACTTTTGCCCAATCATATGGCAATAAATGTAACAATCTAGGTGATATAGGTGAATATTTAAAAAATATAAATTGCCTAGATTAACAGAAGAAATAGAATACTTAAATAATGCCATATCATAAAAAGATATTGAACAAGCCATCAAAGAACTCCCAAAGAAAAAATCCACAGGGCCAGATGCATTCACAATTGAATTCTATCTATATCAATAACTATCTATCTATCTATCTATCTATCTATCTATATCTATATCTATATCTATATTAATATAGATATAGATATTCTATCTATTTAAAAACAATTAATCCCAATATGACACAAACTATTTAACAAAATAATCAAAGAAGGAGTTCTACCAAATTCCTTTTATGTCAAAATTATGGTATTGATTCTAAAGTCAGGCAGATCAAAAACAGAGAAAGAAAACTACAGACCAATCTCCTTAATGAACATAGATGCAAAAATCTTAAATAGAATACTAGCAAAAAGACTCAAGCAAGTGATCACAAGAGTTATTCATTATGATCAGGTGAGATTTATACCAGGAATGCAAGGATTCAATATTAGGAAAACCATTCACATAACTGACCATACTAACAAGCAAACAAATAAAAATCACATGATTATCTCAAGAGATGCAGAAAAAGTCTTTGACAAAATACAACATTCATTCCTATTGAAAACACTAGAAAGTATAGGAATAGAGGGACCTTTCCTAAAAATAATAAACATCATTTATTTATTTGTTTGTTTGTTTGTTTATTGTTGTTTTTTAAAAAAAACCTTACCTTCCATCTTGGAGTCAATACTCATGAACTAACATAATAAAAATGACAATCCAACCCAAATTAATTTACTTATTCAGTGCAATACCTATCAAACTACTAAGAATTTTTTTTGCTGAATCAGAAAAAAAAAACCATGACAAAGTTCATTTAAAAGAACAAAAGATCAAGAAAATCAAGGGAAATAATAAAAAAAAATGTGGGGGGTGGTCTCGCAGTACCAGATATTAAACTGTACTATAAAGCAGTGGTCATCAAAACAATATGTTACTGGTTAAGAGACAGAAGGGAGGATCAGTGGAATAGACTTGGGATAAATGACCTCAGCAAGATAGTGTATGATAAACCCAAAGATCCCAGCTTTTGGGACAAAAATCAACTATTTGACAAAAACTGCTGGGAAAATTGGAAAACAGTGTGGGAGAGATTAGTTTTAGAACAATATCTCACAACCTACACCATGATAAATTCAAAATGGGTGAATGACTTGAATATAAAGAAGGAAACTATAAGTAAATTAGGTGAACACAGAATAGTATACCGGTCAGATCTTTGGGAAAGGAAAGATTTCAAGACCAAGTAAGAGTTAGAAAGAATTATGAAATGTAAAATAAATAATTTTAATTAAACTAAATTAAAAAGGTTTTTTACAAACAAAACCAATGCAACCAAAATTAGAAGGGAAGTAACAAATTGGGAAAAATATTTATAACAAAAACCTCTGACAAAGGTCTAATTACTCAAACATATAAGGCACTAAATCAATTGTACAAAAAATCAAGTCATTCCCCAATTGAAAATGGGCAAGGGACATGAATAGGCAATTTTCAGATAAAGAAATCAAAATTATCAATAAACACATGGAAAAGTGTTCTAAATCTCTTATAATTAGAGAAATGCAAATCAAAACAACTATGAGGTACTACCTCACACCTAGCAGATCAGCTAACATGACAGCAAAGGAAAGTAATAAATGTTGGAGGGGATATGGCAAAATAGGGACATTAATGGATTGTGGGTGGAGTTGTGAATTGATCCAACCATTCTGGATGGCAATTTGGAACTACGCCCAAAGGGTTTTAAATGACTGCCTGCCCTTTGATCTAGCCATACCACTGTTGGGTTTATACCCTGAAAGAGATAATAAGGAAAAAGATTTGTACAAAAATATTTATAGCCACACTCTGTGGTGGCAAAAAACTGGAAAATGAGGGGGATGCCCTTTGATTGGGGAATGGCTGAACAAATTGTGGTATCAGTTGATGACGGAATACTATTGTGTTGAAAGGGATAATGAACTGAGGAATTCCAGGTGAACTGGAAAGACCTCCAGGAATTGATGCAGAGTGAAAGGAGCAGAACCAGAAGAACATTATACACAGAGACACATACACTGTGGCATAATCCAATGTAATGGACTTCTGTACTAGCAGCAATGCAATGATCCAAGACAATTCTGAGGGACTTATGAGGAAAAACACTATCCACATCCAGAGAAAGAACTGTGGGAGTAGAAACACAGAAGAAAAAGAATTGCTTGATCACATGGGTCAATGGTGATATGTTTGGGGATGTAGACTCTAAACAATCACCCTAGTGCAAATATTAGTAATATGGAAATGTATCTTGATCAATGACACATGTAAAACCCAGTAGAATTACACACTGGCTATGGGAGAGGGTGGAAAGGGGGAAAGGAAAGAATATGAATCATGTAAATATGGAAAACTTTTCTTAATCAGTTAAATAAAATTTAAAAAAAGAAAAGATATAGGTTTATTAACTATTTTCTAATTCAGATTCCTTCAATTTATTTTTCTTCTCTTATTGCTATTATTAGCATTTCTAATACAATATTTAAGTATATTGGTGATAATGGACATCTTTATTTCATTCCTGATCTTATTGGGAAAACTCCAAACTTATCCCTATTTTAAATATTGTTTGCAAATGGTTTCAGGTATATACTTCTTATTTTCAGGAAAAACTCATTTATACCTTTCTTTTCAAGTGTTTTTAACAGTGTCAAATCTTGTCAAAAGCTTTTTCTGCATCTGTTGATATAACCATATGATTTTGGTTAGTTTTTTGTTTATTTAACCAATTATGTTAATAGTTTTCCTTATATTAAACCATCCCTGCATACCTGGTATAAATCTTGTTTGGTCAAAAATATATTGTTGCCTCCTGGCTAATATTTTATTTAGGATTTTTGTACCTATATTCATTAATGATATTGGCCTATAGTTTTCATTCTGTTTTTTTTTCTCCTTGTTTTAAAGTATCAGCACCATATTTGTTTCATAAAATGTTTAGCAAGCCTTCATCTTTACAAATTGTTCCAAATAATCCATTTAATATTGGAATTAAATGACATTTAAATGTTTGGTAAAATTCATTTGTAAATATCTCTGATCTTGATGCTTTTTTTCTTAGGAAGTTCAATTATGTTCAAATTGTTTTCCTAAAGTAGGTTTATTTAAATGTTATATTTGCTCCTTTGTTAGTCTAGGCAATTTATGTTTTGGTAAATATTCTTCCATTTCACTTAAATTGTTAAATTGGTTGGTATATAATCCCTTTATGCTTGTAATGAAAAAACCTAGAGTTACAGTAGGTGTGGCTGAGTCAGTGGTAGTAATGACTAAGTTCACCTCTTTTCATCACCTCCAAGGAACAATAAAGGTCTCAAGGAAAGGTGCCAAGGACAGCAACTTCCTATATCCCCCAAAAGAAAAAGAATCCTCAAAGAAAATAATTTCAAAGAAAAAGGAAGTGATTGAAAAACTAACAAAATCTTGAAATTCTTAATTCAATAAATGAACCTGACAGAATAAATGAAATTGAGGGGTCTTTAGAAGAAATGAACAATTTACTAGCAATAATCTACCCAGAATCTAACTGCAAGAACCTTTAGCAAATAATATATTTAATATAAGAATAGAAAGAAGATACAGAGATATAAAAATAGATATAACATCAATGAAAGAATAGGGAAAATGGTAGTATGAAACTCATCCACTTAAAAAGTAATGAATTCTCTGAGGAACAGTATGACCCAGTTCATGGGAGAAAAAAAGTTGAAAGAAGATATAAAACAAAATAAAACACAGCACAACCAGGACTTGAATTCCCTACAAATAAAGATAAAAGAAACAGAGAACAGAAATTGGTGAGGCTACCTGAGAATTATTGTTCTCCCATAAAAATAACATGAAGGTAAAATAACATAAAAATCATATTCCAACAAAAGAAACATTACTAGAAGTACTTAAAATAGAAAACAAAGAAACAGAAATTTAGTTACCAAATCCAGAGTTTTAATGAGAGGGAGAGAATCATGCGTAAGATTGGAACCTCATTGATCTTTAATAATTAAAACTTCTTAAAGTTACAGAAAGGAACAAATTTATAACCAGCTATGCTACATGGAAAATTATAAGACAAAATATACTTTCTTTTGATAAAAATAATTTTTTGCACAAATAAAATTAATGAAGTTAAAAATTAAGATACTGACTAGAAAAAAATCTTTATATTACACATCTGTGATATTTGGGGTTTCCAATACCACATAAGGTACATTATTATGCCATAAACAATGATTAATGTGAAAAATTCAAAGATGTATGAGAATTTATATGATTTGATAAATGAGATAACCAGTCATAATCATGGTTGTTTTGAGGAAGCAAATTTTATTTGGGGTTTATCTAGGTATTTTTTATGCATGTCTACTGCATTAAAAACAATATTTATTCACTTTCAATTTTCTGTTGTAGTGTAAAGGATGGATCAAAAGGATGGAATTAGTTTATCTGGGTTCAAATCCTCACTGAGGATTACAAATTGTTAAAATCATTCCTCTTGTGTGAACCCTTCATTCTTCTCCTAAAAAAATAGGGCACTTTACTGAAGATGATCTCTAAGTTCTCATTCAGCTCAAAGTCAGTCAGTTAAGAAGCATTTGTTAAACACCTACCATGGGCAAAGCCTTGTGAATCTTACAAATTTCTACCACTCATTTGTTTCAGTGTCAGAATATATCTAGGCACCCACTTATCTACATTTTACAAGAAAAGTCATTTTATTTCCTTCATTATAGGAGCTTTCTCCTAGTACATTGAAGAAACTTGAAGAAGAAAAAAGGACTCAAAAGCTGCCTTCCTCCATAAGCGCTCCAAGGAATGCTAAAGTCCACTACTGAAAAGACATCCCAGATATTTTAGATCCATATTCTTCACAGCTGATCTCTTGCACAAAAAATGACAGATGTCAGGGGGGAGAGGTGTGGTGTGTGATGCACTTGGTTTAAATCTCTTTGTTAAGGGAGGTTATTGTCTTTTCCTAATCTGAATCCTTGACCATTTTAGCTAACCTTTTGGTTCGCTTCCTTCTCTCATCAGATGTGTGCTTAAAATTTCAGCAGCAAGTGCTTAGTTTATCTGATAAACATTCCTTAGCAACACTGTAGTTCCCTTGCAATTCTGGCAACCTTTTGACAGAGGCTACTCACTAAAATAAGTGTAGTAAAAGCATCTCAGTTAAATTAGAACAACACTTGAAAAAAAACTCACAGAATTTAAGAATTAAAAGGAAATGAAAGCTTTTTAGAGCCTGAAGTGTTACTAAATTCTCTTTACATCCTTCTTTCACTATTATTTCATAAGGTATATTCTTACATGAACAAATTTTGTTATTTCTTTTTATAAAAGAGAATAAATTACAGACAGAGGCAGATATTACCAATGATTTCTGTCAGTATTGTCAGGTTTCATACTTCCAAACATTTTATCTGAATCAAGCCCCTTCAATCAAAGGAATTACAGAAACCTAGAGGGGCTAGAGTGGGATCCCCAAATTCTATACCCAGCTCAGAAAGCACTGTCTCCAATTCCATTGCTGTCGTTTCCTTGCAATGGCATCGATTAGCTCTATTCACTACACATTTTGGTGGTCTACCTCATCACAAGAAATTAGCAAAATAAGGTGATGTGCACATACTTTTACTCTTGCTAATAGGTCAAAGTAAATCTGAAAGGGCATTCCCGTCTCTCCATTTCTTCTCCACAAAACAGAATGTTATTTCATTTACATTAGTCAATTTGACATCACTTTTTATGCTCTGCAATAATAGGTCCTTGTGATTTGAAGTAGTCTTCTGCATAGAATGAGAACTGATTTAAGGAGACAATAATTTAACATTCATAACAGCCTGGATTCATGTAAGCAGTGAGATCTTTATTTGAAAGAAAATGTAAGTGCTTCTCTCCACAAAATGGAGGACTCTTCTCATCTCTTTCAGAGCACTTCAGGGACTCCTGGTAGTGTATAAGAACTTCGTTTTTTAAAATTATAAAATTCACCTTCCATTATCAGTGTCATTTGCACAGAACAGACTCTATCTGAAGAACTACTACTATATTTGGGTATATCAGTAGGAATCTAACATCTTTGAGTACATGCTAAAGGCCATGGAGTACTATCACAGAAGATAAGAAACAGATTGGATATAACTAGCCTCCTTTGGCAACTCAATCCTCTGAGGCCTCCCAAGTTGTGGGAGGGTTCTACCAGAATGGGTAGAAAACAGTGACTTTGGTCATCTGATGTAATATATGCCCCCCTCCCACCTCTAATACTGAATAACCTGTAAATAAAGCAAGGTAGATCCTGGGTCCTCTGCAAGACTCCAATATGGCATAGCAGAAAAATTCTTGGCCTGGGAATCAAGACCCCTCCCCACTTTTACTATTCTATTACTAATTCTCAGTTCTATTACTAATTCTCAATGTGACCCTGGACAAATCATTTCTCTGGCTCTCATTTAACCCACCTATAAAAAAGGAAGCCAGACTATGTGATCCCTCAGATCTTTTTCAGTTTCAATTTTCTTCAACTACAACTTTTTGGAAAAATATATTTTTGTTGAAATCTTTTATTTTTACATGATCTAGATTTCCCTCATATCCCAGAATGTTTCCTCCAAAGAAAGCAACTCTCTAACATAGATTTTGATTTTAAAGAAGAAAAAAAAGAAAAAATCCAGTCAAAGCAATTATACTAGAAAAAAATAATAAAATATTCAATGTTTCATATCCACATATCCCACCCTCCTATGCACATGCACACACACACACAAACACATGCAGACACAAAAGGGGGCATAGAGAAAGTTACATGTTTATGGCTTAGTCGTCCAGGTAAGATCCCTAACAAAGATCCTGAGGGTTCAAGCAGAGCCACTGGGAGATCCCAGACTCACCTGATTCTGGTTCCTGTTCAGCTTGGGAATTAACCCTGCTCTGTAACACACTTGGTATCAGATTTGGGCTCTCCAATGGAATCTCCTATATAGAGCTATTACTGCCCTTCTCTCCCTTCTCAGAGTGTTCTCTCTCCCCATATTGGGTACTCCAAAAGCTTCCTGAAAGCAAAAACTCATAAGCAGTCAATTAAGTTACTTAATGCCATTGGGTTTAGGTTCTTAGATGATAGGACTGCCTGAGATAACCTTTAAAGGTCCTTCCAGCTCTAATATTCTGTGTTTCTTCAATTCCCATAGCATGAGACTGCCTTGAAGTGAGTGTAAAGTGGAATAGGAAGTGAATATAGAGTAAAGAAAAATTAATAAATGAAGAAGAAAACAGAAAAGTGTTTTCATTTGTAGGAGAATGTAGACTGTGCCAGTGGTTTCTAACAGTGAAGAGTCCATACGTTTTGAAAAGGACTAAGTACTCTTTCACTAAGGTTAGTTAATGAAATTATTAAAATGAAATGAAGCAAGAGTTTTCAGTACACCTAAAGTTCTTCTCAGCATAGAAGAAATGAAGTTGTCCCCTTGGGAGTTTCATCCCTGATGGAATAGTTCATATTCTTGGGAGAACTTCAAATGGCAATTGGAAGACTACTTTGGTAAGCAATTCCTCACAATGGCACAATATGTTTTATGGAGGGGTCTTACCTTGTGCAGATTCACTGCTTCTGAAGCCCAAATAGAGACACAGGCGGCAACCAGTGGGTAGCTTCAAGACGAGACAGCTCATCAAAATCACCACTGGTAGCGACCTCTGGATCTCAGGACAATAGCACCTTTTGACAATTTCTAAATATTGTCAGTATGCCACTGACTTAAATGACAGTTAAACAAGAATACTCTTACTAGAGTCAAAGAGCTATTTTCAGTGTCTTTGTCAATTTTAAATTTTGCCTTCATAAAATTAAAAAATAAACCCACAGTTTAAAAAAATTCAGAAGCTTAAAGTCAGACATCCTTTGCACAGAATTAAAAAAATGGATTATGGTCAATAAAGTTTAGATGTGGACTATATTTTTCAAATGCTCCTTGAGAACCAATACAGTACTTTACAGAGTGGAAGTATTTAAAAATTTTTAATTAGGATAGTAATAATATAAGTTATATTCACAACTCTCTTAGAGATTTATAAAATACTTTACGTTATCTCACTTTGTCCTCATAATATTCCTATGGATCACCCTTATTTTGCAGATGAGAAAATTAAGGCTTAAAGATACTTAATGACTTGTCCAGGATGTCTAAGGTAATATTGAGACCCAGGTCTTCCTAGTGTTAAATCTTATCTACTGTAACAGCTCTATCAACTACACCACACTGCCAATTGAATTGAATTGAAATGAATTCAAATACATTTTTTTCTGAGAAAAATAATCAATACAAAGGCAATTTGATATAGTGTAGTTGTTGTTCAATCATTGAGTCGTGTCTGATTGTTTATGCCCATACTTTCCATGGTATTTTCTTGGCAGAGATACTGGAGTAGTTTACTATTTGCTACAGATTAAGGCAAAATAAGGCTAGGTGATTTCCCCAGGGTCATATAGCTAGTAAGTGTTTGAACCCAGATTTGAACTCAAATTTTCCTGACACCAGGCTTATAGTTTTATCCACTGAGTCACCTCGCTGCCTCCTAAGCAAACAGAGGTAAAGTGACTTACCCACAGTCACACAGCTAGTCAGTATGAGAGGCTGGATTTTAACTCAGGTCTTCCTGAGTCTAGGCTTAGTGCTCTATCTATTGAACTAGCTAGCTACTCCAGAAGTAAAAAGAGTAAGCCTTGAGTCAGAAACATCTCAGTCCAAATGCTGTTTGATATATACTAGCTGTATAACAAGGGACAAGTCATATAGCTTCTCATTGTCCTCAGCATCTTAAGTAATTTGCAGACTTCTTTCCTATCTATATAGGAGGAAGGATTTTCCATAGTAAGAATATCCTAGGGATATGAAATTATATAAATGTAAATAGTGAATTGTTTATAGTATAAGTGCTCATAGCCTATTAGAATATTCAATTCAAAACATTCTCTTTCCCAAATAATTCAAATAAGAGGATTTTAGTGTGTCTTAGGTAAAATAATGATTGTAATACCCTGGATGCTGGTTTTATCTCTACGTTTTACTAATTTAAATGAAATATTCTGATCATAAGTACTCTAAATATACCAAAAAAATTAAATATTCCAATACAGCCAAAATTTAGGTTTAATGCCAACTCAGAAAACTGGTAAAAGTTAATGAACCTCTATTTTGTATTTAGAGTAGAATCAAGAAACGTGATAAAGGAAAAGTAAGAAAGTACAAATTGTTGATTTGAGGGAAAGTAAACCATACAAATATCAAATTATCATAGAATTACAGTGTTGTTGAATTGCTGTGTAATCTCCCTCTTGTAAAGGATCAGCCTCCCAAGAGCCAACTTTGGCAGTGATGATTGCACACCAAATTTCTTGGAAAGTCTGGGATATTATCAAGATTTTTTGATTATTATTATTTACTCAAAAACAAAACAAATATTTGAATACAATCAATGATTATGCATTTATAATGGAAGGAATATATGTGTGTGTGTGTGTGTGTGTGTGTGTGTGTGTGTGTGTGTATGCATGGAAATTCCTTTAGCGTAGAGATTGTTGCATTCTTTGTAATTGTATCATTACCAATAGCCCAGTGCTTGAGCGCACTGAGTTAATATATCTTAATTATTGTTGACTTATTACTTCTGAGAGGACAAAGAGGTTAAAAAATGAAACCCATAGAGTAAGAATTTAGTCAGTCAATAAACATTTATAAAGCACCTACTATGTACCAAGTACTCTGTTAAGCACTGGGCATAGAAAGAAAAAAGCAATCTCCCACCTCTAGCAGTTCACAGTCTAATAGGGGAGACAATAGTAAACAAACTATATATAATAAACAAGTTATATACGAGATAAATTGGAGATAATCAAGGCATAAGAATTAATAAGGTTTGGGAATGGCTTCCTGTAGAAGGTGAGATTTCAGCTAGGACTTAAAAGAAGCCTCAAATGCTCCTATTTTTCAGTCTAAAGCTTTTTTTTTTCTTTCTTTCACAAAGTTCAATAGTAAAATTGACTATTATTTAATTCCTAGATTTTTATCATATGAATTTGTAGACATAACACTTAAACTTTTTATGCTTCTATTTCTTCATTTGTAAAACTAGCATGATAATAATTACTCCAATTCACCTACAAAGTGGATAAATAAGGCTGTAGCTGTGAAAATGTTTCCTACTCTTTCTCTGAAAGGCTCTTTCTGAATAAAAGGGGTCATTATCACTATTATTTATATTTTCACTATCAATTATGGGTTTTATAGTATATAGCTTACTGTTCCTTCAAAGTATAGTAGCACTTTTCATCAATTTAAATTTGTCCTTAAATAACAATCTTGTTTCTTTCATGTACCTTAAATAATTTTTATACATTACTTATTAGTGTAATTTTTCAGACCATAAGTTTAAACATTCATGCCACTTATCAAAACAGCCATGTGTATTCTAAATTTGAAATTAGTTGTCTGAGAACATAATAATCATTTCCCAATATATAATTTGTACTTACTATTGCAGAATCTAGATAAATGACCTGTTATTTAGTAGGCAAGATAATTAAAGATTTGAAACAGAAGTGGCTAATTTCTTTGCCAGGAACCTCATGCTTTAACATCAAGTTGTTAAATACCAATCTGATTAAAAATTATTTGAGCTATACATACTCTAATTCTTCATTTGAAACCTTTTTTAATTAATGTTAATGGAGTTTTTCAATTTCCAAACTCAGAACCAAAGGCAAGAACACTGATTGGAAGGTATTCTTAGAAGTATATGATCTACATTTCATGTCATGTCTCTGACAGTACACAAAAAACAAATATGGGGTCAATATCTGAGAAAAATAGAATATGATTGCCTCCCACTTTCTGCCTCTCTTTGTACAAGGATAAAAAGGACGAACATGTGGAATGCATGCTTCAGAAAATTTCTCATCAATAACTCAAGGTCTCATAGTAGGGACATCTTGGAATTCATAGCTCTTACCTCCTAGATTAAAAACATGCATTTCAAATACTCAGAAAAATCTGAAGCAAGCATCTTGACCAAATGAGCTGCATTTTAAGTTCATGGAGCACATATGGTTTTAATTCCCTTCGCAGAGAAGATATAAGCCACCATTTCCCCCCTTTATTCATTTGTATTTAACACAATTATAATGATCAAATTTTTGTTATCTCTCTTCCTGAGAATAATATTTTACTTCTACAAGTCTATAGATATTTAACTTATCTGATTTCTGGGTAAGTGACACCAAATTACTGTGTTCCATTCCCATTATCTTTAATTTGTTTCCTTCCCCAAGAAAAGAGTCAATGAAGGGATTTCCTAAACCAGATGATTCTTGAGGGTTATTCTTCTTCCACATGTCTAAGCTCTCAACACTTTGAAAATGATGCAATGTTTAATGAGTTTTAAATGTTAATACTTCACCAAAGCATTTCCCTCAAATAATTCAAATATTATCATTCTATAGTTACCAGCCTGCCTCCCTCTCTCCTTCTCCTTCTCTCTCTCTCTCTCTCTCTTTCTCTCTCTCTCTCTTTCTCTCTTCTCTCTCCCTCTCTCACACACACACATACATTGTCATATGACAAAGCTACACTCTCAGAAATAATTCTAAATATCATCATTTGCTATTTCAGTATTACATTAGTACAGAAAAATGGATTATTATCATCAGTCATCATGAGCAACAAACATTTTACTGAGTGCTCACTGCATCCCGCCTGAGCACTATGGTAGGTATCTGAAAACTGAGTAATAAATTCTACTCAGAAAGAACACCCGTCTCCCTTTTATTTTGAAAATTAGACCACAATGAATCTCATTTGTCCTGATTCAATCAGGCATCATTTGCCTCAAGTATTTTTAAATGCTTTTCTTGAATTTTATCATATCAAGCCCGTTGCTCATAAGGGAAGATAGTTCCAAAGAGAAGGCCCCATTAAAAGTTCACCAAACTGCAGGGAAGAGCTTAGTAACCTAGGCAACAGGATTGAAACATTTAGATTCCCTGGAACCAAGGGTTCCTAACCAGGAACACTTAATTCATTCACTCATCCCAAAGCTGATGAACAGAACACTAAGGCAGCATGCAGTGACCTCAGGTGAGATTAAAACACACACACACACACACACACACACACACACTCTAAGCATAAACAACCCAAAGGCTGCATCTCCTTCATGAGAACATTTTAAAACCTTAGTAAAGTTTCACCTTTGTGCCTTACCTATTCTATTTTTCCAGTCAGATGTGGTGGTGTGTCTACCTACTGATAACTTTCCTTTCCAGCTGTGGATGGCCTTAAGGTATTTTTTTTTTACTTTAGTCAAGTAAAACATTTGATTTGGGAGAAGGAAACAACATTTCCATTGTATATTTGGCATGGCCATAACCAGGAAATGATGCAGTTGGGGCGAGCACCAAGAACTCTGAACAGGGGATTTTGTATCTTCAACTGAAGGGGAAGACCACCCAGTGGTGTGGAAACAGTGTCTCCAGGACACTAGTGTGAGGTAAATGCTATGTTTCTGACCATGGATCAGGGAAGGGAGTCATACTATTCCAATCTCTAATAGCTTTATATTTTAACTGATATTCTTCTATTTCTATGCTGCACAGTACGAGGGTTGTTGGTGCCCTCTAAAGCAGAACCCTGATTGTATCACCCTAGTAATAGCTGCTTTGAATTTAATCAAGATTCTTCCTCTTTCTAGACCCCAGTTGCCTCAGATGTAGAAAGAGGGCTTTGGATTTATAAAGTCCCTTTTAATCCCATCATCTGTACTATAATTTTATTTCCCCTGTTTTTTCTTCAGTGATTAGCCTGATGTAGCCTGGGATGTTTACTTGATACAACAGCTGCTACAGTTTCACTCTACCTAGAAAGATACTTGAAGTGGCATTTTGGCAGTTGTGTCAGTATAATACACTGTCCTTCAAGTGCTTCTGACAGTAATTATAAATGTGGATCAATTTTTATAGACTAATCAAGGATAACCTGAAATTGAGCCTATCACATAAACCCATCCAATTAACTAGTGGAACTCTTCAGTTTAAGTCCTCCTATCCCTGAGAGAAAAGGTGGCACCATAGTTCTGTTATAAATTACATTTGAATTATTTTATGAGTTTTCTCCAAGAATATTATATCAGCTCTATGCCATGGTAATTTAACTCATTTATATTTCCCAAATACAAAGTTCTAACCAGGAGCTCACTGTTCCCAAATGCTCCCAAATGCTCCCTTGCTTTTGATCTCATTAACTATGTAACTGATTTCTTCTCTCTGAACTTTACTCCATAAAAATAATTCTTCCAGTTACCCATAAAAAGAGCATAATATCTCATAAAATGATGGAAACTTAAATTTAACCTCGCTAATTCTAGGTTATTGAGGTAAAAAAACCTTAATAAGGAGCAACTCTGTTGAGATTTCTTAATATTTGTGTATATTATATTAAGTAAATATAGTGGATGAAAATTCAAAAAAATTTAGTGTGATGGGAGATCAGATTATTCAATTTACCAGAGGCTTATTCAATTAAAAACAATTTACCAAAGGATTCCTTTAAATAGAAATATTTTATGTATTTTTTGAATTATGTGGTTTGCAACTTCTTTAATTTATAAATTTTAGGAACATATATTATATAACATGTCATTTCTATTACTAGGGGATTTTTCTAATGACCAAGAACCTTACAGAAAATACAGACTTTCCTGATTCAGATCCATGGCCAATTCAGCTTTCTGAGACACTAAGGAAAATGCTTGCCCACTCTTAAGTCAGACTCAGACATAAGATAATTTGAAACCAAAGTAGTATGAGACAATTTCCTAAGGGAGGTGGGACTTGGGACAAGCCTTAAGTGAAGTATAGGAGTTATTGAGGCAAAGGAGGAGGAGATAGAAAAAAACCTAAGCTCCTTGAGGTCAGGGACTATTTAATTTTGTATTTTTAATTTTTAATTAATTTGTATCCAAAATTACTAGCATAATGCCTAAAGTATAGGTAGTGCTTACTAAATGATTATTAAATGTAATTAAATTGATGTCATTCCAAATAGAGGAGTAAAACATGAATTTAAAAAACCCAAATAAGAATAAGAATGGTTTGGATGTATGTGTGGAGGGGAAAGAGCAAGGACACTAGTATGACCAAAATGAACTATTTGTATTGGGGAGTAATAAAAACATTATGGTCAAAAAGGCTGAAATGAAGGTACACTTAGTATGGCATCTTAAATCTTAGTCTGAAAGGTTACTACTTGAGAGTAAGATCCTACTACTTGTCCTGCATCAAAAATGAGGGACTAACATGTTGAGAAGTGGCCTGTGAAACAGGTGATGATGAAAGATGAATCTCGAAATAATTTGCCAGATGAATTGGAAAGGAGAGGAACTATAGCCATGAAGTATAGATAGAGCACTGCTGATGTAGGAAAAAAAGGAGTGCAAAATCAGGGCAAAAAGGGACTTTAGAAACCAAATAGTTCAACTACCTGATTTTACAAATATGAAAACTGAGACCCAGAAAGGAACCAAAACTTATCAATGATCACAAAAAGAAAAAGAGAGCCAAAAGGTACATGCAAGTCCCTAGATTCCAAATCCAGTATTTCTTTTATAATATAATATACTGTAGCCCACTAATTCAAAGCAGGTGAAGATAAGGGCGATGCCAGTCAGTAAATAAACATATATTAAGTGTCTTCTAAATGCTAGCCTGTGCTAAGCAGTGATAGTGAGAATGAAGATTAAGGGACAAAGCTAGAAACTTTTCAAAGAATTCACAGGAGAACTTAATGACTATATTTAAGGACAAAGGAGAATGAAGCAATCTTTATGGCTCTTAAGCTTCAAGAATGAAAAAAAATCACAGAAGCATTGACAGCAATAAGCAAACCTGGCTGGAAAAGCTGGTTTGGGGAAGGAGAGGATATTTTAAATATTTTGAACTAAAAGTAATATTGGAATAGTCAAGCAGTGATGTGCATCTCTAATTCAAACATGAAAGGCTGAAACTTAGTTAAGTATTTACTCCTGAAGAAATAAATAAGGGGAGAGGTAGGGAAATGGAAAAACAGTAATATAGGAGTAATAATTTCTACACTGAGACTGTATTAACTCTTTAAAAGAGTACTTACTTTCTTGAGAAGTTAAGCTAAGCCCATGGATCTCTTCTTAGAATAATATTTTAAACACACAGGATTAAAAAGGAAACCAATTATACAAAATGCAATCTCTCTCTCTCTCTCTCTCTCTCTCTCTCTCTCTCTCTCTCTCTCTCTCTCTGTCTCTCTCTCTCTGTCTCTCTCTCTCTCACTCACTCTGTCTCTGAACCTGTCTTTATCTATGCATACAAATAAAATACATATTCATATACAAGCACATATTATAAGTATGTATAAAACAAGTTCAGGAGCTCTGGTTAAGAAGAGGAATGGCTCAGGGCCAATGGCCAAGTATTAGAGGTAGCTTGCAGCAAGAAAGTAGGAGGAAGAGGAAAAGGAAGACTTCTAAGACTTAATAGTTCTTTAGTCATATTAAAGCTAACATGCATTTTGTGAGTAATGATGTACTCCAATGGCATCTCATATAATATCTATCATTTATGATTTGTATCATGTTTATGAGCCTTAATTTAATTTTTATAATTAGCCAAAATTTGTGTCAATAAGCAACACTACGCATGGCTATGCAGAAATAGTCATTCTATATACTTCATAACTTGTCAAGGAATCTAAAATGTAAAGGAAAGAAAACCTTTCAAATAAATATTTCACTTTTCATTTCTGATTTCAAGGCCAGGAAGAAGACCCGTGAAATGATGGGTACTACTACCTCACAAAGTGTTCTTAAAAACAGTCAAGTTTGGAAGGTCAACTAGAGAAAACAGTCTAAAGAAAATCCTTCTGTAACTTAAAAGAATCTTTTACAAAATATTTATCTTCTAGGTTCACGAAATTGTTAAAGTTCTACACATTGTGAATGATCTATAAACTTCAAAGCAAGTAGCCCAATGTACCAATGTATTATTTTCAGAAAAAAATATCTAGAAGTGAATTATTAGCTAAGCTTGTACTAGATGACCTCCAAACTCCTTTAGATTAAAAAAATCCTCCAAATTGCCTTTTTTCATGTCCCTTGAAATGTAAAACTTAGAAACATTACTTAAGATACAAAGGAATTAAGTCCATAATTTAGTCCAGATTCGTTAGAATGCCTTATTAAGGTCCAAATTGCCTTTCTTAAACATTCAAGCGACTAAAGTAACAGCAAGGCTAGTAAAAATGTTTCAAATCTTTTGATTTTAACAGAATGAAATGTTCAGAAATATCCACACAATTTATTTTCTCCATCCACGCAATCATCAATCAACTAAACATTTTGTGAAACATCTGTCCCATATCAAATATTGTGTTAAACACTAGGGTTTTAAAGACAAAAATGAAGGTCTCTGTTTTCAAAGAGCTTCTTGATTCTCCTTCAAAGAGATTCTATGGCAAGTCAATATGGATATCATGGTCCCATATAGATGTATAAAATAAATGTCAAATAATATTGGATGGAGAGGAATTCAGAGAAAGGGGTTTGGGGCAAGAAAGGTCTCTTGAAAGAAGTGCCATTTGGTCTGAGTTTGGAAGGAACTAGGAAATCTAAGAGGTAGAGGTGGGAAGTTAGCATATTCCAGGCATCAGAAGCAGCTTGAGCAAAGTCATGAAGATAGGAGGCAAAAACTTAAGTGTGAGATAGCAAGAAAGCTAACCTGACTGGACCAATAGAAGTATAAAGAGGAATAATATGTAATAATATGGAGATTATGAAAGTTTTTAAATACAAAGGATGGGAGGGTGAATTTGATTCTAGATGTAATATGGAAATTTATTGATCAGAGGAGTAATATGATCAAGCCCAAGGTCAGAATTACACATTTAAAATAATCTATGTTTCCTGTATGATTTCACTGCCATTCGTACAATTCAGAGATTCCTCTGTTTGTCTCACTATATTCCAAGAAGTTGATTGACCAAGTTTACTTTATTTATAGGTTGGAGTAAATATTATTTATCATGTTGAGAATTATTTGGGCTAATGATCTCACTTATTAGCACAGAGGATCATATTTTTGATACATTGGTATTTTCCATTTAAGATAAAGCTTTGGCTTTAAGTGGATATACATAGCATTCAAGCAGAAAGATGTTTTCAGAATTTTGCTTTTGTAAGTTCTTCTTGAAAACTTGTAAGCCAAATTTAAATCTTTTTTCCTGCCTCAGAAAACTTTATTGCTTTGCCTTTTTAAGTCCATTGATATTTTTGTTTTCTGCATGGTTAAAGTATACTTCTGATTTTTAACTCCTTTGGGCATAAAATCTCATAAAAATACATTTCATTTGGATTTGTTTAAAATTCAGATTGCACAATTCATTTTGGTCTCAGGTTAAAAGAATTGTTGGGTCTTTGAAAAAAATGAATCAAGTCACAAACCAATGACCTTAGATATACTATTAGTATAAATTTGTTTAGTCATAGGTAAGACAGATAAGAGAGGATAGAACATTTTTCAGCTCCAATTAACACATTCTCCATTTCTAGATTGAGATGTCTACATATGACTCATCTATGTTTATCAGCAAGAGATGAGCTTTCTACCAACTCTTTTAAATGCTCTTCAAATTTGCCTTTTTCCATTAGAAAATAAATAACGATGCCTATACATTGAAAAAGACATGAGAAAACAATGTATTCAATTCCTTAAATTAGTCCAGAATACTTTAGAAAAGGGAAACTATGCTAATGGATCAAAAGGCAATATCTTAAGAGCCAGGAGTCATTCAGGTTCATAGATGGAGGAAAAAAGTATTTAATAATACTAATAGCAATTTATACCTCTCAAATTGAGAAGAAAAATGTCAGATGCAAAGGGAAGCAAAGGCTACCATAATACTACTTCAGATTACTTTAGTCTGCTAGATTCATGGCACATAAGATATGGAGACACCAAACATCCACTTTCAAGTGGCCTAATCCTAGAGGTCAAGACCTCGAAAATCCAAGTTCCCTTTACAGAGATATGGCAGCTATCTTTTAAAGGTACCACTAAAGTTGCAACCCATCATGTCTTTAAAATTGACTATAGGCACAGAAGATCACTTGAAGGAACAACATTATGCATACCATAGAGAGCAACCAACCTTGTGTTCTTTTTCCTCTACCTTCTTTCTATACAACATAAATTATTGAAAATATTTTTAAAAACAAAAGAAAAAGCAATATGTGTAGCATGTAGAACTAGAAATCAAAAAGATCTGAAATTTCACTCTGTCCTCAGCTGGATTAAACATGTGAAGACCAATCTCTTTGCCTAATGTTCTCAAGTGGGACTGTAATAATTTCAAGGGTATTACACAAGCATATTATTTATGGAAAGGTTTAAATGGACCTACAACAAGAAGTGAGGTTTGGATTAGTTGGTGGTGACTTCTCAAGATCATTTCAAGAGCTATCATTTTATTACATAATTCTGAATTCTATCATTTAAAAGACTAAAGATCACAGTGTTACTGAAGTAGTACTTTCTATTTACAAATGCTCTAAAATCCATTAGATTATATCAGTTAATTAATATTTTTTAGATGCCTATAGTATGCCAAACACTGCACTAAGCAATGAGGATACAAAGAAAGAAAAAGAAAGAAAAAAATGAAGAAAAACTCAGTCCCTAATCTCAAGGAACTCATAGTCCAATATGCACAACACACAGGGTTACAAACAAAATATATCCAGGATAAACTGGAGATAGTGTAAGAGGAAAGGTACTAAGATTAAGGAAGATTGGGAAAGACTTTTTGTAGAAGGTAAGATTTTTGCTAAAACTTAAGGAAAACCAAGAGGCTAAGAGGAGGAGAGAAAGAATTCCAGCAAGGTGGGACAGCCAGTGAAAATACTGAGTCAGGAGATGGAATTTTGTGCTCAAGGAACAAGGATGTGGTGAGGAGTAAAATGTAATAAGATTGGGAAGGTAGGAAGGGGCCAAGTTATGAAAGGCTTTAAAAGCCAAACAGAGGAAATTATATTTGATCCTTGAGGTAAAAGGGAGCCACAGGTATTTATTTAATAAAGGTGTGATATTGTCAGACCTTTGTTTTAGAAAGATCAATTTGACAGTGGAGTAGAAGATTGATTAGAGTGGGGAGAAACTTGAAGAAGGAAGACAAACCAGCAGGCTATTGCAATAGTCTAGGCAGGACATGACAACAGCCTGTAGCAGGGAGTGGTGACAGCATCAGAGAAGAAAAAGAGCCATATATGAGAAATGTTACAAAGGTAGAAATAACAGGACATTACAACTGATGGGATATAGTGGAGAGAGGAGGTGATTAAGCTGAATATATGTTTCCAAAGTCTTAATGTCTATTGCAAGGAAGAACAATTAGCCAATTCATGAAATGGCACTTTAGTTATAGAACTATGGTGAAGAACTACCATATCTTAGCCTAAGACCGTATTCCCTGTCAATATGAAAATTGAGGAAAGCTTGGTTCCAGCCAGATAATATATATGAAATTCAAACACATTTGTTGAATTTCAAATGCATTATTATTCGATGATAGACAAGGCTAACAAGGACATAGAATCAAAACAAACAGCATTAACACTAAAAATTAGATAAGATATCATTAAGGAATTTGCTAATTGTATCTTCCTTATATAAACCGTATTTACTAGCTCAACTAATTAGGACATGATGCTAATCAGCACAAATTCAAGAATTTGATTCCAAAATGGGCCAGACTCTTTCTGTTCCATAGCTACAGACTACACTTAACCCTAGTCTTCTTATAAATAAATGATTCTGTTGGTCATTTATTGATACCAATTTGAAAGTGACATGGAAGCGAGAAGAAGAATTAATGGAAAATGTGTAGTTAAATCAATAAAAACCAATACTAAAAACAATAATAATAAAATAAGCCATTAAGTATATGCTATTTTGAATGTGGGTCATGGCCACATTGATTTCATATTCAGAGGACAATTGATTTTACTATGAACATATGGATAATATATATGATATTTTTTAAACATAGTACAACTATATTTAGCAGAAAATTGTTACTGTACTTCAAGTATAGAACTATATGGACTTACACGTTTGTACTACATAAAAATTCATTTTACTTAGAGAGTAACTTCTTATCTAATAAAAAAATAAAATTAGCATATCTATACAACTCCACCAGTGATTTACTGTGTAACCTCAGATAACAACAGTTTCACTTCTTTTTGTCTTGACTTGTACTATATCATGAATGGACATTTATGTATGGAATGTATGAATGCAAATTTAGGAAAGGGTATAGTACAAAGACTTACAATAACTTGCTTCTCAGGGTCAGCACAACAATTTTGACAGAAATGGACCAGTGATATGGCCAAAGAGTACAATTTATCCTTCAATTCTATTTTCTGAAAATCTATCTGAAAATTCTTTGAGGGCAAGGATCCTTCTTATACTTGTCATGCATACTACTATTTGCCACAAGCTTAGGCAATATTGGGCAAAAATTAAACATCAGTAAAAAAAAGTGTTGACATAATCCTCTATTAGGATCTTATTTGTACACTGACAATGGCAACATGTGAAGCTTTTTAAAAGGCAGTAGGATTTGATAATAATAGAATTGCTTTAATAATAATATTGAACATGAAGATTTTCATAGTTCATTGATTTTTTTAAATTCTTGGCAGCATCCTCCCCTATTATTTCCAGTGAATTTATTAGAAGAATTTTATTTTCTCAACATCACTTTAAAATCTGTGCCTAATGTTCAAGGAAATTCTGGCACATTAGGAGAAACATCTATCTGCCAATATAAATTATTTTGGAAGTCATCTGGAAATGAAAAAAAGTTATTATTTTCACAGATTCTCCCATCAAATCTCCAGCTATATGCAAAAAATATTGTGATGTTACAACAAAGGCTCAGACTTGACATCCTTACCTGGCACCCTCTTCGCCCAGTTGATCATATGAACAAGCTCCCTGTCTGCAAGGTTGGTCAATAAAGTCATCATTGAAGCTTCACTGAAAGGTCTATTTGGATCATATTCAGAATAAAGTATTGGTGGCTCAGCTTCCAGCAAGGCGCTAACCATTTGTTCAGCTGTCAGGGACAAGGCTGGGCTGTTCTTCTTGGTATGTTTAATCAAGAGAGGACTTGGCCAAAGGGTAGAAGCTCTCATGTCAGTCGAGGGACCTGCTTCATTTCTTCCATCCTGATCATCTCTTTGGCGTTTATGTTTCAACATACGCCCCCCTCGGCGATCCTTCCGGATTCCTGGGAGGTAAAAACAAACTAGTTTATTTCCTATGCTTTAACTTACACTTCTAAACTGAAATTATCATTATATGTCCATTTGTTTTAATTTTTTTCTGTAATGGACACTAGAAAGAAAATGTTAAATGTTATATGGATTTATTATCAATTATTCCCAGGAAATAACTAAATTTTAAAATGCCACCTCTATACTAAGCATATTTTTAAAAAAGAGATTGCCTTGTCTTTGGATAAAATACTCATGAATCCACCATACTTTCAAAGAAAACCATTTTGTAGAAGTGACAAAGGTATAATGAATTGCCCAAAGTAACTACTAACTCTGTCCTATGGAACACAGAAGGTGCAGCTAAATCTTTTATTACCACAATACTGAAGTATCATCATTCATGATATTTTCTCCTTGGCTGAAAGAATAGCTGTCACTCAGGTTCAAGGATACTTCCAAGATCTTGTTTTTCACAAGTGTACTTCTTTTTTCCTATGATAAAAGTTTCCAAGCAGCTTATTTATTTTGCCAAACCTATACCCAGTCACGGTTCCTGTAACTAAATTATGGGGACATAGTCCATCTCTTCCATTTTTTCAGTGATACCTTAGTCCACAATAGGCAGCACTATGAGACTAAAAGGAAGCTTGCAATTACATAGGAACCAATGGAAGATGAAAATTATCATGGCCACAAAAAAGTCTTTGACTTTACCACATCTAGCCAAATTGCAAGTTATATTAAAGTCTGGTGTTAAACAATGTTCACATTAGAAAAGAGAAGTTATTATAATCTTTTTTTCATTCAAGAGAAGACATAAGAAATTATTCTTTAGAATATGTCTTTATTGAACTCTCTAATTGTTGATGTTGATGAATTCTTGCTTTTTTTCTTATTCTTTGGTAAAAAAAATACGTCTCTCTCATTAGGGAAGAAGATAGGTATCTATCAGGAGTCTCAATAACCTTTAAACTATTAAATTTTAAAATTGCACTAAGATTTTTAAGTCATCTTAAATTAGAAACAAAGATGGTATGAGCACAAATACCAAATTTTAAAAGACTTTTCTAGGCCAATTAAAGCCAGAAAAAAATGGTATGGAAGTAGTGAGAACCTTTCCTTAAAATGTCAGGGGCTTTGAAAAATATTTTCCTTTGAGGATATTAGTTGTCCCTATTTGCATTTCTTTTCACTTATTTTACTTGTTTCATCAGTATTTCAACAATATTTCATCAAAATTCACTTATTTCAAATTTTGCAAATTTGAAATCTAAGGCAGAGAGAAGTTAAATGACTTGCCCAGAATTAAAATTATCGTCTTCCTAATTCCAGGCCTACCATGCTATCTTTTAAACAATCTAGGGCTCTCATTTTTTTCTTTTCTTTTTGTTCCTTTTTTTAGACCCTTACCTTCTGTCTTAGTATCAATTCTAAGACAGAAGAGTGGCAAGGACTAGGTAATTGTGGGTAAACAGCTTGCCAATGGCCACACAGCTAAGAAGCATGTGAGGGCAGATTTGAACTCAGTTCTTCCTGACTCCAAAGCCTGGTGCTCTATCCATTGTGTTACCTATACCCTTTCATGTCTTTTATAATCACAATTGTCACTTCTATAGTGCTTACAGGTTTACAAATTTGGGGGCAGCTGGATGGCTCAGTAGATTAAGAGCCAGGCTTAGAGATGGAAGGTCCTAGGTTCAAATCTGACCTCAGACACTTCCTAGCTGTGTGACCCTGGGCAAGTCACTTAACCCCCATTGCCTAGCCCTTACCACTTAGCCTTAGAACCACTACACAATATTGATTTTAAGATGGAAGGTGAGGGTTTAATAAAAATTTAAAAACGAGTTTACAAATTTATATGTACACAATATGTAATGTGTACATTATAATGTATAAATAAACTATCATTTAAGCTTCACAACCCTGTCGAGGTAGACACTACAAGTATAATCATCTATATTTTACAAAGGAAGAAACTGAGGCACAAAAGAGTTAAGGAACTTACCCATTGTCATTGTCATAGGTAAGATTTGAACCTATATCTTCCTTGATCCTCATCTAGCAATGTATATAATATTCCATTGCAACTCTCTGTGCATGATATGCTGAAAAGATCACTAACTCTATAGTTTGAGGACATAACCGTGTGGATACTACCCGTGTGATCTTGGGCAAGTCACTTCTGAACGTGGAGGCAGAAAGACTTGGGCTAAAATCCTGCCTCAGGTACCATGACTTTGGGAAAGTCATTTAACTTTTATCATTCCCAGTTTCCACATTTATAAAATGAGGATAATAATGGCACCAAACACTCCCCAAAGTTGTGAGAATCAAATGAGATGATACATGACTTCACTTGGCAAACCTTAAAACACTATATAAATGTTAGCTATTATTATACTACTACTGCTGCTTTTATTATCATTCTTATTTGATATGATGATGATTATGGTTCTAAATTTATAGCGTATTATAATTAGTCAAATCTCTAGTTAATGAAGACAGTTAGGTGGCATAGTGGGTAGAGTACCAGGCTTGAAGTCAAAGAGACTCATCTTTGAGTTCAAATCTGGCCTCAGACACTTACTAGCTCTGTGATCCTGAGCATACTTTCTTCTGACCAAAATGACATTTTTGCAATTCTTTGCATAAAACATTCCATTTACTGTCTTTACCATAGTGGAATTGAGTCTCACACTCCCTTACAGTCTCATGAAAGTATGACTTGCTTGGTAAACTCTAAAACAAAATGAATTGAATTTAGTTGTAGAGAAGCAGGCTGTCTAATACTTATAAAATTGCCTACCAGCTAAACAAGTGAGGGGCAGAAACAGTCAATAGTAAAACTAAGTATATTTCTACGTCTTAAACTTTCTAAATAAGTTGAAATTTAGTTGAGAAGGAAAATAAGCAAACCTCTAAATCATCGTTATGAAAAACTGTAAATCAGAACAATTCTGAACTTTCACCTCATACACAGCAAATTGGCAAAAATAACAAAAGACAGAAATAGTCCCTTGGAATTGTGGAAAGGCATAATTAGTGGAACTGTGACTTGGTTTTTTAAAACATTCTGGAAATCAAGTTTATCCTGTGTTGTTTTGAAAAGCAGCCAAAATGTCTGTACTCTTTGACCCAGAGGTACCCCTGCTAAGCATATACCTCAAATATGTCAAGAACAGAAACGTCTCATATGCCCCCAAAATACTTATAGAAGTACTTTTTGGAAATATTAAAGTATTAGAAATAAAGTTGATGCCCAGCAACTGAAAGACTATACCAACCGTGGTATGTTGATGCAATAGTTTGTTAGTGTATTGCAAGAGAGAGCAAATATAAATAATTTATTGAACTATGTAAAAACAATAATTGACACAAGTGATATAATTGAAACAATCAAGAACACAATATACACAATGGGTACAGTAATTCAATGGCAAAGAAAAAGATGATGATGATGATGATGAAGTAGATGAAGATGAGGAAATTGAAAACTACATAATTATAATGACCACAGTTAGCATCAGAAAAAAGGTGAGAAAAGATGTATCTTTTTTTCCTAAAAGAATTTCAGGAGTATGAGTATAGAATATTAATATACTGTCAGATTTTGCAGATGCATTGGTTAGTTTGTAATTTTTTATTTCTTTTTTACTCTTTGTTATTAAGGAATAAATGATTCACTAAATAAGGAGGGGCAAGGATATATTCTGAAAGGAAAATGATATATTTCAATTGAAAAATTCTAAAACGTGAAAAAAGGATTTTGACAACTTAATCCTTAAAATGGTATTTGTACAAAATATTGATCACATGGATAGATAAATTCAAAGAATTATTGGACTGGCTTCTATTTAAAAAATTAACCATTAGCATGACTGGAGACATAGATGAAATACTTATCAAAATTAAATGCAACTGTAAGGAATGGTCACTGAATTAGATGAATTAGAATTTTAAAAGATCTCGACAACTTCAACCAAAAAACCAAAATCCAAGAGAGTAATTTTTGCTTCTGAACCTATGAATTATTGGTTTAAGAATTCCTGATGAGAAAATTCCCTCTACCAATGCAGATAAAGAACAGTTCTGAAATAACGGTCTTACAGAGTTCCCTAGAACACCGAGAGATTAAGCCTAGTTTCAAACAGTTACTTATCAAAAGTGGAACTTGAACCCAGGTCTTACTCTCTCCAAGGTCAGCTTTATCTATTCTATCACATTGCTTCTTAGGTGACATCAATATAATGAAAACTCTCCAGAACACAGACTTATTAATAGCTCTTATAATGCTATATTTTGATCATCAGTGAACAGGGACTACCACATTTGGCCTTAAACACATCATTGCCATTGGAAAATATCCCAAAGAAATGTGACATGTTATTAAAAAGAATTTGGGAAGAGTGGATAGACCAGATCAAATATACACTAAAGAGATTTGTGCTGAAAGCAACTCAGTCTTGAAAGCATTGAAAGATTGTATCACAAGCTCCTTCAGGGATACTAAAATAGTCCAGTATAGGAAAGAAGCTTGTTTGATTTTACTCTAGAGAGATAATTGAAAGGAAATGAATCAGTTGTTCATTTGTGTCCAACTCTTCATGACCCTGTGGACCATAGCACACCAATACTGTCAATGGAGTTTTCTTGGCAAAGATACTGAAGTGGTTTACCATTTCCTTCTCCAATGTATTAAGGCAAACAGATATTAAGTGACTTGCCCAAGGCCACACCATTAGTAAGTGTCTGAAGCTATATCTAAATAATGTCTTACTGACTCCAGACCCAGAGTTCTGTCCATTGAGCTACTTAATTACTTTTATATGAAATTTTACTTCACATCCATAATTTTCTATATCTTTAAGTTTGGGAGGATCATCTATGCTTATATATACATGCTTATATATTATATGCATATATTATATATAGATATGTAGGTATCTATCTGCCTACATAAATATGGGACATTTCTACCTATAAATAAATTTAGAGATTGAAGGTTTTCTTTGTAAAATATGAGGAGGGAAGTCTGGCTTTTGCAAATGATTTTCTAAGGCAGATCATAATTCTAAAGTAACAGAATTGACTGAAAGACACAGGGGGAGGGATACTACATTTATTTTTTTCTTAACTAAAAATATTATTTAAATTGGTAGAACAAAAAGAAACCTTAAAGGCTCTCTTGATAGATAGATAGATAGATAGATAGATAGATAGATAGATAGATAGATAGATAGATAGATAGATAGATAACCAGACAAATATATATATGGATAGATGGAATATTTATTAAGCTCTTATTATGTAATGGGCATTATTCTAACCTCTTGGATACAAATAATAGCAAGCAAAACATTCCCTATTCCCAGTGAGCTTACATTCTAGTGGGAGAAGACAACAAAGGGAAGCATAAAAGGTGCAAAGGATTATACCAGGAAATGCAGAAACAAACTTGGTTGTAGGCAAGATAAAGTAAAAAAAATAATTTATCAGAATCTAGGCAACTTCCTAGATCGGAGTTCAAATTTCCTGTGGAAGGGAGGAAATAAACATTTATTAAACACCTACTATTTGCCAGGCATTATGCTAAGCATTTTACAAAAATTATTTCATTTGATCCTCACAACAACCCAGGAATACAGGTGCTATCATTATCCCTATTTTGTAGCTGAGGAAACTGAAACAGGCAGGGGCTAAAGCATTTGCCCAAGATCAGAGAGTAAATAAATATCTGAAGCTGGATTTGAACTCAAGCCTTTCTGATTCCAGAAACTCTATCAATTTTGCAACCTTCCTGTCTCAGTGGGGAGAGTGTAGGAATGGTTGGAGACAATAGACAAGAATATCATGAATAACACAACTATAGAGATAACTCTGACAATAATTCATCTTCAACACCAAACCAAGATTTATGTTTGCCAAATGAATTTATTCTTCTCCTGGATAATGTCTCAATGGAATGGAGATTCACTATAAATAATGAGATTCTCTAGAATGCTCTAGTTTTTAGATGGCACAATGCTTAGTGTATCCAGAAATTTTACAGATTTTTCCCAATGACATACATAATTCCTCCAAATAAATTGGCCTAACAATTCGTAGAGGAAAAAACAGAAAGGTAAAAAATGAAAAAATATATACAAGAGAAATGCAAATCAAAACAACTCTGAGGTATCACCTCACACCTAGCAGATTGGCTAAAATGAAAGAAGGGGAGAGTAATGAATGTTGGAGGGGATGTGGAAAAATTGGGACATTAATGCATTGCTGGTGGAGCTGTGAACTGATCCAGCCATTCTGGCTGGCAATTTGGAATCATGCTCAAAGGGCTATAAAAGAATGCCTGCCCTTTGATCCAGCCATACCATTGCTGGGTTTGTACCCCAAAGAGATCATAGATAAATAGACTTGTACGAAAATATTTATAGCTGCGCTTTTTGTGGTGGCAACAAATTGGAAAAGGAGGGAATGTCCTTCAATTGGGGAATGGCTGAACAAACTGTGGTATATGCGGGTGGTGGAATACTATTGTGTTAAAAGGAATAATAAACTGGAGGAGTTCCAGGCGAACTGGAGAGACCTCTGGGAACAGATGCAGAGCGAAAGGAGCAGAGCCAGAACTTTATACACAGAGACTGATATACTATGGTAAAATTGAATGTAATGGACCTCTGTACCAGCAGCAATACAGTGACCCAGGACAATTCTGAGGGATTTATGGTAAAGATGCTACCCACATTCAGAGGAAGGACTGCAGGAGAGGAAACATATAAGAAAAACAATTGCTTGAACGCATGGGTCGGGGTGGACATGATTGAGGGTGTGGACTCAAAACTACCACACCAATGCAACCACCAACAATTTGGAAACTGATCTTGATCAAGGACACATGACAAAACTAGTGGAAATGTGCATCGGCCATGAGTGGGGGGAGTGCAGGGGGCGAAGCGGAAAGGAGGAGCATGAATCATGTAACCATGTTAAAAATGAATATTAATAAATGTTTTGAAAAAATATATATACAATTGGATAGTCAGTCCATAGATATACTTCAGATGGTCTATAAACTGAGACCAAAACTACAGAGAGGCACAAAGGGTTATATTGATGAACGACGAGTATAAATAGGCTGCAACATGTGTCTGATGATGCCATATGCATTATGAACAAGAAGTAACATAAAGGATATCATGAGAAAAATCTATAAGTTCTAAGGGAATTTGAAATTGTATCATATGGAAAAGAGATGAAGGAACTATAGACAGGTTGGGGAATGAGGTTTATATAAATCTTCCCACTCAGAGGAAATATATATTAGTACTCTCGATATTCTATGAGCTGTCATGTGGAAAAGGGGATGAAATATTCTACTTGGGTCTATAAGATAGATTTAATATGAAATGGAAGAAATTAAAGGGTAGTAAATTTTGCATTCAAAATATGGGAGAACTTCCCAAGAGTTAGAGCTATTATTGTTGTTGCAATGGAATAGGCAAGTTTTAGAGTACTCTGCCACTAGAGATATTCAAAGAGAAGTTGGATGAATACCTGCTGGGGATGGATCCATTCTTCAAGTAAGATTTGTGCTAGAAAATGCTTAGAATTCTTTCCATTTTTAAGATTCTATGATTCTAAGTGCATGTGACAAACATCTATGATATTACGTAGAGTAGCGTAAATAAATATGCCACTAAGAATATTCCACATATCACAAACAGCAATATAGCACAAGAATTCAAAAATTATTCTCACTCTAATTGAAAATGAATGTGAAAACATGGAATTCTAAACTTCCATTTTTAGTTCTACCTTGTTTATAATAAGGCCTATTGAAGCAACATAATTTAGTGGATAAAGTATAGGAGGCAAGAGTTATAGATTCAAATCCCAACTCAGAAACTTCTTGATTGTATGGTTCATATGCAAATCACTGAAACCCTCTGTTTCCTCATTTGTAAATGATGATGATAACACACGTACTTTATATCTCAGCATGTTGTAAATTAATCAATCCATAAGTATTTATTAAACATCTACTATGTGCCTAGCTACAAAAAAAGGGCAAAGACCTGCTCTTGTTTCTCATAGCTAATGAGTTGTTTTGAGTTAAGTACTTTATAGATTCTAAGGTATATAAATGGGAGATATTATTATCATTACAGAATTGGGCCTAATGTAATACAGACCATGTCTAACTTGCCACCAATTCTTCATTACTCAGGGATGTGGAGAATGGGAATGGTGTGGACAATTGAAATTTCTAAAAATGTATTCTCTTGGGGGCAGCTGGGTAGCTCAGTGGAGTGAGAGTCAGGCCTAGAGACGGGAGGTCCTAGGTTCAAACCCGGCCTCAGCCCCTTCCCAGCTGTGTGACCCTGGGCAAGTCACTTGACCCCCATTGCCCACCCTTACCACTCTTCCACCTATGAAACAATACACCGAAGTTAAGGGTCTAAAAAAAAATGTATTCTCTTCTCCTTCACCAAGACATTTTAAGGGCTATTTCCACATAGTAAAAAAAATCTGGTTTAATAAAGTGGCCAAATGGCCAATATGCCAGGTAGCAGAAATGAGAAAGATAAACAATTAGTTTGGATAACTGGAAAACTAGATACGACAATCAAAATTGTCTATATAATATACAGTACTTAATATATTTGCAAACATTGTATACAATTTTAATAGAATAGAAATAAATTTGTTACCCTGTAACTTAAAATAGATGCCACTCCAAATGAATTTGGATAATAAAGCGAATTATTTCAATAACATTATGAAAGGGTTCCGCAATTATTATGTTGGTGCACTCCAAGGTTATAAACCTCTCCTAGAAAGGAGAAAGAGGTTTGAAGTGAGAGACTTTCCCAGAAAAAGATGCTTCCAGTAGAGGTTGCTGGAAGGCCAAAGTCACCCTTAAGATATTTGTCAGGAAAAGAGCAAGTGGATGAGAGGTGAAGTGGAAATGTTGAATAGGAAAGGGAGATAGAGAATGGAAAAACAGTAAATCACCAAAGATAAATTTCTCTAAAATGAAATACTGTTCATAATGATTATTAAGTCAGAGATCTGTCTCAGTAACTTTCTGTGTCAAACCTGCAATTTTGAAAGTATATTTCTAATTATACTAGATTATCTTTAACTGCTCATTTTCCATTCTTTCTTTTTTTTTTAAGTTTTTTTTTATTTTAAACCCTTAACTTCTGTGTATTGACTTATAGGTGGAAGAGTGGTAAGGGTAGGCAATGGGGGTCAAGTGACCTGCCCAGGGTCACACAGCTGGGAAGTGTCTGAGGCCGGATCCAAACCCAGGACCTCCCATCTCTAGGTCTGGCTCTCAGTCCACTGAGCTACCCAGCTGCCCCTCCATTATTTCTTGAAAATTCCTTAGGGTGGCATTAGCATCTCAACAAAAGCTGAAGAACTAGGTGAATACTTGTTAATGATAGAATTCAATCTATTATTCCACTTTAATGTGGGCTCTAGTGTTTTTTAATATAGCATTTTAAATGTTCTTTTCTTTTGCTTAATATTGTATACTCAGAGAAATCTTATATTTAAAGTTAGCTTCACATCTGCCTAAAGATTGCTTTGAAATGTCATCAAATATATAAAACACAATAACTTCCTTTCTGTTTCTCAGTAAGGTCACATTGCTCACTTTAATTCAAAAAAGAAAGAAAATAAGAGTTTTTTATTATTCATTTAACATGTTGGGGAAATGTAGCATGCTAAGTAATATTAAAAATTCACTTAACTGAGTCAATTCAAGAGAGAATTTCCTCTGAATTGATTTGTATTATTTCCTTCCAAAAAACCTTGACTGTACCAGCTTCCAGTATACGACCTAAAGCTCCAAAGTCTAGTAGTCCCTTTAAATGGCAGTGAACAGAGAGGGTTATTAGCCTGAGGGCAATAAGCCAGGAAAACTCTAAGAAGGAAGATGACCTGGCAGCCAAACAAAATCCATTTGATGTTCCAACACAAAATTGCCCAAACTAAAACTATTCAAATATCCACCCAAACCAACTGGATGAAAAATAAAAATTTACTCCAAAGTTAAATGCGAACTTTGAAAACAGCCCCATTTGTATTTATGGCAAAGGTGTTGCTGTTTGACAGAGAAAGAGAGCTTTGAGAGATGCTTGTCCAAATGTGACAGAGCTACAATGGTAAATAGTACTTGAAAGATCTCAATTTGACTCTTGCCTCACACAGTAGTGTGACTCTAGACAGGTCACTTAACTCCTTTGTTGCATTAGTTTCTTCATCTATAAAAGGAGGAAGTTGAACTCAATAGTATTTCATTTTTATTTTTAAAAAACCCTTACCTTCTATTTTGGATTTTATATTAAATATATTATATTAAATTTATATTAAATATTAAATATTTTCCAAGACAGAAGAGTGGTAAGGGATAAGCAATTGAGGTTAGGTACTTCCCCAGGGTCACACAACTAGGAAACATCAAAGGACACATTTGAACTCAGGACTTCCCATCTCCCAGCCTGGATTTCTATCCATTAAGCCACCTAGATGCCCCCTTAAAAGTATTTTTAAATCCCTTCCAGTTCTAAGTCAATGATCCTCTGTAAATGGGACAGGATCAACTTTGTCATGGCATCTTGGAAAGAGCAGTAGAATTAAAGACCTAACAAAGAATCCCTACTATGATTAGCTCACAGAATTGTTTTGAGGAGAAGCAATATGACATAGGAGAGTAGAAAGAATGCCAAATCTGGAATTAGGAAACTTGGGTTTAAATTGTCCCCTAGACATTTATGAGTACCATGAATGTGGACAAACCACAAAACCTTTATTAGCCTCAGTTTACTCTTCTGTAGATAGACATCATGGCACTCAAATTACAAAGGATCACAGTACATAGATTTAGAGCTGGAAAAGAATTTGCAAGTCAATTCCAAGCCCCTCATTTTACAAATGAGAGAGCTAAAGCTCAGCAAGACTAAGTAATTTGCCCAGGGTTATGCAATTAATATCTGAGATAAAAATGGAACTCCTGTCTTCCTGACTCCAAGTTCAACATTCTCTCCATTGCACTATATTGCTTCTCATAGGACATAAGTGGCAAAGTTGTTACCAGGAAAATGTTTTAGAAACTTTAATGTGTCATATAAGTGCAATTTGTTTTCATGAAATGAGATTGGCAAATAAGAGCTCTTTGCAAACTATCAAGTTTATATGGTGTTATTATGATCTCATCCTCAAAAATAACATATTGGGTATGGATCTATTTTAACATTGTTCCTGGTCAGTTTGGGCACTATATGATTTACTAAATAGAAAAGTTGTAATAAAAATATTGAAGTGCCAATTTCTTTGACTTTTAACATGGTAAACTGTTGATTAATACAGTTTTTACTCCAATGAACCCAAGAAAGAAATGGCTTTAGGAAATATTGCTCTTTTTACTTGCCCTTTCATCCAGTGGTATAAGTACTATTCATTGTAGAAGGAAATAGCAAATCACTCCAGTATATTTGCCAAAAAATCCCATGGAAAATATGGTCATGGGGTCACAAAGACTAACTGACTAAACAAAAACGAGTACTATTCTGATGGCTATATTTAATAGAAAAGCTATTTAGTGGATAGACACTGTCTTGGAATTAGAAGGACCTGGGTTCAAGTCTTATCTCTGATACATAATGTCTTTGATGTCCTGGCCAAGTCATTTAAACTCTTAGTGATCCCAGATAACTCTCCACAATTCTAAGTTCAGAGCAGGTTCCAAACTGAATTGATATAAGAAATGGCTTCACAAGGAGCCCTGTATACCAATTCAATTATAGATTGCTTAATATATATTGATATATATATGTATATATGTCATATATATTATATGTGTGTATGTATATATGTGTACATGTGTATATATATATATATATATGCAATGACTCTCTCTCTGTCTCTCTTTCTGCCCTCTCTTCCTTACTACTTGCCCTTATTCAGATAAGATGCCTAGTCCTGACAGATTTTCCTTTGTATTTTCTCAACTATTCTTCTCCTTTCTATTTCTACTAGTTCTTTTCCCATTAATATTGAAGTTTTTGTGTAACCTTCAAACTAGTTCATTGACATTCCTTTCTCCAGTTTTTTTCTGCATTACCTTTGCCCAGTGAATTTTCCAAAAACAAAAATTTCACTCACAGTTCTATAATCAAAATCTTTCATTGGCTTTCCATGATCCAAAGGATACAATTGTTCAGTCATTCAATAAATATTTATTGAGCACTTATGAGTATGATAACTGCTAGGTGATGTAAAGATGCAAAAATATAGGAAACCAAATTACTACCCTAGCTAAAATATAGCGATGTCCTCATGATATATTAACTAACAATGGAACTTTACATTTCCAGATCATATTTATGCTAATCCACAAACATAATAATAGTTCATGTTTTACAAACTTCATATTTTACAAAGCTCTTCTTCCTCAAAAATAGGTGTATATTATACCCTAAAAGAAGAACAAGTAAAAAGACATATTAATATCTTATATTAGCATCCTAGAACTTCCAAATTATCATAAAAAGTTAAGTCTAAATTATGCTTGTCTAAATGGTTTTATTCAAAGATCATTTAGCTATTTTCTTTTCCTTCTGAAATATTCTGAAATGTGAAGTGAAGTGAAGCAAGCAAGTCCACCTAACTACATAGTATAATAAGAATACCATATTGACAACAATTTGACACTGATTTGTTACAGCAAAGACTAGAATGAATACAAAACTAGAAAAAAAAGAATGACAAAAGGTTGTCATATAAATGGAACAATTCCACCTTATCTATTTAAACAAGTTATTGATGCCAAAATATCAGAAGCAAATGGAGGACAGAACATTATTATGGACTGTAAGTTTCATAGAAGTTTAACCAATGTAAAATAATTGCCATAATGAGGATCACAGGAGACCAAAAGAGCCCAAAAAATCGCCTTAGTCAGGAACCACTTTATCTCCTTGCCAAGTAGAGAGATGAAGCAGCCAAGGGCAACACTGGTTTAAAATATAACCTTGTTTGTAAAATCTTACAGAGAAGAATAGTAGAAGATTATGAGCAATATCTCATAAAATAGTGAGAAGCAGTGGAAGAATAAACAAGTTTAAGGAAACTTTGGCGAGGCACTCAACAGAGCAAAGTCAGCCTAAGGTCATTTAAGTACGAAGATGGAAGAAGAATAGCAAATAGACAAAAGATGGAAAATATCTGTAAAGATTTTATAACAAGCTTTTTTCAACATCAAGGATAGTGGATCTACCACATCTGGACTGCACCATCATAGTTCTGGTTAAGCTACTTCAGGAAGCAGAAAGAGGACTGAAGAAAACAATTTGGAAAAGAATCTAAAGGAGACCAAGTAGGGGCTGAAGATGTCTATTGGATGTCATAATTTGTAGGATATTTAGGAATTGATTCTCAAGGCACCCAAAGGAGGAGAAGATGCCAAAGTCATGGGAAAAAATCAGGGAGACATGAGTTTAAATCTCACCTAAGACACTTGTTAACTGTGTGAACCCTGACAAATCATTTAACCTCTGTCTGTCTCAGTTTCCTTGACTATAAAATAAGGATAATAATAAGCAACTATATACCAGAGTTCTTTTTTTAAACCCTTACCTTCTGTCTTGGAGTCAATACTGTGTATTGACTCCAAGGCAGAAGAGTGGTAAGGGTAGGCAATGGGGGTTAAGTGACTTGCCCAGGGTCACAGATAGGAAGTGTCTGAGGCCAGATTTGAACCTAGGTCCTCCCGTCTCAAAGCCTGGCTCTCAATCCACTGAGCTATCCAGCTGCCCCCATACCAGGGTTCTTAAGAAGAAAAAATGAGATAATATTTGTATGGTGCTTAGTACAATGCCTGGCACAAAGTAGATGCTTAATAAATGCTTGTTTCCATCCTAGTGGGAAAAAAGCATAACTTTAGTACTTATATGCATGCTTTTACCATCTACTATATATATAATTATATGAAAATAAAATATACATTGACAAAAGTATCTTTAGTGGAGGTTTTAGAAAAGAACAGAAAAGTTTTCTCAGATGAAATCCCATGTCTCCCTGACACAGGAACAATGTTCTATTTACTGTACCATCTCTGCCTATTTCAGTGGCCTTTGGTAGTTATGGTTAATAATAAGGTCCAAGATTTTTTCCCATGACTTTGGCATCTTCTCCTCCTTTGGGTGCCTTGAGAATCAATTCCTAAATATCCTACAAATTATGACATCCAATAGACATCTTCAGCCCCTACTTGGTCTCCTTTAGATTCTTTTCCAAATTGTTTTCCATCACACAAATGACCAAAATAGAGATTATAAGAAACTGGTATATTTATTCTTTGTTGACTCTAAAACTCATTAGTTTTGGTAGAACAAAATTCCCATGCATGTATCAAAAATTATATGAGATTTAAAATGAATAAATCAATGGTCTACTCTGTTGCCATTTGGTTGACCCTCTACTTCACTTCTTTAGTGACAATATGATTCCATAATTCAAAGCCATGCAACATCATCAGAATAATGGTATTAAAATGTGGATCTTATTTTAGAGAGAAATTTTGTATTTTTTAAGTCTTGCAGAAATAACTTTGATAACCCTCTGGTCAATAATATTAAGTGAAGTATAAAACAGGGAAACACATGCTTGCTAAATATTTGCCCCCATTGTCCAGGAAGAGATCTGGAGGAGGTTCTACATTAAAGAAGGATTTCCTATAGAAAATAATTTTCCCTAGATACTCCTGCTAGTTAATGACATTATGCCTATTGCAATAAGACCCTGAACATTGTAGAACTTTCTAATTGAGATTCATAAGCACTCAAAAGAGTTTGGTCTAACTATCAACAGAAGAAAAAAACAAGTAAATGTAGAATACAATCAATCTAGATGATGAAATCCAGATCAATGGACAATCCATGGAGCAGTTTATACAAGTATAGTGTTTTGGATGTACACTATGTACAAATGATGGAGTAATCTCACAATCAAACAAGAAGGGGAGAGCAGGTTGGATTATTTGGGGAAAGTACAAAGGTTTATTTTTTAATAATGTAATTTCTCCCTAAACAATGACCTATATTTTAATGCCAATATTTTGAACATGTTGTATGACTCAGAGCCACAGAATACTATTGTCACTAAAGAATTGAAGCAAAAGATCAAAGGATAATGGAATAGACAACATCCATTAATTCCTTCACTGTTCATTAAAAATCTGAAACATACTAGGTATCATACTAGGCACTGAAGATACTAAGACAAAATAAAAATTCTCTGCCCTCAAGGAGCTTACATATTATTGGAGGTACCACATTATAATTGAGGAAATAAATTCCATTTTTTCTGTAAAACTCTTATATATACAAAGTTATTTGCATGTTGTCTACATCATTAGGATTAAGGATATGAGATCTTTGAAGATATTTTTTAATTATTATTTTCTTCATATCCTCAGTATTTATCAGTGTCTGGAACATGGTAAGTGCTTAATAAATGTATAATTTGTTGACTATTCAGAAGTGGTATAAGTATGACATCATGGAAATATATGATTGGAAATTATAAGCTAGTTATATATATGTCAGGATAGCCAACCTCTCATAACCTTTTGATATCAAGAGAAGGTGAGAAGGATGCCAATAACACAGGATATACCACCTATGGCAAACAAATGGGAGGACAAGGACTAGAGGAACATATAATGGGCAGCATAGGTAGACTATGGCTTGCATAATTGGAGAGAATATGTACATACTAATAATAACTTTTATATAACTTTTTAAGAATTACGAAGTACTTGGCCCACAGTATATTATTTGGCCATTGAAAATATTCATGGAAATAGTAGAATATTGACTCTAAATATAGGACTCACAAATTCTAGCTTTAGTCATCCTGGGGGTCCAAGTTCAATCTAATATTCAAAGACCTTCCAGATCTAATACCAAGCAACCTTTCCAGTTTTAGCTGCATTATATCAAAACTATATGAATTTTGATGACTGTGATTTTATTAAAGCAGGGATAATAATCTTAGAAATATAAAATAGCCTTGAAAACATCTTAAAGGTTAAATCCCTCCATTTTACAGATAAGGAAAGTGAGATCTGGGTGGGGCAGAGCAATTTCCCCCAAATCATAAAGCCAATACTAACACCTTCATCATATTTCCACAAACTATAGTATGGCACTTTGAATATCATAGGTACTTAATGAATGCCTTTTTTTAAAAAAAATTGTCATTAAAACCATTTCATTTAAATTCTATTGTATTAATTCCTATACATGAGCTTTGAAAAGTGAAACATTAATATTAATTGTCTCAGTCCTATTAGTTTGTTTCCTGCATGTATACATGGAATTTAAATGGTCAATGAAAGATAATCAGCTGTTAGCTGCAACTTTAGATTCTTTAAATCTGGAAAACGAAACAAGTGAAAATACAAATCCCATTACTATCATCATCAGTATGCTAAAATAAATATTGTCCCTTCGCCCCACTACTTGTTAAACTAAAACTAAAGCAAATAATATGCAATTGTTCCCAGTTAATCTAGCATGAGATTTTAAAATTTTATACATAATACATTATTACTGACAATAATGATTTCTTTCTCCTTCTAAATTAAAAACTTCCACTTTTTTCCTATTCTTTGAGCAAACACTTTAACATATATAGCCTGTCTTCAGGCTCCCAATTTATTTATTATAAAGTTTTGATGACTAAGCCATAGATACAGAGGCTAGTCTAGGCAGAATTGTTATGTAGGCGGTAAGTAAAAGCATAGACAACATCCTCTCCCTACTGCCTTCTATCACCAGGTGCTTTGTGACATCAGGCACAGACTCTCTAGCCTCATGACTTTAACTTACTCCCTATCAATAGGACTTAAAGTTCTATCCATGCTGGAGAAGTCAACACCTTTTTAGCTTGTTCTTTATCATTCAATGAGATGAGAAGGTGGAATAGATTATTGGTAAGCTCTTTTATACATCTAAAATGACATATATTATATAAACAGAACCTGCTTTACCTATTCACAAGGCCATTCATTCATCCCTCAAAAAACATAACTAAATTCCACCAAATACTCAATATCTTCAATCAGAAATTCAAATAATTTTTAATGAATCCAAGTCTTACGCTAGCATCTGAGCAGACTCTATTATCACATCCTAACCACGCACAAATTTGTAAATAAATAGTATAAATTTTTTCCTAAGAGGAACAAAGATAATTTAATTTAATTTTTCAATTAAACAAATCAACATCTGTTATTTATTTGTAAAAACCTTTGAACAAATAGAGAATCAACGTGATGCAGTTCAGTAGAAAAGGCTGGCCACAGAGCCAAGATGATCTAGGTTCTAGTTCCCCCATCTGACTACCTATAATAGCAATGTTACATAGCCCTGGTAAGTCACTTAGTGTCTTAGCTCTCAGAAACTCTCTAAGTCTAGAAGATATAGAAAAGGCACTATTCTACACTGGTATAAGGAGTTTCTCCCTCTTAGAGTCCCCTGATTCAATTAGAGCATAGGTCCAGTTCTTATATTTATCCCTATCTCTACAAATACCAAGAGTCATTCTCCAATAGATCAGTGATCAAACATTATGAACAAAAATAGTATTTAAAATAACTTCAAACTATATTTTAAGGCTAAATAAGAACATACTCCCAAATAAAATAGTAAGAGAAATAAAAAATTAAAACAGAAGCTGCATAACGTAGTAGAGGAATTCTGGAAAACCTGTATGCAAATCTTTCCTCCAAAGCTTCCTATCTATGCAACAGTGGGCAAGTTATTTAACTTCTCCAGGTCTTGGTATCCTTGTATATAAGAGAAGTGGACTCTAAGTTCCTTCCAGCTCCACATCTATTATCCTGTGAACTCTTACATTAAAGTTCACTATCAAAGACAGTGGAGTCATCACATTTCCATCCCAAAATTTTAGACCCAGGAACATTTAAGGGGAAGAAATGACACAAGCAAAAAGAAAGATGGAAAATCAGCTGGATTGAATGAAAGTGTAAAATCATAGTTGTGCTAGTGGTGAAGCAAGTATGAGGGATTTGAGGTATTCATAGACAAGGTATTTGTTCCTTTTCACAGAAGACTAGATATGAAAGGTATGGGGAAAAACATCAGACCTATTAATATAAAAATAACTCAACAAAGAGAACTTTAACAACCACTCACCTATACATTTATTTTCCAATGTACAAAAAATCTTTATGAGAATTATCTATATAAAAGTCATGGATATCCTCAACTAGGGCACTAAAAGGGAAAAAGCATGCTTTCACAATCAATATTCAATTATACCTTTCCCCTGTTCAATAACTCTATAGGCATAAATATCAGATGAGGCACAAACTAGAGATATGTATGTTCCCCAAATGTGTTCACCACTTTAAAGGAGGAGATCTGGCATATCATTCAAATTGAAGAGAGATTCCTTACAAATGGTAAAGACCTCCAGATGACTTTCATTGCAAATGACACTGTACTGGCTACAACCACTCAAAAGAGTTTAGCATAAAGATCTGCATAGGAAAGACTAAGATGAATAAAAACATCTACCAGCATTTGTACAGAAAACCTATAGAATTTATCAATATGCAGATTTGGGACAGACTATAGATGGACAAGCTGGGCTGAGTTCAACAGGAATAACAAGTAGACTGGATTTCTTTAAAGAAATTGTGATGTGCTTTTAATGACCCAAAGCTTCCCTTAGAAACCAAGACCCATCCAAGATTTCTAGTGTTGTCATATGATGATAGGATTAAAAATGCAACAGTACATGAAGAACTAATAAATATTACAGAGAGAATGGAGAAATCTATAGTGGGTCTTAAAAGCATGTAACACATCAGGAATTAGGAACTTCAAAAAATAGTAGTAAAGGATGTCATTAGGGAATAACATGCTAAGAAAAGAAGATGGACTGTCAAGAGTAAAGAATGACAAATGGATGGCCAAAGTTCTCCACCAACATCCTCAAAATCTCAAGAGAAAATGAGGAAGACATCCAATACAATGATCAGATATCTTGTGGCAAACATATGGGAAGACATGGGTAAAAGTCAATAGGTTGAGCAGGCAGGCATGGATTATAATCTGCATCACTGGATGAAATTTAACTGAGGAGATCACAGAAATATTTGAATTATGTTTTAGTAAGAAATGACTAATGAGGAATTCAGGAAAACATGAGAAGACTCATATGAACTGGTATGTTCAGAGTGAAAAACACAAAGTGAAATGAGCAGAACCAAGAGAACAATGACAACAGCAATGTTAATAATAATCTATAAAAGGAAGTTGAGCTCTAAATAATTGAAAAAAACATGACAGTCTCAGAGTACAGGCAAAGAAACAAATCACTCACTACTGATGGCAGGGAAGCAAAAGACTTGTGGGAAAGAATATTGTATATATTGTTCAATGTGTCATCAGTCAATTAATAAACATTTACTAAATACCTTTTATGTGCCAGGAAGATGTCTCTGTCTTATTGTTTTACTTAATTCTTCTTCTTTATAATAAGGTAATGTTCAGTAGAAAAAGAAACTGAGTTCCAAATTTTCTCCTTTCCTCTATTCTCCCTTCCTTCTTCTCTTCTACTCTCCATCCTCTCATCCCTCTTTCCCCTGTCCCCTACCTGAGATATTAAATAATCTGTGGCATATAGACTCTTAATTTTTTTTACCTTCTGCCTTAGAATCAATATTGATTCTAACATAGAAGAGTGGTAAAAGCTAGGCAGCTAGAAAGTGTCTGAGGCTGGATTTGAATTCAGGTCTTCCTAATTCCAGGAGCAGAGCTCGATCTACTACCCCACCTAGCTATCTCAATACAATAAACATAATTTGTAGACAGACTAATAAAATCAACTATATATGTAATATAAAATATACTTTTTTAGATTTATGTAGATGCTATTTGAATAACATATTAGTTCATTTAAACCATAGTTAATTTCATGGTAGATTTTTCATGCATTTTCTTTTAAAAATACTTTTTATTGATTCCCTTTGTTTTACCTCAGTCTTTTATATGGTGCTAACTAGAATTTAGAGAGGTTATGTGATTTGACCAAAGTTCTTCAGACAAGAAAGGGATCCCTTAAGATTCCAAGACAGATTATCTAAGCCCCAGTCCTGTGCTCTCTTCATTGTTTCACCATGCCAGTACACATTCAAAATGTCAGTTATGGCATGTCTAGTATCACCAACTCTAAGAATTCTGCCAGTAACAACTTGCCCTGCTCCCCTTCCGTGGACTCAGGGCTCTCTTGCTTAACTATAAACACACACACACACACACACACACACACACACACACACACACACACACACTTTCTGCTTCTTAGATCACCTTCTCTACTCATTGTCTAGTTCTTTGAGTTAGACAAGCTTCCATGTAAAACCAATAAGGTAATCTGGGGGGGGGGGTCCATCAATAATTCCTTGTAATTTTCATTCTTTCATTTTGGAAAATCACCTACTATATTCTTTTTTTGAAAACCCTTACCTTCTGTCTTAGAATTGATACTATGCATCAGTTTCAAGGCAGAAGAGTGGTAAGGGTTAAGCAATTGGGGTTAAATGACTTGCCCAGGCTACATAGGCATGTCTTGTTTCAGCTGTATCACAAAAACTTGCTTTAGTTCTATCAAATAGTCCAACATGATGTGGGGATAGGGAATCTGATTTCTTAGTAGTCTATAATTGGCAACAGGGTCCTTTATTGTCCTTTACATAATCTATTTTCCAATCAAATTTAGCTACTAGTTATTATATCTTTGTGAAATTTTCCTTGATTCTCTCCTTTCCAGGTGAAAGTTTCTCTTCATCTTCAAAATTTCCTAGAATATTTTGTCTATAATTTATTTTTTCTTCATCAAGCTCTAATTTTTATTATATATATATATATATATATATATATATATATATATATATATATATATATATATA